>NC_065595.1:6278333-6595277 GCF_024542745.1 Macaca thibetana thibetana
CTGCCTCACCATCTAGTGCTGCATTTAAACAGTGTATTTAAGAATATAGCGTAGTGATGGGAAAGACTAAGAAACTGAATTTGTGTTGCTTCATTTTGTCATTCTGTATGACCACTTGAAAATGTTTATTTGTGTTTAAATTTTAATACAGTGAAGTAGAGTACTAGTTGTGAGATGTGATATTTTTGTTTGATAAGTACAAATTCTAGTACAACATAAAACATGCAGACAACATGTGACTGGATTTGAATATTAACTTTAAAATTGAAAGTGAATGTTGTTTTATAATTCTTCTTTTTTTTCATCTTAAAACTAAAGAATGAAGAAAGAAAACAAAATCTTTCATCAACAGCATGATTTAGTGGCCTAAATTGCTATATGGAGGAAGTATCAGGAAATGATTCACTCTGGGTGTCTGAGGCACTAGGAATCTCATTGTCGCCAGTGTTTTTCAAATTATTGAATGTGACAAGGTGACTCTCTTTCACTAAAGGAAAAAAGACACAGGCTTCAGGCTAGCTTGATTCTCATCGCAATGAACTGACCTAAAGACCTGAGAGTCTTCCTGCTAATACAGTCATCACTGAATTTCCAAACAGATTTCTGTTAATATGACATTTCTCCAGAGCAGGAAAACCTACCTTGTAGCAATTTAGCCCTTTGTGTGATCTGGATGTGGATATCTTAATATCTTCTCCTTTCTGCCTAAAACACTCTCAGAATCCAGCTCATGTAAGAATCAATCCAGCACCTGAGGAGCTCAATCAAGGGGTCTGGCAAGTCACTGAACATCCTGGGCAACATGTAAATGGTTCAGTGTCCCCGGGCATCCAGATCACCTTCTCTATAATGAGGATAGTGACAGTTGTCATTACCAGGGTTACAACTGCAGGAAAGCTTAGTGAAGATTTCTCTAAACTGACACTGAGTCCTTAAAACTAAGCACATGTTTGCCTAAGTATCAAACTGCACATTTTATGAAAAATTGTTTCTTCAAAAGGTGAAATGAAATATGAAAGGAATATTAGCCCTCACTCCTTTGTCTGGTTATTCAAATGATTGGGGTAATTCACATTTAGCATAGTAAGATTTTATTCCTGGAGAGAGCAAGAGTTAAAAACAAAATGGCGGTCCTGTAAATATTAAAGCTGATAAAAAGGTGTGAGACAGATACAAATCCCTTCAACTTTCAAAACCCTAAATGTTAAGCACTACGACACAACTGTAACTTGGAAAATGTGAAGGTAAGAATGAAGATCGTAAACAGGCCTTTTTATACACAAACATTTATACATACAATCATTCATATAAATACCCATATCTTATGACATGTTTATGCATGTGCATGAATACTCAGGAATACAGAAAAACTGATATATGGATACCATTTCTTTATTAGACTGTCTACAAAATGCTTCCTCACAAGTTTGTGAAAAGATCAGGGGTTTTTTTGTTTGTTTGTTTTAGACAGCGTCTCATTCTGCTACCTAGGCTGGAGTGCAGTGGCGCAATCATAACTCACTGCAGCCTCAAACTCCCCACACTAAAAGAGTCTTCCCACCTCAGCCTCTAAAGTAGTTGAGACTGCAAGTGTGCACCTCCACACCTGGCTAGTTTTCGTATTTTTTGTAGAAGTGGGGTTTTGTCATTTTGCCCAGACTGGTCTCAAACTGCAGGACTCAAGGGATCCTCCTGCCTCGTCTTCCCAAACTGCTGGGTGGCATGAGCCTCCGCATCTGCTCAATCAGTTGTATTTAAAGCATACTTTGTTCGTAAAGCTGCCCCTAACTCCCATGTGGGAAGGGTGGGTATAAATTGTTGTGTGTTATGGTAGTATACACATACTAAGCTTCTTTCTACATTCCAGACTATTGATTGTATCTTCCTCCAGGAACCCATATTCCTTTGTTAATTCTTCTCTTCTTCTTTGTTCTTCATTGTGGGCTTATCCTGCTTTCCCTTCTTCTTAAGCACTTTTTCCTCAGTTTCACACTCTTGCTTTTCTTCTCATCTAGTGTTGCACACTCTTTTCTGGAAATACTTTCATAGTTTTAGCTATCAACTCTATGCTAGCTAAACCTTTCTCTCCAACCTTGATCTTTCCACTAAATTTTAGACATATATATACATACACACACATACATATGTAATATACACATGCATATATAAATATACACATATATGTGTACACATGTATTATATGTAGGTAATATATACATGCATATATACACACATATAATACATATGTGTTCATGTGTGTACATATGTAACATATAATACATATATAACATAAACATGTATATACATACACATGTAAATATAGACACTTATGGGCACCTGCTCTAGAAGTCAGTCAAAACCAGACTCATCATCTTTCCTCTGTATTTACTCTTCCAGTGTTTTGTTTCTGTTTCCTGCACCAGGGGCCCATCCACCTCCTAGGGCAGAAATCTGGGACTCATGCCAAAGAACTCTCCTTCTTCCCCCTGCACAAACTCAATCACTGCACCTTAATACTTCAGCTCACCAACACTCTCCAATGCCTTTCACTTCATTAAACGAATGAATTGTAGCACTTCCTGCTACAACTGTCCTCATTCCATCTTTGCATATCTCATGGACGATTGCAGTAGCCCAATAACAGATCTTCTTTCCTCCCATCTTGTGCTCCTCAAACTCAAGTCACAAACACTCTGGAAGTGTCTGACTACACGCAAAGTGGTCGTGGTAGTCTCTTGACTAACACTTAACTCTCATTGTCCAAAAGCAACATTTCTTACAGAGGCAGTACCTGCATGTGTGGAAATGGATGTGTGGGTCTGGGACCGTCACAGTGGTGGGCAGAAGGCTATGGCCATGAGCAGTGAGGCCAAAGACACGGATGTTCTGCAATGTGTGGGACGGCCCCACACTCTTTGCCCGTCGACCCGAAGCACTCATACAGTTTTAATGTGCACTGATTTTTCCAGGAATGCATCTACGTTGCATTGTGCTTTATTCTAAAGGTGGCAAATGTTATTGATCATTTTAAAAAATTGCATCACTGTGATATTCTCATGCATCCGAGTCATCAACATGGCACACCTATGTCAGTCTACATTTGAAGCTGTCACACTTATTGTTCTATGTTTAATTTAAACTTCTTATCATTTTATCATATTCCTTAAGGAGGTTATATTAAAACACTTACATCCTTAAATAGACATCATTTTATTATAAATTAATTTGTCTTTTATATTTCTTCATATTACAGTAAAAAGATTATATAAATGTTTAAATTTAAGTTACAGATAGATAAGTTATATGATCTGCAGATTTCAAGTCAGTAAAAAGAGAATTATTAAACATTTAAGTAGAAGGAAATGTCTAGTAGAGATGAGAATCTCTGTCTTGCAGGATAATGTGCCAGTCAGTTAAAAGTAGATCTGACCCTGAATGAGCTGCCACCACCTATCTGTCCAGACTCACCTCCTGCCAATAGCCAGCCAATCTCCTTTGATTCATAATTAAACTCCAGTAATACTGACTGCTAACAATTCTCCAATACACGGTGTATCTTTTATTACATGCCTTCACTGAATGCTTTTAATGTCTGGAATACGTTTTCTGCTCTCTTTCCCTCGGCCAGCTTCCACACCACCAGTCAGAGTCACCTCAGCAGAATGTCCAGGAGTTCTTCACATACAGCCTTCTCATACCTGGTCCTCCAAGTGACAGTCTAGATCCCTGATGGAAATCCAGAAAATAGCTGTAGATTCCTATGTTTAAGCATAAACAACACCACAAAAATATTCTGTTTAAAACGTCACCTTTCTCCTTAGATTGTAAATGCGTCTAGGGCGAAGCGTGCCTCATAGTCCATGCTGTATGTCAAACTTAACTTTAGTAGCAAGGCATCAGTGCATGATAAACTGATCATTCATTCATCAGATATATCAGAGTGCATGTGCTTGTCTTTCCAATGTATGGTGAGCCCTTTGGGAGTGGAGCCTGTGTTATGGATCTTGTGATCACTGGTGTGGGGCCTCACGGGGGCAGATACGCACGTGCTGAACACCGGCATGGATGTGTGTATGAATGAGTAAATAAGTGAGCAAATATGAACTGTCATTAGGAAAAACATAATGACAATGAAGAATCTCTCATGTGATAAGGTGAGAGTTGTGGCAGTCTCCTCAGCAACGTTCTGATTGGCAAAACCCATCCTACAAGACCTAGCCATGGCCCTGCGGAAGCTTGGAAGAAAGATGCAACACGGCACAAGCTGAAGATACATGCAGACACCCACACTTCAGCTCTCTATGAATACAAGCAGCGTGAGCGTACTCAAAGAGAAACATTTGTATTTGCAGATAGTCCCATCAGCACTGTCTAGGCTATGCTTCACATTAACTGTCAAGACAAATGTAACCATAAAATGCATGAACTGTTTTCACATAGAAGGTGACCCTCTCAAGGCCTGGAAGGTTGATCTGCTTCAAGTATGTGGCACCATGACTCCAAGAAAGTCCTGTGTGTGAAACAAAGAGTCAGTGAAGGGGGAGTCAGAAGAAAGACACTGCAAGCGAGGAGATGTACAAGTGAATATGATGCGCCCAAATGAAAGTTGTATGAACAGCCACCCAGTGAACGACCACAAAGAATGAGGACCACTCACTTACATAAGACCATGTACGTGGGAGACAACAACTGTGCACACATAACACTTGACATCATCAGTTCAAATAATTAGCAACAAGAAAAATCTGTATACCTTGTTGCCACTTGACTATTAGTTAATGTATTTAGAGCAGCATCTCTGTGAGGCCAACATTAAACTTTGATATGGCCAGTTACCCAAAAGCTCATCCACAAACAAACAAACAAAAAACAATCTTTGACTCAAAGGAGCCATGTATAAATCTGAGTATTGATTAGAAAAAATAAAAAGTGCCACTGTAAGGAAAACATCTAAGAATACCTTTTCCCCTAGTTGTGGATGAGTAATATTGGCTTTATAACGAGAAAGTCTAATTGAGCGTTTTATCCGAGTATCATACTGGTCAGACCATACCACTGATAGGTGAAATGTTCTCATTTCAATCTGGCGTTTTATTTTTAGGAATTATGTAAATATAGTCTAAAGTGCAAGAACAACTTATAATAACTTCTAATTATATAGTACTCCTGAGATTAGTACATTTTCATGCTGCTAATCATTTTCATGCTGCTAGATCATTTTCATGCTGCTACTAAAGACATACTGGAGACTGGGTAACTTATAAAGGAAAGAGGTTTAATGGACTCATAGTTCCACAAGGCTGGGAGGCCTCACAATCATGGTGGAAGGCAAATGAGGAGCAAAGTCACATCTTACATGGCGGCAGGCAAGAGAGCATGTGCAGGGGAACTCCCCTTTATAAAATCATCAGCTCTCATGAGACTTACTCACTATCATGAGAACAGCTTGGGAAAGACCCATCCCCGTTATTCAATTATCTCTCACCACGTCCTTCCCATGACATACAGGAATTATGAAAGCTATAATTCAAGATGAGATGTGAGAATTTCAAAACCTACAATTCAAGGACACAGCTAAACCATATTATGCATCATGCACTGAAATTCCATTCACATAGTATAATACACACATAACCAGAGAAATATTTATTATTAGGGCAATTTTTGGTAAAGTTAACAACATTGACCTTAATTTTTTTTTTTTTGAGATGGAGTCTGGCTCTGTCGCCAGGCTGGAGTGCAGTGGTGCAATCTCAGCTCACTACAACCTCTGCTTCCAGGGTTCAAGTGATTCCCCTGCCTCAGCCTCCTAAGTAGCTGGGATTACAGGCACGCACCACCACACTTGGCTAATTTTTTTTTTTTTTTTTTGTATTTTTAGTAGAGACGGGGTTTCACCATGTTGGCCAGGATGGTCTCGATCTCCTGACCTCGTGATCTGCCTGCCTTGGCCTTCCAAAGTCCTTAATTTAAAATAAAAAGCAAGAATAAATCCAAGGACAAGAGATCAAGATACAAAGAAGACTGACAGCTCCAAGGAAGAGAGGTCAAACAAGAAGCATTTAGGAGTGTTATTTGAATAGAAGTCATTTTGCTTGAAATTAATTTGAAGATATGGTACAAAAAAAATCTAATGCGAAGAAACTGGAGAAATAAAATCAAACAGTCTAAAAAGTTTCTGAAGTGTCGTCTTAAAGTCAACACACAAAAAAAACAAAAAAAAAAACAAATCGTCTTTTCAGTCTTTTGAAATTGCATACAGAAACAGTGTCATTTTGCACTGTTTGAATGTTTAGAACATTCTAAATAAGAAAGAACAATTTTTTTAGCAATTTTTCTACTGAACTACAGTCTGATTGATGTGGATAATTTGTTTCCAAGGTAGACATTAATCAGAAAAGATAAGAGAATGGGAAAAGAGCCATGAAATACTCCTCGGAATTCTCAAACGGATCCATAGAATATGGTAGGTTATTTGGGTCAAAGGTATCAAAGCCATAGCTGGCTAATGAAAGGAGATGGATAAGGACAGTTGGATATCCTCTCTGGGGTTACCTAGTGTTATGAGATTATTGTGTCCTGCTGCCAAAATTATATGGTGAAGCTCTCATTCACGGCACCTCAGAATGTGACTGACTGTATTTGGAGATAAAGCCTTCAAAGAGGTCATTAAGGTAAGCTTGAATCAAATGGATGGGCCCTAGCCCAGTGTCCGTATGAGAATAGGAGATTGGAACGCACACATGCTTGTGCACAGAGGAAAGACCACGGCAAGGTGGTCCTCAGAGCAACATGAAGACACAGCAAGAAGGCATCCATCCACCTGTGGCCCAAGGAGAGAGGCCTCAGAAGAAACCATCCCTGCCCACACTCGGATCTCAGACTTCTGGCTGCCAAAACTGTAAGAAAATACATTTCTTTTGTTTCAGCCACACCATCTGTGATCTTTGTTACTGCAACCCCATTATACTAATACACCCAGTTTGACAAATTTGGGCAGATCAGAAGTTAATTAAACTTGTGAAACAATGTTAAGCATAAATTTGGCATAAAATGCAATATATTAGCCTGACCCAAAATATTAATAGAATGCCCTCATTTAAAAATTCCTAGAACTACCGAAGACTCAAAAAGGCATGGATGTTTTACACAAACTTTTTTTGTATTCATACATACATACCCATTCCCAGATTCTATGCTGTCTAAAATCTACACTGTCATGGCAAAATTCTGACAGTTCCCTGCCTACCCCAGGGATAAATGTCTGAATATCTGGGAGAGGCCTGGAGCCTAGCCCAGAGGAAATAAAAACAATAGCTATCACCATGTGACAGGTCATAAAAGGCACTTAATATATGTTCTCTCACGTAATACTTTTCTACCAACCCAAAATAAGAAAATATAAACCTCATCAGAACCAAAGCCAAGCAATTCTTCAAAAGATGTTATTCTGCATATATTGGGTTAAATAAAACGTATTACTAAAATTCACTTCACTTGTTTCTTTTTTAGTTCTTTAACGTGTCCACTGGGATATTTAAAATTACCCATATGTGGCTTGCATTGTGTTTCTGTTGGATAGTGCTGATCTAGAGAATTGGGCTTCAGGTGCAGGTTGAAGGAAGAAGAGATCTGACAGGAAGGGAAAAGGAGACATTGCTGGAAGAAAGAAGATTTTCCTTGAGTCTAAACAAGAAGCAGGAGCATGAAAGGAAAAGAAGGAGGGAGTTAATTATGGAGTATGGACATTTATTTTGGGAAAGTTGCCCATGAATGGAGAGGACCAGCTGTCCTGAAATGAAGAGTGAGTGGATCTGGCAAAGCTCATTGTTTGTGCACCCATGGACTGTGTAGGGGCCCATAGATCACCCAGCATTCACTTGATCAAAGACTTTCCTTAGCCGCCCCCAGACACCATACCAACCATATTTCCCATTGGCATCTAGTGGTCACTTTATTGCCAACTTCAAACATATCAACCATTTATGGCCCAGCAAAAGGAATACTTACTTGTATTGCAAAACTTGGCTCAGTCTTCTCACTACCAGGACACACATAATCTTATGAAAAGGGTGATAAAGTCCTAGAAGACTATTTAGTTGGTGATAAATAAGTTATTCACACACCTACCAATAGAAGATGAGAACTAAGAAAGGCAGCCACCCCTAATTGGTGAGTCCCAGCTTTACAGTCTTCAAGAACTACAACTCATTTACACCACGAGTATGTTGACGTAATTTTCAGCTTACCAAACATATGAAAATTTCTCTCTAATAAATAACCTCCAAAGCCCAGAAATTTGGCTTTGCTACTGACACTCCTTTGTTAAACCACTACTGAAAGGTAAAAGGGTATAACCTCACAAAGCTGCGATTATTTGGAATTTGAATATGTTTCTCCCCTTCTACACATATTCCTTTCTCCTCTAAGGCTGTCCATGCCTTTCTTGAGGGTGAGGACCACAGTTAGTGTTGACCTTGCTCTATAAGTTCTCAGACTCTACTTTAACAAATAACGCCAACATACTTTCCAAATAGTTTTATTGAGGTAGAACTGATAGACAGATATACAAAGAACTGCCCATACTTAATGTGTACAATTTGATGAAGTTTGTAGATCTCATGTTGAGTGATCTTACCACAAAGACAAAAAACAAAGAGATACAAAAAAGCCTTGGAAGGTGTGAGAAAGGCCAGCTTATTAACACAGACTAGGAATCCCCAGTCTCTTTTCCTGGTAGAAAACTATTTTAGCTCCAAAATACTCTTTGCCTTTTACACGAAACACTGTTTGCTCTTTCCCTAAAAAATAAGATAAAATACCTGTCAATCTAGCTGACATTTGCTTTGACAGCACTTAAGTAGCTGAGCCACATGCCAGCATCCTCACTTTCACCTTATTCAGGACAGCAAAAGGTTAATTCTGCATCTGATTCTAAACTGCAGAGCAGGATCCCTCAACCTTGCTGTTGTTACTTTAGGGCCAGATAATTCTGTTGGGGAAGCTTCTTAGTGCATTCTAGGGTGCTGAACAGCCTCCATCCACTGGATTTTGGTAGAGTCTCCTGATAAGAACTATCAAAAACACCTCCAAACGTTGCCCAAATCCCCTAAGTAACGAAATTGCCACCCAGTTGAAAATTATTGCTATAAATGACCAGAAGAATACTGTATGCCATATTATAGCATAAGATGGCAGGTATTTGTTTTTTTGCACCAGGATTTGAAAAAAAGACATGAAATAGGTGAAATGCAAGGGGTCACTAAGTGGCAAAGCAATGGTATATTATCATGTAGATATTCCACTTTTTAGCACAACTCTATCAAGGAAAATTGTAAGATTGGAAAAACTGATAACCTCATATTGGCAGATCAGGTGACTTTGACCCCATTGGAGCTAAATAAAGAATGAAATAAGATATATCATTGCCCTCACAAAGTCCATGTGTTTCAAGAAATAAAGAACTAAAACACATACTCTCAATCCATAATCCAATTGGATCAGCACTGTTTATATATTCATGCCCATGCCTTATAATTTCAATGCACTCAAAGTTTCAAAGACTTAAATGTACAGCCATTTATTTATAGGACTTTATTTATAGTATGGACATAAAAAAGCATTGCAAACACTGCTTCTAGTTCATAATTTTAAATGGATTCCAAAGTTTTAAAATCTGGGCAAAAGTCTCCAATTACTAGTGCCAGGGTGCAGAAAACCTTTGTGTTCTCTGCAGGCGACTTTGTATAGAGCACATTGTCTCCTTGCTCTCTAAAGAACATGGAGGAACACATTCTCCTAGCTCTTGCAAGTCCCCCGTACCACTGCCTGCTGGGCTTGCCTTGCCTGTGGGAAAATCTTTCATCATTTTTCTCCATTGTACCAGGTTCTTCTTACCAACATCTAGTTGAAAGGCGTAATTTACAGTTTCACAATATGAGATGCAAATGATGTGTCTAAAGTACTGGAAGCTTATGATCAGGACAAGCTACATAATTTTTGTGGCCCGGTGCAAAATGAAATGTATGGCCCCTTGTTCAAAAATTATTAAAAATTTCAAGAGTCCCAACAGAGCATTAAATCAAGCACGACACCCTCTCTAGAGTGGGAGAACTCCAGGCTGCACAGGTCTCAGGCACTGCTTATGACACTGGATTGGCTGTGCCATCAATTCGCGGTGTAGCCTTGGGGAGGTCCCCGAAGCTCTGCCCATTTCCCCTAACCAAAACAAACACAGAAAATTGTGCCTTCTTAACCCAAGAATGAAGAGCGTCAAGGAAATCACTGACTTTAATCCTCTCATTTTTGGAAAGCTCTATCCCAGGCTAATCTAGGATATTTATGGGCATATATTCAAATCATTATTATTTCTGCCCTCAGACACATCTACCTGGCTTATATTAACTTGCTTCCTGAATAAAGGAAGAATTAAGTAGGTTGTCTCTACACTATAGATATATTACACCCATGAAGTAATGAGAGCGATTTTCATAGGTCACAGAGGAAAATCCAGTCTCATTATTGTGCAGTGGCGCATAGACAGATATCATTATTTTTTGTAGTCAAGGATTTCTTTGCCTGTGACAGTTTTTAGCACAGAGAAAAATATGATTGAGGGTTGAGAGGGCACCCTGTCATGTCATGTGGCTCTGTTGTAGCTGCTTTTGAAATGTGTAGTTGCAGCCATTGGCCAAAACCAGAGTGCTGTGTCAGCCTGTGGAGTGGATGTGGACAGTATCAGAATTTAGAAAGCATCTTTCCATAAAGGACAGAAGGAACCGTAAGCACCTGAAATCTCTCTTTGCTGTTTGGCATATAATCCTTAAACAGGACTTCAGAACTAGAATTTGGAACTGCTGCAAAGTCTCTTAGGACCCTAAATTTGGATACTGTCTGTCAGTTTGGGCTGCCATAATGAAAAACCATAGATTGGGTGGCTTAAATACCAGACATTTACTTCCCAAAGGTCTGGAGGCTGGAAGTCTGAAATCAGGGTGCCGGTATGTTTGGGTCCTAGTGTGGGCTCCCTTTCTGCTTGCTCTGTCTTCACAGGCTGGAAAGAACATGCTCTGGTGCCTCTTCTTATAAGAACACTAATCCATGATGAAGCCAGGCCTTAATGACCTCATCTAAACCCGACCACCTCCCAAAGGCTCCACCTCTTAATATCATCCCATTGGGGTTAGGACTTCAGTGTATGAATCTGGTGGAGTGCGGAAAACAAGCATTCACTCCATAACAGACATGATGCCTGTAACACTTTGGGAGGAGTCATACAGGACAGTGGGCATGAGCAATAGGCATGGGCACGCTATTAAACTCATACTGTCCCTTGTAAATGGAATTCTAAGCAAGCAAACACAGTATAGCCAAGGGAAGAGGCAGGGGCGTGTGCTGAACTTCATCAGGAAGGATGGCAGGAGGCCGCTAAGATTGCAGCAGCCAATGTGCTACCTAAGCCAACCCAGACAGTTTGAAAACCTTCCTTCGTGAGCCAGCTTTGGCAGAGGGGAGAGGGAACTGAGCCACTGACTTTAGCTGTCCCCTTCCTGTGGTTCTGAAAAGCAATGTGGGGCTAGCTGTCTTCCTAGAGACCTACTCACTGCTCAAAGCAGAACATCTTAGGCAGAGTCTCCAACAGCCACATATGGGAGGCTAAACCTTAGCTGTGGGTCAATTGGTCATCAAAAGCCACTCTTGAGAGAAGAGATTCAGGTCTTCTATCCACTCAATGTATCTGAGAGTCAATATTATTGGTCTTTTGTTATATCTCCATTTCCCCCAAGGAAACTGGTGGAGGTGCAGACCTGGTGATTCCTGAGGGGGAAATTTGGTGCCTGAGGCCAGCTAGAATTTCAGTAAGAGGAAAAGTTGGTATACTTGCATTTATTGTCCCAACCGTCTTCTGTATATTCTTTTTTGTTTTTCTAGTACCGTTTAGGCTAGGAAGAAATTGTTTCCATTTACTGTCAGTTGATAAAGGAGAATCATGATATAAAAAGCATGCTTTGCCCAGGCACATGTCACAGCAACTGGTCTGAACAAGAACTGCGGCATCTCAAAGCTTTAATCCTCTCTCTATAGAGGGTAATGCACACAAACTCATCCTCGACTTTTGTGAAGGCTGCAGATGACTGGAGATGCTGCTGCTTTATGGCAGTGTTCCAGCTTTTACTGTACTATGAAACACACCTCTCTAGAATTAAAATCTCTTAGAAAATTGTAAATTTGCCCCTTATTCTGTGAATAAGAACATGTGAAGTTATAAAAGAACCACAACATCACAAAATATTGAAACTCAAAGAGACTCAAAATTCTGCCTCTTTTAATACACTGTATCTCTTTATTTTATGGAAAGGAAAAAAGCCCCCAAAAGGCCAGTGGGTTTTGTAGGATCTTACAAACATTAAATGTCAGAGCAGTTGATCAAAACCCATATATCCCTCCAGTCCAATAAATTTTCCAAATCTGAAAAGCCAAGTCCCTAAATACTGTAGGTAATTTTAATGCAGAAGTATTGGCTTTCATGTTTCCAAACTAGTGCTTTCCTGAATCTCTTTATTTCAATAAATAAAATCGATTTTAAAAACTGATTTTGATACAATTTTAGTCTTACTTTTTTCATGTGGAAATATGAAATCTTGAAAGAGAAATTGAATTCTCCTCTCCAAGCCTTCACCTCGCAGTCATACCTCAACACACTGCAATGCGATTTCACCTCCACCCCTCCACTAAAGTTGTTCTAGCTAAGCTCATCAGGAAGGGCCCCTCTAATTGCTCGATTTAGTACACATATCTTTCTTTTTGAAACTGCCTACCCCATGAAAGCCATTATGCCACACCCTTCTAGATCTCTTTGAAACTTTGTAGTCATCCCTTTACTGCTTCCTAGTGGCAGACATGAAGCGGCCCCAGGGTCCCCAATTTCTGGTGTGTAATTTCCTCCCTGCTGAATGTAGAAAGAACTTTTGGTTTGCTTACAACCAATAGAATACATCAGGGTCACAGGACATGTGTGAGCATGCGTATGTGATTACACTACACACAATAGTAACACCCATCCTGCCAGGAGGTCCTCTCTCCCTTGCTGGCTATAATGAGGGAGGATCCCATGTTGGGGAGGCCACATGTCAAGGAACTTCAGGTGTCCTCTAGGATTTGAAAGTGGCTTCCATCAAGAAACTGAGGCCCTCAGTTCAGCAGCCTGCAAAATAATGGAATACTGCCAACAACCACATGAGTTCAAGTAAAATGTTTCCCCAGTCAAGCTTCAGATGAAACCACAGCCCTGGTTGATTCCATTGATTACAACCTTGGGAGATTCTCAAAGCAGAGGACCCAGCTAACCAGGTGCTGACTCCTGACCTATGTTACAGTGTGTTGTAACAGATAACTAAGCATCCTATCTAGGCTTTTTTCTCCCCCTTTCTCAGTATACTTTGAGGTTTTGTGAAAGGAGCATTGCCTCTTTTACTCTACACAACTCTCCTTGATGAGTTCATGTGATGGCATTTTAACTATCCAAATGCTGATGATTTCTGAATTTTTATTTATAATCCAAATCCCATTGTGGGCTTCAGACGGATATAGCTGCTACCTACTCCTGTTCCCCAGAGCCAACATCAATTCAGTGTTCTTGAACCCCATTCACCACCTGCCCACTCTCTTCCTATCCTTTATAGCTCTGTCCGTGACCCTATACCAAAACCCAAGTGAAAAACTTGAACTCACTCCAGACTCTTCCCTCTCTTTCCCTTTGGTCTCAAGGTCATACCAATTTTCCTTCTCAGTGTCTTCCAAATCTCTCACTGTCTCATTCCTGCTATCATGGTCTTAGTACAGGTTCCCATCATTTCTCACCTCCTTACCATTGTTCCTATTTTAATAGCCTCCAATATGAACAATGTGATCCCTTGTATACAGCACATCACAGGCTCCCTCTGCATGGTGCAGGAGGCCCCCAAATCTCAACTCTGTGCTGCTTCAGCCTCATTCAACACCCCTCACAGCCTATGCTCCTGTGAAAACTTGGGGCCCACCAGATGCAGGAAGGTTCTAGGCTTTGCTCATTGTGTCTCTCCTCTCCCTTCTTGCTCAACTCCTTTTCACTTAAGAAAGCACCTGGGCCTCCCCAGGTGTGCAGATGTCTCCTGGATACCCCCATAATACCTGCCTATCCTCACCTCATGTGGTCGCAGTTGGTTTCCATTTTTCTGCCCGGACACACAGTGTGCCTCACAAGCCTGCAATGTGTATCAACGCTGTGCTCCCACCATCTGACCTAACACCAGATGGAAAAAAGGACCATGTTTCTTTGCTGAGGTATCACACCATGTAAAATCATGCCTGGAACACTATGGCTACTCAACAAACATTTGTTTAATAAATGGACATTACAAACCATATTTTTAAACTAAATGCCAAAAACATCCCATTTGTACTATGAGAGAAATGCTTGCAACTTAATTTAACAGTGTCAGGTCAGGCAAATGGAGTATGAAATGAAAAACACCCAAGAAGGTGTATTTTTAATTAAAATTAAAGTTTATAATGAGTATTAATGAGCACATTTTTGGGGCTCCTTATTTTGTTTCAATTCCATTTGTAGATAATTATAATGCAGGTTTCAACTTTCTGTTATACTTTCAAGAAATTGTAAAAGGAAGTTATAATAGAACAGCAATTTTATGTCACCGAAGAGTTCAGTCTTTATGATATCTGCTCATTCTTCCAGTTCAAGTGAGCTTAAAAAAAGGAAAGCTATTTTACCAAAGAACAATTACAAAATGAATTTCCTATCATTGTCCTATACTTTACCACTTTTGATAATCACACATAAAAATACCTTCTAGTAATAAGAGAAAGATAAAAGTAACAAAAGGTTTTG
The DNA here is from genome assembly GCF_024542745.1 of Macaca thibetana thibetana. Taxonomy (NCBI): domain Eukaryota; kingdom Metazoa; phylum Chordata; class Mammalia; order Primates; family Cercopithecidae; genus Macaca; species Macaca thibetana. The sequence continues at coordinate 6,293,221 of NC_065595.1, forward strand.
TGTAAAGGACAATTACTCTCCTAAGTTTTTCCCAGAATAAATGCAGTCCTTCCAATTCTTCCATCTTCTCCATTCAGGTGTTAGAATAAAAAAGTAGTCAATGATCAAATAACTTTTCATTTCCTTTCAATTCTCTTTTTACATTTCTTCTGTCACTCTTCACACAATGGCTGGCTACACTCTAGAGATTACAGATGATGACAAAGTGGACAAATTAGCTTAGAATAAAAGTAAAGCTTATTCTTTTCTCTGAAGCAGTCACTTAAAAGCAAATGCAATTTTGATGACAGAATTGTTCGGATCTAATAATTCAATCCTAGAAATTCAAGAAATTGTAAGAATGATGCACTCAACAAAGCTTGTTGAATAAATCCACTTAAAAAATTCATTTTTAAAATCCTTATAAGTTCTCCTCACATGAGTTTTCAGTATTATATTCTGGGCCTAAAAAACTCTTTATAAATTCAGTGTCAAGAACACCTCCTAGAAAATAAAGAATGGGTTCAAGGAAGAAATTTAAGCATCTGTTAGAATGCTTGCAGGCCCACTTCAGGACACAGAAAAAGCAATGCAACTGACGGAAACTTCCACAGAAGAAAAGCCACTGAGAAATAAGGGCTTTAAGAGCCATGGTTGTTACGTTTTCATTTATGTAGGAGACAAAATATGCAGTGGTGCCAGACAGGTCTGGAGCAAATTTGGCCTAAGACCTATCTAAGGAGTAGGAGAAATCAATTCTAGAGAAAAAAAAATATTTTAGTAGTATTTTAATAGCCAGACTTCAAACACTGTACAGCAGAAATAAATTATAGAAGGAAAACATACACCAAGAAAAACTCAGAGTAAAATATTTTTTAATCCCGTGGAAAACAAGCTTTGGTTTGGAAATAAATAGGTTAAATAGGTTAAGATATTTTGTGTGTAAATTTATGTCTGCCAAGATTACTTAGAATATCACTTTATTTTTACAGGTAACCACGTTAATAAATTTTGTACTTTGATATCTACAAAATTGTATTTTTGTCACTTTATTTGGCTAAAGCTTTTTGTTATTGTTGTTATTTACTGCACTGTATAAAGTAGGAACTCATTTTGTTTGTTTGAAACCATTTTTTTTTTTACTATTAAGAGAAACCCTCATGAGAGCTGGGAATTACTCTTCAAACTACAGCAGACAGACTTTTCCAGTAAAATGGAGTCATTTGTCTGTGCCTAAGCATATGTGCATACATGTGGATGAGTGTGAGTTTCAATACTTTGCTTACACACAGAGACTCTGTTCTTATTATAGGTACACTCATCTTTCCTAGTTATTTTCTTCTTACTCACAAGTAGCCAAGTTTCCTCTCCAGTTTGGAAGTATTTGGCAATAGTAAACAAGCCAGGGACAGGACACACTTACCTATTTAATCTGACTACACATATTTACTGTGAAAATTGGATGCAAGTAAATGATTAAAAGAATAAAGCCACATGGCAGGAAAGTGTCCTGGGAAGGGTGCCATTCGGGTCCAGCCAGCCCAAGGCCCCCTGAAGACAGGTCACTTGGGGACGTGAGCATCCTCACCTTAGGGGAACCCAGCCTGGTTCCACAAAGCCACAGATCTGGGTGGCACCAGAGTGGCTGTTAAACTCAACCAAAAGTAAGGCCTATTGTGGTGATGCTGTCAATTAAGACTCTTTTCCCAAAATAATTTTGTAAAATAGAAATGAATGCAAATCAGTCTCTTCTAGCAGCTAACTATTAGACAGTTTTACCACCCACTCCTGTGCACCACTATTTCAGAACTCGGCGGCAGAGGGAGGTGGTTGGAGGATTACATAACACTAATTTTGTAGCTAGGCTGTAATTCGTGAAGTTTCTATGTTCATGCTAGAGACTCATTTCCATAGTCAGCCCATGAGAGTGCAACATAGTGGGCCATAAATAATGAGGTGATATGATTACTTCTTAAGAAAACAAAGAGAGACTTCCAATTACTATTCTACATTTTGCTTTCTGCAAAGTTACATTCTATCGTTTAAGAAAACGCATACTGAATCTGCCATCATGCATTAGATGACACCAATGGTAATTACAATGTAGCCTGACCTTGCCAAACTATCGGCATCTGCAACTCAAAATCTCCTGGTATTTTCTACATCAAGTCTGCTATCACCCAAGCTCTGCCCTGTACTCCATACATAATCCTGCAAGGACCTGTCCTTAGTTGCAGAAGGACATGTTTACCCTCTTCCAAACGCCCAAAAGCAGGTTGTCAGAATTTTTAACTACATTACAATCCACATATTCGACCTTGAGTTCCTTGGAGGAGCAACTCTATCTTGAACCTCTTTGTATGCACTTTAAGTGTTTAATAGTCTAGTTTATTCTAGTGAACAAATGCCACTGTGAAGAAATGATGGAAAAATTTCAAATAAGAGTAAAGACTGGCCTACTTGTTTATAAAAGTTTCAAGATGTCAATGAACGTATTGACACCAGCCAAGTAACCAAATGTATATGGGATAAAGTTACTTTCCTACCACAAAGACCAAAAACTTAACACTTACTTCAGAAATTCCAGAGTCCGGTACAAAATCCAGGTACGTGGCTTGCAATTCATGTATTTGCCATTTTTAAGCACGAGGGACCCTGCAGTAAATAAGACAAACAAGATACCTCGTGGATCATCTCTTGGAAAATTGTGGCTGGCAAGGCATAAATGCTTAAGGGGAGGGATACCCCATTCTCCATGATGTGAGTATTTCACTTTGCATGCCTGTATCAAAACGTCTCATGCACCCCATAAATATACACTATTATGTACCCACAAAAAATAAAAATTCTAAAATTTTAAATAAACAAAATATGGGTAACTGTCAGCTCAAAGTTAAAAAAAAAGGAAAGAAGGAAAAAGGAAAGTGGTGGCAGGAAGAGAAACAGAAAAAAAATTCTCCAAAAATTATGTATGACAGAGAGTGACAGCTGTAATGAAGATGATGAAAAGGTAGAGCAAGGAAGTAAGATGGATGAGGAAGCAGGTAGAGAGTTAGGGCAAGCCTTGCAGAATGTGACTTTCTGATCCAGATAGAGGGCAGGAGCAAGACCTGGAAGGAGCTGGGAGAAATCTTGGGTGCTGAGGAGCAGCAAGAATCCCTTTGGATGAATCCCTTTGTATACACTTGGGTGTTTCATATTCTAGGTCATTATAGTGAAGAATTACCACTGCAAACTAATGATGGAACATTCAAACAGGAGCAAAGCCTAGTCTGCTTGTTTACAAACATTTCAAAGCCCCTGAGCAAAGAGCATGCCTGGGAGCTCCAGGAGCACCTGCAGAGTCCATGGAGCCATGCAGGCCAAGAGAAAATGTCAGTGGCAAAAGAGGCAGTCACGGCGACATGCCAGGGAAAGCTCACACAGGGCCTTGCAAACCGGGGTAAGAAATTCGGACTTTGTTTTTCTAAGTGTCAGGAAAGGCCACTGGAGGTTTCGAGCAGGAGAGGGATATCACAGGATCGGTAGAATTCTAATGAGAGAAGGTCACACCTTGATCTAAGTTAATTACTGGGCAGATGGCGGAAAGAAGTCTGATCTAGAACATGTTTTGAAGGTAACTCCAACAGGATTTACTGGTGCTTGAATCTTGTGCGGGGGAAATCGAATCTCCAGGATTCGAGGTATGAAAACTGCATTAAGCGTGGTACTGCTCTCTGAGGCAGAACAAAGTGGAGAAGGTGCAAGTTGTGGAGGAGAGGGTGATGGAGAATAAATTCCAAGTTGTGATCCGGATATGTCAGCTGTGAGATGCCTAAGTTGGCAGCCTGACATCTGGAGGAGAGGGAGAGTGGCAGAGTGAAAGGAGCTGGAGATGTAAGTTTGTGTTTCATGAGTAGACAGATGACATCTAAAGCTCTGGGACCACAGCTAGAGAGGAGGCCAAGTGTGGCTACCTTTGATAATTCTGATCTTTGCAGGGTGGGAAGGGGAGGAAGGGTCATCAAAAACTGAACAGTGAGAACTACCAGGCAGAGAGGAAGCAAGAAATCAAGGGAGTTGTGGTTCCTGGAAGCAAAGCCAAGAAAATGTCCCAAGAAGGAAGGAACAGTGCACTGTGTCCAAGACTGCGGAGAGACTACGTAAAAGAAACTGTGGCTTGTCATCATGTACGATGGTGATTTTAGTGGGAGTAGGGAAGAAAGCCCGCACTTGAAGGCGATCTAAGTACTTTCTCACATAGTTTGCATTTTAAAACTTTCAGTACCCAGAGCCTGTAGATCGAGCATACATTTATATCATCACACCTCTTAGACCAACCGTGAAAAGAGAATTCAGGAAGAGGACATCCATGGAGATGCAAGTATTAGCAGGACTTACTGAGTGTCATGTGTCTCTATATAAAAAGGAGTCAACTGCATCCTGGGGAACTCTGAGATGAATCTAGTATTCTTGAAAAGAAGGGAGGATGAACAAAGAAGGAAAAGTTATTATTTAATTCTACATTTCAATAATTCAGATTAAAGGGGATGAGAGCCGGGTTTGATCATTACACAGTCATGGATCTGAATATGCAAGATTATCTCTATATTTTATAACTGTGTACAGAACTTACTATGTGTCCTCAATAAATATATTTGACGGCCATAACCTGACAAGAACACAGTTAAAGTAGGGAAATGCTCCACGGTGATTTACAGCACTCATGTGCTGCGGCATTTTCCTAGATCTTCCTTAAGGCAAACAACGGCAACAGCAGAGGCCATTTTTTAACTTTTTATTTAGATTGTTTCTATAGACTCACAGATGATTGTAAAGAAATGTGCAGGGAAGTCCTGCCCACTCTTCGCTCAGCTTTCCTCCATGCAAATACCTAGCATAACTATAGTGCAATACCAAGGTCAAGAAACTGACATGGATACAATCCACAGAGCTGATTCAGATCTCACCATCTATACATGCACTCATTTGTATCCGTGTCTGCGCAATTTTATCACATGAATATCCTCATGTAATGACTACCACAATCAAGATACTCCCTCTTGTCAACACAAGACACTCTCTTTTTACCAGTTATAGCCCCACTTCTCCTACCATCCCTGACTCCTGGAAACCACTATGTCCTCTGTCTCTATTTGTTTTTTCATGAATTCATGTTATTTCATGAATGCCACATCATCTGACAATACAGTATTTATCCTTTTGAGACTGGCTTTTTCTACTCAGCATAAACGTCTTGTCATTCATCTAAGTTGTTGCATGCATGAAGAGTTTTTCATTGCTGAGTAGTATTCCATGGTACGCATGTACCACAGTTCATTTAACCATTCACCTACTGAAGGACAAGTGAGTCATTTCGAAGTTTTGACTTTTACGAACAAAGCTAATACGAACATTTGTGTACGAGTTCTTGCATAAAAATAAATATTTCTATCTCCAGGATAAATGCACCAAAGTGTAACTGCTAGGTCACAGGGTAAATCAATTTTTCATTTTGAAATGAATTGTGGATGCAGAAACAATTTTGAATCTTATCTCACTGGATAGAAGCTAGTTTTGTGGTGTACCACTTGCTTTTACTTTCCTCTCAAATATTTCTTCCCAACATCTACTATCCTAAATAGGCTGCCCTTCCTTGACTCTGGCCTCAATCATTGAGAGAACTAATAGCCTCACTGCCTCCAGGCTTTCCTTGCTCTCACAGTCTGGAACAATGATCTAGAAATTAACTTCCAGGGGAAGGAATGGTGTCAACCCATCAGTCCCTGATGTGGCTTTAGGAACCACTTCCCCCCAGTCCTGCTGCTTACTCTCTAAATTGGGACCACACAGAGTTTCTTAATTATTTAACAGGCAGTGTTTCCTCTCACCACTATGTCATTGTATAATATTGTTTCTTCCCCACATATTTCTTTTGTGCCACTGATTTGACCAACCAAACACATGGACAAGTGGCAACGTGTGCTCACATGGACAGCTCAAAAGCGTGTTTGTAAGCTAAGAAAGAGGAACAAGAAACCAATATTCTTAGATGGGGTTAAAGAAGTAGGGAGAGTAAATACCGTTTGAAATCAAATCCTCAACTGTCAATCAAAATACTTACCATTTGAAATCAAATCCCCCACTGTCAGTCAATAACCTTCTCTGATTTCCTAAATCTGGGTCAAGTGACTCCTCTATGTCCCATGGAGACACATAGAGCGGTGCTTATTACAGTTGACTATAAGTGCCTCAGTATCTTCTACTAGACCTGCACCCTTCAACGTGGTAGCTGCTACCTGCGTGTAACTACTGAACACCTGATATTTGGATTAGCCACTAGTCAAAGTTGCAAAGTTACGACATGCTGGAAGTGTAAAATATACACCATATTTTGAAGATTTAGAACCAAGAAAGAGAAATATTTTCATGATACCAGTTTTTGAATATATAGGGATATGTATGATTTAAATTAATTTCACCTTTTTATTTATAGCTTTTTAATGTGGCTATAAGAAAATTTAAAATTACATGTGTGGCTCATAATATATTTTTACTGCACACACTACATTAGATTATTGCCTCTCCATGGATATATATACTTTTCTTTACCAGTTTATGTTCTGCACTCAGAATAGTGCCTGAATGTGGAAAGAAAGTAAGAAAACAAAGACAGAAGAAAAGAGGGCAGGAAGGCGGGCAAGAAGGAAGAAAGGAAGAAAAAATTCTAGGTTGATGAGATTTCTAAAACTAGGAATGATTCGACATATATAAGTTTAAGTTGCCAAGTGCAGAATAAGAGATTCTTCACTTTTCTCTTACTTTTCTGCCACAACTAAACTGACAAGTGGTTGACTTAGTCAGGAAATTGAGCTTAGAGAGGTTGATGCTTTTGCACCATATCCCTGGGAAAATTAAGAAATAATTTCTTTTATGAAAGGCTTTCGCAACTGCATTAGAGAGCTAAATAGTGAAAATCTACCAAGCACTTTTATCCAGTTTGGTCAGAAGTCGCCCTCACATGTAGCTGACTGCCTATCTGGATGTGGAACCCCAGCTTCTGGGAGCTCTGAAGTCGACCCCACATCCTGCCTTAGATAGATGCCAATGGATTACTTGAATGCCAGAGATGGGTTTCCTTCCATTGTTCCCACCTTCCCTGTGTTATTTTTAAATAATAATGAACCAAGATGACTCATGCACAGCCTTGCAGGAAAGGAACAAACCTAAGTGGCATTAATGTATGGTTTGCAGACTCAGCTTTTAAGAAAAATCAGCCCACCCTGCTGTGTCTCTTTGGAAGACTTTCTTTCCACCTCTGTCTTCAAGTCTAGTGAAGGACTCCACCACATCTGGCCATCAGCAGGGACAGGTGAGAGAGACACACACCACTTTCTCTTTAATTTTTATTTGGTTTTAAGGAAGTCTTTAAATAAGGATGTCCCCAGTATTTACTCTTCATATTTCTTTAGCCCCATCTAAGAATATCTGCTTCTTGTTCCTCTTTCTTACCTTTAAACATGCTTTTGAACTGTTCACATGAGCACATATTGCCACCTGTCCATGTCTTTGCTACCTGTGGCCAAGGTTGCCATGTGTTCACCAAAACCTGTTTCCTTTTCACCTGGGCTAGAAAATACTTCTTAAACTTTCTAGTTAGATGTAGCCATTAGTCTTTGCCAATCAAATACAGGCCACTTCCATATGTGGCTCATATGAACCTTCCCAAGTCATCTTCCATCCTCCATTGTACCATGAATAAAGGACCCAGCAGGGACCTCTGAGGCCCTAGGGGTGGGAGAGCCATGAGATGCAGGAGCCTCGTGTTCTGAAGCACTGCCCAGATGGTCACTAGCTGAACAGTCACACGGCACAGTTGTGTAAATCCAGCCAGGCAATAATTGGGAAGAAAGCCCACATTCTTGCTGAGCCTCTACTCTAGAGGAAGTGGATGAAAGGGTTCTGATGTGTTGATTAGTGTTGACTGACATTAGTAGGAATCCAAGAAAGACACAAGCACCAACGAGGATCGGCTGACTTTCCAGCAGAGATCAGAGGAAAGAGCCACGTATGGTAGGAAAAGCTACCTGCAAAGAGAAACAGCAAGGGTGCACACTGGGCTACAGTCACAAGGGCCCAGCAAAACTTTTCAGTGAAACAAGGGATCTCAGCAAAGGTCAAATTAGGAGTGTCACCAAAGTCTATTATTTGAAATTAAGCTGTCATTACACTGAGTCATGAGGCCAAAAAAGCCACAGAACAAATTGGGCTTGATGATTATGTGTAGAAACAAATGCTGGGCGTGGTTATTAAAGCATGGGGAATTACCTAGAAGCAAAACCATGTGATACCTACTGAATTTTGAGAAAATGTTATGGACCAAGAAACTTTAAATCCAGTTCTTACTCTTTGTACTTTTTGATGCTTAAAACAACTTTTAAGCCCCAAAACTCACCTGATCAGAAGGAAGCAATACTATTGGGTGGGTGCAAAAGTAATTACTTTTAATGGTGAAGACTGCAACTACTTTTGCACCAACCTAGTATCTCTACAATCTTAGAGAGAACATACCATCCTCACTTAGATGTGGCCATGGGGAATAAGAGGCAAAGGACACAAAATAAGAGAGAGGGGCTCCCCTAGAGAGCAGAGTCAGGGCCTTAACTAGTCCTCTTGCTCCTGTGTAGAACAGGGACCGCATAACACCTGTTTAGAGGATTTCACAATGGTTGGAGACTAGGGCTTCTCTATGTATTCTATTTTTCCTTTTCCAAATAAAAGTTTTACCATCCCATATGTATCAATACACACGGGTGTGGAAGCAAGGCCCACGCATCATCAGAAGATGCCAGCTTTGGCCCTCGATGCTATGAGTGGGATCTGGAGCTGTGTACACTGGGAGGTGGGAGTGTATCCTACTGTGGTCAGAAGACTGGAGTGTATGTTCTGGCTAAAAGAGTAGACCACGGCTGACACTTTTATGCGTTCACAACATCATTTTCCTTCTCCTACTGAGCACATGACTCATCTGTGGGTCCCAGTCCCTTACAGGCAGGTGTAGCCATGTAATAGTTCTAGGCAGAGACTGTAGGCAGAAGTACTGGTTTCTTCTTTTAGGACTGACCCATAAAATCCTCCCACAGAGATCCTCCTCTCTCGCTCGCTCTTTTTCTCATCTACATCCAATGCAGCAGAGTCAACAAAGGACCCCAGAGCTTGAGGAGACACAGGTAGAAGGTGCTCGAGTCCCTGAATCACCACCTGAAAGGCTTGTTGAATCCCCACATTGTCTTGCTACATGAAAAAGAAAGAAACTTCTATGTTAATCCACTCAGATGTGAGGATGTTTTACTATAACAGTTGGAGTACCCTAGCTAATAGAAACCTTTTTATCAAATAGAACAAAGGTAATAGGAAAAGATATTGTGTAGTTGAATTCTACTCTACAATTTTATAATTATAAAACACCTGAGTGTTCTCAGGAATCTGGAAACCAACAGAAGGGCAATTTGGTCCCTCGGAGTTTTTCCAAAGGTCTGTAATTTGTGAAAAAGTTGAGTAAGCACCCATTCCATAACAGAAATTTTCTGGTAGTCACAGAATACAAGAGGGTCCCTATCCTCAAGGTGCTCACAATCTAGTAAAAGCCACTTTATGTCCACTTAGAGAATTAAATTTATTATGCAGGTATTTTCACTTCCAAAATCTCTGTCATAATAACAAACAAGGATATAAGGTTAAGAAAATTTCTTTTCCAAAAACATGAGCACGTTGCAAACTAAACTTGCTGAAATTTCAAACCCTTTCACATTCTCTCAATATCATCTTGCAAAGTAGACAATAAATGATCAAAGAACAAACACCAGAAAGAAGAGAGAGTCTACATAAGAAAATTATCCGTTCAGTAAATAACGTTGATTTCTTTTCCAGCTGACCCTTCTCAGGACATTAGTCAATCACATGCTAAAGTGATTATAATGCTCTAGAACTGCACAGAATTTTAAGGATGATACAAAAGGGTTAAGTGACTGGACCAAGTCTGCCAGGCTAAAAAATGATCCAGATAAGATGAAAAGCCAAGCTAATTCCAAAGTTTGCATTTCCATTAGAATGGTTGTAATCCTATCATCTCTTTGTGCTAGTGAAACTATTAGCAATTTTCATACCATCTCGAGCAATTATCATCAAGAAAACCAATTCTTATTTCCTACTCTCCTTAGGCAAATCATGGACCCAAACTCTGTATGCATGTAGAAAATCCTAATCTTTTTTATTCCAGTGCCTTACATCGGAGAAAATAAAGAATCTTATGTCAGCTGCTTAGTCTACATTTTAATCAACCCAGAGATTTTCCCATGCCCTGATTGCAAATACTGTATTTCAGCTTCCTGCACATTTTAACATCCTATTCCATTTTATATTCTGCTGCAGATTTTGTTCCATGACTTCAAAATCCTAGTTCAAGTATTTTCAAATAGAAAAGAGCAAGGAAATGTTTTAGGCAGAAGCATTAACCTGCGACCACAAAAAAACTGTTTGCGCTGAAGCCAGAGGTGATGTAAGAATATTACCATCCTCTTATAGAAAGAATAAGAAATAGTGAAATGCAAAAGGGTAGACAGCCTGGCGGGGATTGAGTTGGGGTGGGGATTTGCTTACACGTGGGCTTTTCACTTGCAGGTGAAATGTTTTCACTTATTGTCCATCAGAAGAATGAGGAGTGCTTTTATACTGGGAAGGAAACCTGGAACAAAGGCAGGAAAGTTGCCTTAAAGCCGTGTTAAACATGGCTACCTGAATTTTTAGGGTGTAAACGCACAGAGAAACATATAGAGTTGTTAGTGCCCTTGATTAACTTAAAAAGTTAATATTATACATGACAAAGACAAAAGCAGCCCACATACTGTTTTATCTTCTTCTGCATCCAAGCCACAGAAGGAAACCAAGCGGGGAACACAGCCTGCAGGACCTCAGAGGCTGAGCCTGCTGTCAGGGCAAATGCGTGATTCTGGGAGTCCAACCTGCCTCTGTCCGACCCTGGGCCTCAGCTTCTTCCCTACAAACCGAGAGACCTAGAATTGATGCTTATGGTCAGGGTTTGTTTCAGTTCTAATGTTCCATGAATCACTACCAATGTATTCTTTCCAAATTCAGGAAGACTCTTGCTCCAGTTCAGGAATTGCATATTTTAGTTACTTCTTATTAATTTTTGGAACATATCTTCAATGGCTATTCTAAACTGTTGTGTTTTCTCTTGTTTTAACAGCATGCTCCTTCTCTCTGGGATCTAAAATTGTCTTGATTACTAAGTAATTTGACTTCCAGTTAGTTACAAATGAGAAGGCTGCTTTTGTTTGATCCTTGGAATTGGGGTCACGTTGGGCCGGCAGAGTCAACATTTCACCTGCCCTTCCCGCCTTCGCCTCATCCCTCACTCCCCATCACTGGCAGCTGTTTTCTGTCTCTTGTGTCCTACATCTTTGCCTTGGATAATTCTCACCCTGGGCCCCAACTCTCCAACTTCCGGCTCCCCATCCCACCTCCCACATACACTTATTCACCTCAGCCCACTAAACACAGCCCCTCCATCCACCCACCCCTATTCTACTGCTGACATGAAAAGGAAAATTAAAATCTAAAAAACTTTCCTTTCCAAACCTGTGCCAGTCTCTCCTCCCACCATCTTCTAACCTGAACACAATTTTCCCATGATGGCACCACCTTCCTCACAACCCTTTCCAACACGATTTCCTCCGCAGTGTCCCAAGCTCATGACCTTAGGAAGGGACCAAAAGCACTGCTATTTCCAGATCATGATTTCACCACCATCACTCTACAAAGCAATTGTAATTGAAAGTCAACACCATCCAGTTCAACAATCCAGTGTGCACCCCCACATTACACAACCCCATTGTCACCAGTCACCTGTCACTCAAAAGTCTCTGCTGCAGGTGTTTGTAGGGGCAGAGAGAGGAAGCTTCCCTTCTGCCCTCTGAAGGGTCCCTGAAATAAACTCCTAATAGACAGATCAACAGGAGAAAAAGGTATACAAATGTATTCACATTCATGGGGGCATCACAGAGAAGATAAGTGATAGCCAACAACTCAATGAGATTTGAAAGTTTATATAGCCTTCTTCATGGAGGAGAGGAAAATGGAGGCAACCTAGAGAGAGTACATGGTCTAAAAAAAATTTCTTTTTAAAAAGCATCCTTAAAAGAATAGGTACTACCCTGTCTAGTTGAGATGTCAATTTCCAGTCTCTTCAAAGTTAGACTATGATTCTTGATGCCTGCAACTCTTCCTCAACAGATAAAGACGCCCAGGGAGTGTTTTCATGACAGTTGGCTTCCTTCTAAAGAATCTGCCTTTAATCAGATGAGGGAAATTCAGGAAAAGCCCCTCCGTGCATTTGCTGTTTTCCAAATGCCTTCAGTTTGAAGTAATCAAGAAATGTAGCATGATTTGAGACACTATTTTCTGGATTCCTTCATGCTCATAGCTAACTTCTCATAAGATTCACAAAGGGCATTTGTGGAAAATTCTAAACAAGGCTCTCGAATGAAAGGACCTGATAATCTGTGTTTTCAACTACTGCTGATACAATTCTTATGATCAGGTAAAAAATAGTGTTACTGCCTTTTGTAATAGGCTTAAACACATACAGGTTAGCTGCTACATATTAGCTATTCAGCCTATAGCAAGTTCTATAAAAATGTTCTAAATTGCTTAATATTTAAAATAGGAAAAAAATAAAAACTAAAATCTTTTTTTAAAAAAGCCGCTGGATATGGTGGTGTGTCTCTGTAATCCCAGCTACTTGGGAGGCTGAGGCAGGAAAATTTCTTGGGTCCAGGAGTTCTGGGCTGTAGTGAGCTATGTGGCTGAGGTGTCTGCACTAAGTTTGGCATTAACACAGTGACCTCCAGCAGTGGGGGACCAGCAGGCTGCCTAGGGAGAGATGAACCTTTTGAGGATGAAAATGGAGCAAGTCAAAACTCCTGTGCTCATCAGTAGTGGGATTATGCACATGAATAGCCACTACACTCCAGCTTGGGCAACAGAGAGAGACTCCATCTCCTAAAAATAAAAATAATAAATAAATAAAATAAAATCGAGTTAATATTAGTGTCCTCATCAGTCTAATGTGAGAATATTTTACAAATTGCTCAATATGATGCCTGATAACGAATCATGACCACCGCTCCCATCCCCCAACTGCTAGTCATTATCATCCATTCAAGACGGTCTCAACAAAGGCCTCAGAAGCCACAGTGATCCTCTCCTCACAGCCCAGTCTTTGGCCTTTTCAACGCTAAAGAGTCAAACCTCCAATCTCTTTCAGTTTCAAAGGTCCAACTTTGACCTTTGTGAGGCAGACACTAAAGATTTAAGAAAGAGAATTACGAAGAGGCAATCAAATTCAGTAATGAAAAGGACACGGTTTACAGCCAGCAGACATGCATTTGAAATACTGGCTTTGCCAATTAAAACCAGTTGCCTTAGACAAACTTTAGGTTTTTATGTCACGGTTTCCTCATCTGTACAATGGTGGTAAATTTGCTTCAATGAGTTGTAAGAATTAAGTCAGATATTTATATACAGTATGTATCAGGCATTAAGAAGATGGTAGCTAGGATACTGCTGATGGACTTGATGACACAGGAGTGTTGGGGAAACATAATTAAAAAGAAAATGTCCTGTCAAATCAGAAACTCTCTCCACAAAGGTGAAAAAGAAAGAATATAACTTCACTAATCAGCATCTAACTAGAATGCAGTGTGCATCACAGGCAATCTTCTAAGAGATTGCAAAGACAGAAGGAAATTTCACCCTTTTAGGTAACTCAGCAGACACAACCCATTCCGTACATGTTCTCAAGATAAGCAGTAACTAGTCTTTGAGTAAGAAAACTAGACAGCACCACTTATCACCAATAGCTCATCCTAGATTCAGGTGGGATGAATCTACTTGAGATGATCATGTGTGAGCTAACAGCTTCATGCCAAGGGGAAAAAATCTCATGTCTTTATAAGAGGAGGTAGTGTTGGAGCAAGGCAGTCACCTAAGTAAAGGTTCCATCCTTCCAAAGACACTGGGAGATGAGGGCTATCTTCCTTCCCAATCACATTACAAAGGAATGCTCCCAGTCCCCTGAGAAAAACATTACCAGGCCCTCAAACTAGCAAAAAGGCTTATTTAGCTTTTTGAAAGATTTACAGGCATTTCTAAGAGACACACAGAGAATTTACGAGTTTTCTAAAGTCAGTGGTCTAACACAAAGGAGGGGTTAAGTCTCTTCCTTTATTTTCAATGAGGGAGAATTAAGCCTCCTATTTTAAAATTTGTATTTGCCCACACAATAGGTGAGCTGCAAAAAGAAGAGAAGACTTCTAAGAGGAAAGGAGAGACAAAGAAACTCAGAACAACAGGAGGTATGCTGGTCCCTCACCAGTCTCATGGCCTGAAACACATCAGCATATCAAAGTTGTAACAGGTGGAGGGAATATCTGCAGGAAATTAAGAGAATAGGAATTAAGCAAAATGAAAATTGTTTGTAGAATCACCGTGAAGAAAATGCCAGGGAACAGTATTCAGTAATAGTTGGTACTCAGATCCTTGTTCCAACTATCAGGTCATGCTGCTGATGCCATGGTAGACAAGAGGAACAGAGTCGCTTCCTCACGGCAGCTTACAGTCTGAGGGAAAAGATATCACAGTGAAACTACGGCAATGCATTTGTGGGGTAACCATTTGACCAAGCTGCCTCGGCTGCTTTGAAAAAGGTATAGACCAAGCTTATCCAACCCGCAGCCCAGGAAGGCTTTGAAACTTTGAATGTGGCTCAACACAAATTTGTGAATTTTCTTAAAACATTATGGTATTTTGTGTGTGTGTGTGGTTTTTTTTGTTTGTTTGTTTTGTTTTGTTTTTTTTGAGACAGAGTCTCACTCTGTCACCCAGACTGGAGTGCAGTGGTGCAGTCTTGGCTTACTGCAAGCTCCGCCTCCTGGGTTCACGCCATTCTCCTGCCTCAGCCTCCCGAGTAGCTGGGACTACAGGCGCCCGCCACCACGCCCAGCTAATTTTTTGTATTTTTAGTAGAGATAGGGTTTCACCGTGTTAGCCAGGATGGTCTCGATCTCCTGACCTCGTGATCTGCCCACCTCAGCCTCCCAAAGTGCTGGGATTACAAACGTGAGCCACCGTGCCTGGCCTTGTGTGATTTTTTTTTAAAGCTCATCAGGTATCATTAGTATTAGTGTATTTTATGTGTGGCCCAAGACAATTCTTCTTCCAATGTGGCCCAGGGAAGCCAAAAGTTTGGACACCCCTAGTGTAGACATTAATGATGGATTGCACAAAAGATTAAGGTTGGATTAGACCTTGAAAACCTATAGAGGGATACAAAAATGACTAAGCTTTTTGTATTTTTAGACATTTCTTTTTTTCCCTGCTATCAAGTCTGATGCCACAGAGAAAGCATAAAGATAAAAGACATCAAAAACCCACTCCAACTGGATATTGAACCCAATTTATTTTCCTACTACCAGCCATAAACATATTTTTTTTTGTCCTCTCATAAGTGATTCAGTAATATGCTACTTAGGTAGTAGAAATTAGGTGGACTCTTTCATGGTATTTCTATAAGACAATTAAGGTTTGAATCATAACCCTTTGCCAAGTTTGGCTATTCTTCATCTTCTTTGTTTAAAAAATTCATGTCAGTTGATTAAACTATGATGACTACTAAAGGCAATCTAAAATTAATTGTAATACTATAGGGCCACAGTCACCTGCATTCTTGGATAACTGGATATTTGACTGTGTTCTTCTAATCGGTTTTGTTTGCAAGAGATTCCAAAATGCCCACAAGCCTTATGAGTTTCTCGATTCCTTATTATACCTTCAATCACGACAACATTGAATCATTGGCTTGCTCCACGTTGTTCCTTTCTAGCATCTGGTGAATAAATCAGAAAGCAATAAATAAAAGAAGAGCTTAAAGAGCTTAAGACATTTCCCTAACATGCCAGACTCTAGGTGTTGCCTCAGCCTTCAAATCCAGAATTTGAGCTCTGACTATTACATGAAGGGGCAGGACAGAGGAGACACTGTGACCTGGAACTACACACCAGTCGCTTGGCAAGAGCCACAGTGATGTTATCCCCCATTAAAGATCCCTGGTGCGGATCAACCTCCCTCCTTCTGATTAGAGGAAAAGGCAGAGCTTCACTTCTACGTGTCCTTGTTTTTGCCTTTAGTTCCTAAAGTTCCATTGACAAATGTGCTGTTTAAAAACTTTCTCCTCCCACCCCAATAACTGAATGTTATTGAAAACATGCTCATTTTCTCTTCATTACATTTACCAAAAATATACTCTTCAAAATCAGCACTTTGTATTAAAAAGACACGATTTTAAAATCACACTATGTTAGTGCGAACACTAAATCAGAATTCAGTGTTTTAGCCTAAGTTTTAACATTAACTCCTTATTTGATCTTGAGTAATTTTATTTAATTTCTCTGTCACGATTTTCTGACTTCTAAGGTTTCTGTCAATCTGATACTAGGTTGTAAGTTTTGACTTATGAAGCTGAAAGTTCTGTAAGGGCTAGGACTGCTTCTTTTTATAATATAATATTTTATTTTATATAATATTTGTATTTACATCATTCATCCTTTCAATTACCTCAACCTACACATAGGAAATGTGCTGTCTACATTTTTGAATGAGGTAAGGCAGGCTAGCTGCAGAGATCACTTGAGTGAATGGATTTAAGATCATTTTGAACATCATAAATTGATTTATACCTATTAGGTCTTATTCTGAAAAGCATCACTGTGACATTTCAGGAGAGCACATTACCTTGGAACTGGCCAATGGAGCAGCACACCAAAATGTCTAAGGGGTACATTGTTATAAAAGAGAATCTATTTCTGCACACTGATGCACTTGTTAAAATGTGTTCACAAAGACAATCAAAATGGAAGATATGTGAAATGATTTTCTCTGGTTCAAAAGTTATGCCAACTTTTCATTCTCAAAGGTCAAATGAATCAAGATGCTGTGTGCCAGCACATTGTCATTAGTATGCACTCGAAGTCCAAGCACTATTAGTGGCATTTGGGTACAGATTGCTCACTGATCGCATTTAATAAGCCACATGTTGGGAATGTGAGCCTCTCTATTTTGTTATGCTTCCTTTTATCTTTGGAAGAGCTGCATTTCATCCAGCATTTTAAGAACAATTCTTTTACATACTTGCCTCCAAAATTAGACTCCTATAATCCTATTTCTTTTTTTCTATTGAATTGCTATTTGTCTAGATTAAAAATTCACATAACTAAGATGTTTGCCAAGAAAGAGCTCAAATTTCTAATAATTAGGAAACGGAAACAGAATTATTAGTGCCAGAATTAAAAATGCAACCTGATTTTACAATAGAGTTTGTTCAACCTATGCATTTTAAAGGAATTTTACAATAGTGCTCCAATTTGTAGCCTAGTACATAACTACTCTAAGATTTTCCGTCCAGAACAGATGCTGGGAAAGCATTCCTTTGACTTAGTTTACCACTGTCCAGTGCCTTGTTATAATTCCACACACAGTGAATGCTCAAGAAATATCTGAAAAGCATGAGGATGCTCTCTGCATTTACTTCAAGCACATGCTGGGACATGCAACAAAAACATGTGCCTTTGAAAGCTACAGCCAGACTTATATTTTAGATACATTCTTACAGAATGAGTGATGTAGTGATCTCTAAATAGAAAGAGAAATGGGAATGTGATATGAAAGATCAGGATAAAAACAGTTTTTAAAAATGTGTTCCTATACTCAAAGAGAAGGAAACAAAATAAACTGAGGATAGTGACTTAATACACATTTAATACCATCTTTACTTCTAGATGGGATAGATTGAATGTTCTATTCACATGCTATAACAAATTTAAAGGCAGTATAATTCTGTATTCAATAAATAGACAGCAGGTCATATTAAAACTATACTGAATGTTCATACCAGAAAAGAATAAACATATATAGAAGCAGAAAAAGAAATGTGTAAATACATGGACCCAGAGAGACCTGACAAGTGTTATAGGAATAAAAATCTAACTGATCTTTTGAATTTTAAAGACAAAGTCTTTGAATATGAGGTCATGTTTATAAAACCACAAGCCAAGGTATAGATATCACTTTTTTATTTTGGGAACAGATATTTCAATATCCAAATTCTTCCTGTGTCCCATATGAATTTGTTGATGAAAATGGAGGAAGGTGGCTTTCCCCAGAGTCCCTCCAGTTCCCTAACATGCAACTTTTAGTGAGCATTTTCCTGGGTCAGTGGAAATGTCTAAATGAGCTCAGAAAAGTCTTCAGGCCAGAACACTCATGGACTTGCTCCATACTGGGAGACGACTAGAATTTTGATGAGTCAGATTTCAAGGATTCATGGCTTATGATACTTTTCTTATGACTTTTCTACCCTAAACATTTCTTTCTATTTGATGTCATAAAAGATATCTGAAGTGTATGAAGCAATTTTGCTGCAATAACAAATAGCCCCCAAAATCTCAGTGATTTATAGCAACAAAGGCTTTTTATTTCTCACTCGTGGCTTTGTGGTTCAGCTGAAGGCCATGATCCATGGTAAAGGCAGGATTCAGGTCTATTCCATGTATATGACATCCTGAGATCCAGGACAAATGAGAAGTGGATACCTAGGACATACTCCTCTCATGCAGAGGACAAGAGCACAGAAGGCCAAACCAAATCTCACAAGCACATTCAGCGCATCCATCCCGTGCCTCGCTGTCACACCCATTCACATTCCAGTGCAGGTTGCATGGCCAGGCCAACATCACTGAAGCAGGAAAACCTGCTCCTCCCGCATGAAGGAGGACTGAATATTTGCTGAAAAAAAAAAAATACGATCAAGCATAAAGTAGTTCTAAAGAGCATGCTGATATTCTTTATATCATCTTGCTGTTAATTAATAAAAAATGCCTTATGCTTTATTTCACACTGCTGCCCACTCTTCTGGGCCACAGCAACCACAGAGTGACACTGGACATGGGTTTGCAGAAAGCCAAGGTTCAGAGATAAGCTCCGTTCTTCTATTGTCTCACTTAATGCTTAAGGCATCCCAGTGAGGCAAGTATTGTAACCCATGTTGCACGGTGACTTCTGAAATTGCTCACCAGTTAGAGAGTGCTATGTGAACACAGGGCAGAGTCAGATCCACACCCAGGCCTATCTGACTCCAGCATCTTTTCTGTGAATCCCTCCACTCTGCATCCCTGACTACATCATACTGTCTTTATGCTGTACTACAAGTCAGAGCTCATCACCTCTCGCATCTGTTATAATTAAGTAAAAGACCCTAACTTGTTCTCAGACCACAGATTCATGCATGTACTCAGAGATACAGAGAATCAATTTAAATATTTAGTGATAAACAGGGTGACTAAACCAACAAAAGATGCCAGAAAACGAAATCTGCCTCTACCAAAAATCCAAAATACAATCTTTACGACCTCTGTCTTTGTTTTCTGCACTCCAATTTGCTGCCTGAAATATAAGACTAGCAAAGAGTCTCAGGACCACATGTAGCCAGGCTGCACTTTCTGAGACTGTGAAGTTGCAGGGAATCGAAGCTGCCATTCGTAATCATTAGTTACAGAATTCTTACTCTGCGGGTCAGGACAGACTCATATTTCGTCGTTCCTTCGCCTCTGCTGTATTGGAAGAAGGGATAGCCAGGTCACAGAGAAAGTCCTTTTTATTCATTTTGTCCTGATCTGGAAAGTATTGAGTCTCCCTAAATCAGCGGTTTTATTAACAGTGGAATCCTTTCTTCACATGGTATTTTATAGCATGCATCGTTTCCAGAATCTTTATATGCACAACAGAAAACCCTTTACTCTGATGGGAGTTGCCCTGGTTAAGAAAGGGGCAGGACTGGCTCGCCCTTTCCATCATCATCTTTCTACCCTGCTGCTTTCTCTACAGGAGCCCAGGTAACCCATGATCTAGGTAAGAAGAAGGTCACATCTGAAACAGGCCTGATTTTTTATTGCAAAAGCCACATGAACTGGACGTTACTTCCTCAGGGGTCCGTCAACATCCAAGCATGCACCTGTGTGTCCCACACCTACTCATGTCATTCCCTTTACCTGTAATGATCTTCGAGTCCTGGTGACTTCTACGCAACCTTACAAGTTCAGACCAAATGTTTTGAGCTCAGAAGAGGAAAATAATTTCTTCTCCACCTTTCTCGTGTACACCAATGTCAGGGCATTTCACAATAGGCTGTAGTTAATTTCATCCTGTTGGTGTCCACTATTAAACTTTTTCTTGAGAGTTACACTGGTTTCTCATTCAGCAACAGATCCTCAACAATTTGTATAGTATCTAGCACAGAGTAGCCTAAGTTTTATCTCATTTATCTGAGTTGAACGAAGCACATGTACTGAAATGCAAGTCTTACATTTGGAGCTATCCCATGTCCCTGTCAATTTATCTATGGGAAGACAGCAGGTAACCCCATTTTTCCATGAAGGAAATACCAATTAGTGTTCTGTTGAACTTTAATTTGCTAGTAAAAATTGATTAAGAATTTTCCTAATACTAAGGATTACAGAAACAATAGGAAAATGTTGTCAGCCAGACTTTGGAACCATGTGAAGTTACAATATGTCTTGGTCTACTCAGCATTTAATTAGTCATTCTGTCTGTCTTAACTTAAAAAATGGAGTAGGCATTTGCTTAATTCAACAGGCTTTACAAGGACTTCTTTTTAATTTGTCCCTTTGCTTTTAAATGGTTTAGAGTCTTATTTTCAGGACAGGCTCTCTTTAATCAACCCATGGTGCAGAGCAGCAGCAGGAAAACAGAATCATAAGGAGAGAGAAGTTACTTCAATTTCCTTGTAAATGAGTCATATAAGGCTGACCTCATAGTGACAAATACAAGCTTGCTTCAGAAAACACCGCCACGGGCAATGTTTCTGAGGTGGTGGCTGGTCAAGGGAGCTCAGGCAGCAGGTCTGCCAGACTCAGTAGAAAGTAAGGAAACACCACCTCATTCCAGGGGTACATCCATTTACTGTGAATGAATGACCTGGAGAAGACAATCTGGAAACTCTTAGAATTCTGGAAGCTACTTTTAACTTGGGGAGGATACACACAATATCCACAGGTTCCAGTGTTCTCCATCGGATACTGATGCAAATACTGTAATGTTGTTGCTCTAAGGAGAAGCCATTGTGTCTAATGCAGTCATATGCTGCATGACAACATTTCAGTCAACAATGGAGCACATATAAGATTGGGATCCCATAACATTATAATAAAGCTGAAAAATTCCTACCGTCTAGTGATGTCATAGCCATCCTCATATCATAGTGTGAGGCATTATGCACGTGGTTGTGGTGGTGCTGGTGTAAACAAGCCTATTGCACTGCCAGTCCTATAAAAGTCTAGCACATACAACTGTGTACAGAACATAATACTTGATAATAAACTACTATGTTACTGGTTTATGTGTTACTATATGATACTTTTTATTATCTTTTAATTTTAGAGTGTAATTCTACTTCTAAAAAAAGAAGTTAACTGTAAAACAACCTCAGGTTGGTCCTTCAGGAGGTATTCCAGAAGAAGGAATTGTCATATAAGAGATGGCAGCTCCATGGATGTTATCGCCCCTGAAGACTTTCTAGTGGGACAAGACGTGGAGGTGAAAGAGGGCGATATTGATGACTCTGACCCTGTGCAGATCTAGGTTAATGTGTGTGTATGTGGCTTAGTTTTAACAAAGAAAAGTTTTTAAAAAATTAAATTTTAGTAGAAAAAAAAAGCTTATAGAATAAGCATAAAAGGAAACAAAATTTTTTTGTACAACTGTGCAATGTGTTTTTGTTTCCTGCTAAGTGTTATTACAAAAGAATCAGAATGGTTGAAAAACATTTAAACGTTTACAAAGTAAAAAGTAACAGTAAGCTAAGGTTAATTTGTTATTGAAGAAAGAAAAATATTTTTAATACATGTGGTATAGCCTAAGTCTACAGCAGTGCACAGTAGTATCCTGGGCCTTCACATTCACTCACCACTCATTCATTGACCACCCACGCAGTTTCCAGTCCTGCAAGCTCCATTCATGGTAAGTGCCCTAGGTAAGTGGCAAGTGTACCAAATTGCATGGGTGGTCAATGAATGAGTGGTGAGTGAATGTGAAGGCCCAGGATACTACTCTGCACTACTGTAGACTTAGGCTATACCACATGTATTAAAAATATTTTTCTTTCTTCAAGTATATATTCAATCCTCTGATTTTACCATGCCTTTTCTATGTTTAGATATGTTTAAATACACAAATATCATTGGGTGGCAATTGCCTACAGCATTCAGCACAGTACATGCTGTGTAGGTTTGTAGCCAAGGAGCAATAGGCTACAGCAGGCAGCCTAGGTGTGTACAGGCTATACTATCTAGGTGTGTGTCAGTGCATTCTGTGATGTTTCTGCGGTGATGAAATTGCCTAATGAAGTCGTTGTCAGAATGTATCCTCACTGCTGAGCAACTTATGACCGTTGTTAGAATATCTGTTCTTCTTGGCCGGGCGCAGCGGCTCATGCCTATAATCCTAGCACTTTGGGAGGCTGAGGCGGGCATATCACAAGGTCAGGAGATCGAGATCATCCTGGCTAACACGGTGAAACCCCGTCTCTACTAAAAATACAAAAAATTAGCCGGGCGTGGTGGCAGCACCTGTAGTCCCAGCTACTCGGGAGGCTGAGGCCGGAGAATGGCACAAACCCAGGAGGCGGAGCTTGCAGTGAGCCGAGATCGCGCCACTGCACTCCAGCCTGGGCAACAGAGCCAGAATCCATCTCAGAAAAAAAAAAAAAGAAAAAAAAATCTGTTCTTCTTAATCAAACTGGGTTTTAAATTTCTGAATAAAAAATTCCGTCCTATGGTGTATAAAGTCCAACTCTGCAGAAGATTGGCTCCTGCAGATACTTTTTACAACCATGGATTACATAAATGCTTACATCTGACCTCCAAGATAAAGTACATTTGAATACAAAAACAGGGCATTTTAGTCCGAAGGACTAAAGGAAGAGTGAGCCCACTAGGGTGGCGTCTCAGTGCCTCAACAACCTGATGCCCCCAGACCAAGTACACCCATACCCTTTGGAACCGCTGCAAATGCGATGACAGCAGTCACAGGAGCTAACTGAGCAGTTACAGAACTAGGTCATCAAGGAAAATCTGCAGTAATCTCCTTTGGCATAAGAAGTCATCTGGTGGATGCAGGGTGGGGGACCATGAACATAATCCCCTCAGCCGGGCAAAGCATTTTCATGCTGTTTTCTATGATGTCATGTGACTCCCCATTCTAAACCCCCAGTATCCCCTAGGATAAAATCTAAATTCCTGATCGCAACTCCGAGTCCCTGCAGGCATCCCCAGTCTCTCCTGCTCTCCCTTCCTCCCTGCGTCACCTCTCCAGTCCTCCCACACACCCTTGCTTGGCTGCCCCACTCATCTTCTGCTCCCAGCAGAAGGGACGTATCTTCAGCGTCACCTTCATCTCTGCAGCCCTCACCTAACTCAGGACCCCCCTTTGATTCTCTCATGCACCCTCTATTCTCCTTCATTGCTTCTCATATGTGATGCTTTGTTCACAGCTGTCTCCCACCAGTACCGGGAACTTCCTGAAAACAAGGCCGAAGCCTGTTGTTTGTTTTACCACTGCATTTCCGTGTCTGCTAGACATGGAAAACAGCAAAAACGTATGCTTTTTTTAAATTTAATTTAATAAAGTTTGTTTAATTTAATAGCCTTTTTTTCATTGAATAAATCAATGAATAAGTTATATACCATGAATAGAAAAAAGAATGTAGTCAAATCTAACATCTGGACAACGTGTGTGATCTGTGCAGTCATCAGCACTAGTGCGAAAAATCCTTTTAAAAAGTATGAGTTACATGTCACTTAACTACTGACTTAGAAGGATGCATACGTGTTTCCCATCCATCAGGTCTGGATTGCGCCAAGTGCTCACATTTGTGTCCTTGGCCTCAGTGACAGCACAAAAGCATTCGAACAATATACGGTGTTTGTTAACCCTAAGTGCCCCCACTCATTGAATAGCCACTGTTTGCCAAGTAAAAGTACACGTGCTCACGGTTCACAGAGAAGGAAACTGAGACCCAGAGGTGTGAAATGACTTTCTCAAGACAGTAATGCTAACACATTGTAACACCAGAAACTTGGGACACCATGTCCATGCTGTCTCATTCATTCTTCACTCGTTTATTGATTCAGCAGATGTGAATCACTGGCTGCATGTAAGACCCTCCACTAGACATCGGAGATCCCGCTGTGAACAAGCATCACAACGGCCCTGCTTCCAGGGAGCTCGGGTCGCAGCAGATGAAGAACAAAAGTAAACAACTGAGTACAGGTAAGTCCATCTGTCCATAGGGGCTGCAGGAAATAAGTCCTCCGTGATATGATGGTGAAGGCCAGGTGGGGAGACGGCACCTCTGGCCGGGGACCAGGGAAAGGTTCTTGGGGCCACGGTGTCTAGCCTGAGATGTGAGTGACAAGAGTGAGTTAGCAGGGGCTCTGGGTCTGCGGAAAGCCTCCAGGGTGAGGAGCAGCAAGTGCAGACACCACTGCAGCCCAGAAAGGTGAGTGCGAGGGCCTCAGCCCATCAGGGAGAGGGCGTGGGGTGCCGGGGGAGTGGAGCTGGAGACCCTGGGCCGAGCTCCCAGTGCAAGGTAAGGTGCAGCGGCATTGGGGGTGAGTGCTTAGGAAGCTAAGTCAGAGAAGAACACAGCGCCACGCAAGCTCACACAGCACATTCACTCAGGACTGCAGGGAGGTGCAGGTGAAGTGCAAAGGTACAGTAGGGCCCAAAAGAGAGATGATGTGGCTTGACTTAGGATGGCAGCAGGCAAGAGGAGGAGCAAGAAGCAGAGGCAGAGGCAGAGAGGATTGCGGGGAAATGTGTCCAGAAGAACTCATGCCATTTACCTTCAGGGAGCCACAGGCTGGGGGCAGGAGGGTTGGGAAGCAGCAATCAGGCTGTCATTGACCTCATGAAGATGGACAGCCTGCTGCAGGCGGCACTGATTATGAGTCTCTGATTGTGGGCCCTTCTTATAAAAAGAGAAAGCCAAAATAGGAATACGAGGTTTGTATTTTGCCAAGACGTTTTTATAACAAATATGTGGGAAGACCTTGATCTTGGAATTAATGAAGCTTCTTAAATGTACAAAATTAGTTTTATTAAATCTTAATAAATGATGTTCATTTTGGTGTTTTGTGTGTGTGTGTGTGTGTGTGTGTGTGTGTGTGTGTGTGTATTTGAGACAGAGTCTGGCTCTGTCACCCAGGCTGCAGTGCTGCGGGTCAATCTCAGTTCACTGCAACCTCTGCCTCCCAGGTTCAAGCAATTGTCTTAGCCTCCTGAGTAGCTGGGACTACAGGCATGTGCCACCATGCCCAGCTAATTTTTGTATTTTTAGTAGAGATGGGGTTTCACCATGTTGGCCAGGCTGGTCTCGAACTCCTGACCTCAAGTGATCCACCCACTTTGGCCTCTCAAAGTGCTGGGATTACAGGCATGAGTCACTGTGCCTGGCTGCTCCTTTTTGTTATTTCTCGGTTGACCAGTGAATGAAACCTTCTACACGTAACTGGACGTTCCTCAAAGGGGCTCTTCTTTCTGTGGACGCTGGTAACTGATGCATCCCTCCCTCTCCTAGCCAAGTTCTGTCCCAGAGTTCCCAGATGCACACCCAAAGAGAGCAGCCTCGTCCACTGGGATGTCTCACAGGTGCCTTTAAATCATGTCCAAACCCAAATATCTCCTACAAAATTTTCTCCTCCAGTGTTGCATGTCTTAGTCAATGGCCCTCCCTTCGATCCAGGTCACTTCATTCAGAAACAACTTCAGTGAGGCCTGGGTGGGGGGGGGGGGGGTTGCAGGGACTTACTTCCTCACCACCACTGTCCCCAGCTAATCCAGGGACAAATCCAATGGATTTTCTTCCCACCAGCTAAGCACACCTACCCCACCCCCAACTGCCACCATCCCGGCTCAGGCCACTGCCATCTCTCGCTGGATGATAGCAACACCATCTTAACTGGCATCAGTGCCTACAACGTTGCCATGGTGAAATCCACTTTTGATAGCACCCCTTTTTTTTTTTTAAATATTAGCTACTGCTATTACATAGTTTTTAAATGATACTGGGGATTAATATGCCATGGATGAGCTTATCCACTCCTGCCCTGCAAGCTTCACAAGGAACACTGGGGCTTTAGAAAAATAACTAAATGGATGCAGTATTGACAATAGCCAATGTGGAAATATTAATATTTGAAGAGGGTTCTATAAGGAATATTGCTATCATTATTATTCCCTTCAAAGACAGAGATTGTAAATTCAGTTGAACAACAATCCAATGCTTATCCATTACGCAGTCACTGTTTTAATGGTTACAAAGAAAAATAAGACACATTTCCTAACTTCTGTAAGTCCAGAATTTAGAGGAAACACACACATACATATAATAGAAGACATGCTGTGATTAATGCCAAAATATAAATTAATGTCTCAAGCGTCAAGCAGGAGGTGTGATTTAAATTAGATGTAGAAGAATAAACAGGAATCACCATCTTGTACAAGACATCAGAAAACTAAACTTTGTTTTTTTTTTTTTTTTTGAGACAGAGTCTCGCTCTGCTGCCCATGCTAAAGTGCGGTGGTGTGATCTTACCTCACCGCAACCTCTGCCTCCCGGGTTCAAGAGATTTTTATGTCTCAGCCTCCCAAGTAGCTGAGATTACAGGCACACCCCACTATGCTAGGCTAATTTTTGTATTTTTAGTAGAGACAGGGTTTCACCATGCTGGGATTACAGGCATGAGCCACCATGCTGGGCCTAAACTTTGTTTTTTGAAGCATTAGCAAAGGTTCTTTCTCCTGGACTGTTCAGAAAGGGACCCCTTGGCTATCTGCACAAGCCTAAGAATCTAGAAAAGAGTAGACCCGGGAAATCTGTTCTTAATGCCCAGAGACCATTCAGGTGAGCAGAGCAGCCCTGGGAAACCCAAAGTTGCTCATGCAGACAGTGAGGTCTCCACCCAGCTATCAGGGCGGCTGGCACTGGGATCTGGTACTACCAGAGAGGTCACATCACTCTGTAAGAAGAAGGCACGAGGGCAAACTCGTCCCAAAGAGCAGCAGGCGACCCGGACAATGGCACAAGCAGACCAGGGCAGTGCCCCATCACTCCTGCCTCAACCCAAAGGAGCCGCTACAGCAGCACACCCCAGTCTCCCAGGGCCGGCCTCCCTCAGATCCAGGGGAACAGCCTCTATGTAGTGTAGGGCGATTTTCTCTGTGTGGTGACCCAAGGCCACCTTTGTCCTGCAGCCAGTTCTCTTACAGATCCCTCTGCCAGATGGACACAGCTCTCCTGTACTTGCTGAGAAAAGACCGCCTTTGTGTGAATGGAAGGAGGCTGGTTTGCACAAAGAAATCGGCTTTAGGATCAAGAAACTCTTGTCACCCACACACCTATTCTTCCCCACTGATATCACACTCTGTATGCATTAATGGCCTGTCAGATCTTATTACAGATAAGGGCTATTTATTCTCAGAAAGATGTTTGAGATAGCCCAGAAAACAGACAAAGGGGGAAAATGCCTTATTGGTTGTGACAGACCTAGTAAACTTCGTGGATTTCCTGCCGGATTATTTCCAGGCAGCCCTTTCTGTAAGGGTGGCCACCACCGTTGACTCTCTTCCAGCTGCACAGTGAAATGGGGAGATGCTCTGCGCCCACCTCTAGATGTTTGTCTGATTTAAGACACTACAGCATCGCATATCTGAGCAGACTGGAGCAACTGGCAGACACAGAAGCTCCTGGCCCCAGGGAGAAGCTGGCACCCCGGCCCCTCACTGGCCAGTTCACCTCTCCCCACCCTGAGGGATGGCCCTAGGCCACTGCTGACTCAGGACTCAGTTTGTGTACCCAAAGCATCTCTGTGACATCCCCGCTCTTTTCTCCTGCAGGAAGCCTTGTCACCTGATGCCTCAACACAAACTGCCCTGGACGGTGCCAGCTGGAGAAAGTGCATGCAGGCAGCAGTGGGCTTTGCCAGTGGTCAAGAGTCTCCTCCTCATTGTCCTGTAAGTTGAGACACGCCACTGTGGCTCTCATGGTTCAAATGGAAAGCACATATACACACCCTCACAAACACACACTGGTAGGTAGGAAGCTCATCACCCTCTAGCTGCCCTTGCATTGGATGACTTCCTGTTGAGCAAGACGGCCCTGATGTTCCCCTCAATTTGACTTCACTTTAGGCAGGTTTCTTCCCAACTTGAGGCCCTGACCTCCCTCTTCTTAGAGCCTTCCTTCAATTCCTCATTGTTAAAGGCTCTTCATTGTCTTGCCCCTTGACGATGTAAATCTTTTTCAAAGCCTCCTGCCAGTTTCACAACCCAGGATGGTCTTTCTGGATGATCTGGAAGGCATGGCTTTAAAACGTAATCAGCAGGGGACAGAACTCTCTCTCCTCACTTCTGTGGGAGGGTAGGAACTAACTGTAGTGGGCACCTTACTCTAAGTTGTAAAACTACTTCTTGTCTGAAAGAAATGAGAAAATTTGATTTTCCATTAGGTAAGGCCAAGGGGCAAACACAGTTGGCCTAAGGTGCCCCTTGCCAGCTCTGCACCTCTCCAGCCACTTGTTTCAGTGGAGCTGAGTTCAATTTGAACTCCAGCCTTTCTGCTCTCTTGCCGTAGACTTGCCTAAAGTCTTCCTGACATGCTTAACTATGACCAGTGCCATTTTGGCTTAGACACTATGCAAGATTTTGGAACTTGAGATATGCTCTGTAACGTCTGTGAAGAATAGAAAGGAGCACTTATGTTACAGAATGAATTGTGTTTGGTTTACATGAAACAAGCAAAGAAGAGAAACTCTTTAAAACAGCATTTGATATTTCTAATAAATGAAGCCTATTGAAAAATGTGTACATACTTTTTTTTTTTTTGAGGCGGAGTCTCGCTCTGTCGCCCAGGCTGGAGTGCAGTGGCGCGATCTCGGCTCACTGCAAGCTTCGCCTCCCGGGTTCCCACCATTCTCCTGCCTCAGCCTCCCGAGTAGCTGGGACTACAGGCGCCGCCACCACGCCCGGCTAATTTTTTTGTATTTTTAGTGGAGACGGGGTTTCATTGTGTTAGCCAGGATGGTCTCAATCTCCTGACCTCGTGATCCGCCCGTCTCGGCCTCCCAAAGTGCTGGGATTACAGGCTTGAGCCACCGCGCCCGGTACATACTTTTAAAATGGCTCCAAAGTTGTGAAATGAACACACAGAATTGTGAACTGGTTCCTTGGTCTAACTTGGATTCCAGAGGACACAGTCTGCCAGATCCTGTGAGGGGGACGTTAGGACACTTTGGGGTCTTGGTCTAAATTGATATGATTTTGGGAGTACTCACTGTAGCTCTTCCAATATGCCTGTAAAGCAGTTATGAGAGTGCATAAAAAGATGAAAACTAAATGCACATTCACAAAACAAATAAGTGCAAAACAAAAGCCAGCTCTTAACCTGAGTTAATCTGCTATCTTAATTAGAGAAATTTCCATTAACTCCAGTGAAAATGAAAATGGATGAAAGAAAGAGTAAAATGAGTGAGCAGTGCTGGCTTTCCCATATGAAAGATAAACAGACACTATGTCCACCCTCCAGAGCTGCCTTTGTCTCACAAGCAGTATCCACACACCAGCCCGAGGCAGGGCAGCTACCCTTCCAGAGGGGCCCTACGCCGTAGGCATCGAAGGCTTTGCAGCCCACTCACTCCCTTGTGTGTCATTGCCCTTGTGTGTCTATCCATATTTAGAAGCCACTTTGCCCCGTGGGCCAGGGCTGGAGCGAGAGGCACTCTGTTCTTAAGGTGGGTTCCTGTGGGCAGGAACAGAGAGGAGAGGGGCTCTGTGGATGATTCAAGAGGCTATTAGTTGTAAAGAGAGATTTCTGAGGGGCAATTCAATTCATCTCTTGGCTGGTTCTCTGAGCCAGTGGGGCCCTCACCAGAGGACTCATGGAACAGGCCTGAGAGCATGGTGGGCC
The DNA here is from genome assembly GCF_024542745.1 of Macaca thibetana thibetana. Taxonomy (NCBI): domain Eukaryota; kingdom Metazoa; phylum Chordata; class Mammalia; order Primates; family Cercopithecidae; genus Macaca; species Macaca thibetana. The sequence continues at coordinate 6,323,351 of NC_065595.1, forward strand.
TGGGCACTGTGCACCTCCTGACCCTGAAAGGCCCCCCAAGCTGAGCCCAGAGAAAGAATGGGTCAAAGCATGCACAGATCTCCAAGACATGAAGTCCAGTACACCAAGAGAAGAGGGAGGTACAGATGCAGACATACGCTCACACACATTTTCATACATGTGCTGTATGTTATTTGGGAAAGAACTGTAAGGAGTTGCTGATAATTGGGATGGGAAGAAGGAGGTAAGGGAATCAATGTCCGTGATCCAGGAGGTGCCTCCTGGTTTCCTAGTTTCCCCTTCTCTGCCTCCTCTCTCCTACTCCGCCTTCCTCTCTCTCTTTATTTCCCTCTCTCTCTCCTTCCTTCTCTTCAAAGATAAAGGTGTTCTTATCCCCCTTCCCCGACAGATCTCTCCCTCTTTCCCATCCTGTTCCTCTCCTGGCTTCCACTATGCATTCATGCTTCCTTGGCTGATAGTAATTCCATGTTAATTTCCACTCAAATTACCACTACAGAGTAATTCTCTTGTCTCCATCTCTTTCCAGCAACTTTCTCAGGAAGGTATTTTAATTAGTCATTGACCGGCCAATGGACTGAAGAATCTTAGAGCCAGTTCCCAGTCCTGGTCAAATGAACCATGGCCTGGCTGGGTCTCAGGACTAAGTCATAGACACAGATGCCTTTACAGAAGCTGTAAAGGTGCATTTCTCTAAAATCCATTAAATTGATCAAGAACATGCAGACCAAGTTGTGTGCTGAGGGCCAGAATTATTCATTATTCCACAATTTTCACAGGTCCATACCATGCAACAGGGTTGGAATGAGACCTTGCTTTGTCACAAAGAGCCACACTCCTCAGATCAGGAGTCCTCAACCTCTGGGCCACAGACTGGTATTGGTCAATGGCCTGTTAGGAACTGGGCCGCACAGCAGGAGGTAAAAGGCAGGCGAGTGAGCATTACCGCCTGAGTTTCACCTCCTGTTAGATTAGCTGGGGCATTCAACTCTCACAGGAGCACGAACTGTGTTGTGAACTGAGCATGCAAGGGAACTAGGCTGTGAGCTCCTTACAAGACTCTAACTAATGCCTGATGATCTAAGGTGGAACAGTTTCATCCCAAAACCATCCCCCCACCATCCACCACAAAACCGGTCCCTGCTGCCAGATGTTTGAGGGCTGATGCCTTAGAAGATGAGGCTGGAGAGAACCTCTGAGCCTCAGGCCTCTGCCTCTGCCCAGTTGACATTCATGAGACAAGACAAGAGGAGGAGATCCTCAAGGGGCACAGGATGAGAACACACCACCCACAATCTATTCTTGCAGTACACTTGGAAATAGACTGTAACGAGAGCCAGGGTACAGAAAATGAGGACGAGAGTCAGGAAAATGTCTCCGAAAACATGACATGTATGCTGACACCTGAGGATGGGAATATGCTACTGATGTCAGAAACGTAAGAGAGATGCATGGATAGACAAGAGTTGGAAGAAGCTTGGCATCTCTGAGGAAATGAAATATGGCATCTACAGCAAGGGAGGGAAGCAAGAGATGCAGTGACTTGAGGGCCGCAGTAAGGGGTTTAGGGAAACTGGGCTGCCACGTGAAGGTGGGGCCTTAGGGTGCGGGAGGTTAGAAAGGAGGCACTTGAAGGATTGTTTGCCATCCAGATGAAAATCTATGTGACCTAGACCAAGGGGGTGGCAGTGCGAATGGACGGAGATGAGAAGCTCTAACAAATACAAAAAATAAATGGTTTGATTTAGAATTAAAAGCACTTGCTAATTGCTTGAATGTGGAGGGTGAGGTAATAAGAGGAATCAGACACCATACTTTATTTTATATTAAGACACAAACTTTTCCCAACTTTGACACCTCTGAAGTGGGGATGCAGCTGAAATCGCTGTCGGGAGGACTGGAGGCAGTCAGCAATGGGCTGCTGTTGCCCGTGTATGCAAAGCACAACCTGCAGAATGGTTTCACCCACCAGGAAGAGACATTCTGACACAATGGTGGGGTATCCATTCATCTGCCTCATCACTGTTCTTGATGGTGGTATTATCTGTACAAATAATGATCTGGAGTCTAAGAGATTCAGAAGCATAGAATTCAATGTGAAAAATATTTAGGGAAACTTTAGATTTATTCTACTTGTGTTTTATTCATATGTATACACACATGAAACAAAACTAATATATGATTTTAAAAAGCTGTCTCTTAAGAGATCCAAATAGATTTTAATAACTATAAAATGGAATTCTAACTGGTAAGATTTATTTTAGTCACGGTTTGTTAGGTAGCATTTTTCTTCCTTCTCACTAGTACATAAACAATGATGTATTTTAACAGTGATGGTATCTTAGATTCAACGAAATAAGGTAAGTCTTAAGTCGCATGGATATATAATCAAGTCATTTACCAAGGCGTAAGAGAGACAAAAAGACACACACCCAAACACACACACGCACACACATATACACACATGCACAGAGATTGATTGACTTTAGAGCACTGAAAGAGATTCAAGGTATCCCTATTCATTTTATGAAGCTACCATTACTCTAACACTAAAACCTAAAATTGACAGAAAGGAAAATGAGTCTATAGTTCTCTCTTTTATTTATGTGATATATGCAAAGACTCTAAATAAAATACTTGCAAACCTAGGTCGATATAATATTTAAAAGTATTACCCCGTGACTATGAAAAAACGTTAAGTGCAATAGGACATTAGGAAATACATAAATATAATGAATCATATTCAAAGATTAAGACACTTAGGAAAATATGATAAAATTAAAAATCTACTCCTGAAAAAACCTCTTGGGAAACCAGAAATTGGAAGATGCTTCCTTAGACTGGCTGTAATGAAACAGCACTATTATTTAAAATACCTCTTGATGTTCCAGCCCATGTGACACCTGAAACAACAGGAACTAGAAGGATCAGAACAAGGGGGATAAGTGACCACTCTACACGCAGGCACACATTCTGCATCTTAACAAGGAAGGGGGAGGGAGACAAGGAAAGGAAAAAAAAGAAGTGTCCATTGAGGCTGATACTGTGTAAAATATGCTAATTTAACCATTTTATATATACTTATGTCATTCAATCCTCCCAACAATTCTACAAAATGTATGAAAAATACACTCAGAATGTACAAAAAAGTTCAGTTATGCAACTTAAACCAGGAAAATAGGTCAAAATCCTTTCTTATATATTGGCAATAAACAATTCAACATATAATTGTTAAAATAATTAATTTACAATAACAACTTAAAAATAAAATACCTTTGAATGATCCTAACAAAAAATAAATTAGTCATTAGGAACATTTTTTAAATATAGAACTCTACAGAGAGATTAAAATAATATTTGAATAAAAATAGAAACATACTGTGATACCTAATGAAAGTGCAACATATTGGAAGGATAAGAATTACTTCAAAAATTAATGTATATATTAATGTTCATACTAATCAAAATAGCAATATGATATTTAGAGAATATGATAGAGGAATTATCAAGATGTGAAAAAAAGCACACATATAATAGCAAAAAATATTTTTAAATTAGCATGGGAGGAAAATGTTTCTATTTTATCCTAAGTATTTTTAATATTTTAATAATTAAACAGAAAGTCACTGGTAGATAAATACTATAAAATCAGTAGCTCAGAAAGAGAATTGATGTAAATGCATTTTTTTTTAAATTAACAAATAACTGTGCATGACTGTGAGCCAGATGCCATACTGGTCATGGGTACACATCAGAACACACAACAGATATGGTTCCACCCTATGAGTTCCTCAGTCAGTTGAGGAAGATAGATAATAAACAAGAAAATAATAACATAATTTAAAATGTTTAATGCAAGTGTAAAACCATAGAAAATAACTGAGACAAGTTCTCGATCAAGTTTAGAGATTTGCCAAATTTGAAGATGTGCCTAGGAAAAAGGGACATAAACCTCAGTAGGATCTGTGACCTGTGCTTTTGGTACGGCTTTAACGCATGGTATTATCTGGGGGTGACCAAGACACTTGGTACACCCGGTGACAAGGAGAAGACAGTGGGAATTGCCATGTTGAGTGAACCCAGTTTCTAATGGCCTGCATGTGGGTATCAAAGCTTGCTGGCTCCGCCCTTTAAGCTGCCTTTTCTGTTGGAAAAGAGATGGTTCAGGGGTTGTTCTTTATTGCAGGGAAATTTCCACAGAGAACCATTACCCTTACTATCTGCCTAAAAATTATTTCTTATGTTGTATTACTTTTTTCAAAGAGGATTTTGGAGCTTCAACGTAAAGAAGAAAAAGTGGGCCGGAGAGGAAAGGAGGAAAGAAAAAACCAGGGAGGGTAGATAAAAGAGAGAAGCAGTCACATTCTTTTGAGGTTTTGATCAGCATTCACTAAATCCACGCTTTACATGTGAAAGTGGGGGTAGAGGCATTCATCTTGCACTCGGTGAAGCTGCATTTCTACACAAGATGAAGAAAAGCTCAAGAAGAGGAGGCCATCAAACAGGCATTTGTCTCCAGTGAGCAGAGGACGGCTTCTAGTCCTGTCTTTGACCCACGTCTGTGAAGATATGCTGTTAATTGATATTGTCAGGGTGAAATTCAATGGAACTCTGCTTTAGGGTAGAGATCTTGGGGTCCACAAGGAATTTCCTTGGGAGCAAATTGGGAGGGAGGCCCCTGGGGATCTCTGCGGCCCGCTGTCTTCACAGCTATGTATTTAGGAACAAAGCGGGAGGGAGTATTGCGTGACTCAGTTTCCAAGCCTAACTTTTCCCTCGGCATAGTGAGTTTGAGGTCCTGAGGTTTGTTTTTTTTTTTTTTTTTTTCATACAAGCTATTAAGTAAAAGAACAGGGGACAGGAAGCAAATGTCATGGGTTGGAGAAACAGCATGTTCTAGATTGGGTGGTCAAGGAGAGTCTCACTGAGAAGGTGATGTTTAAACAGAGGCTGGAAGGAAGGAAAGGGCAGCGATGTACAGACGGGAAGCAGGCATTGGCTTTTTGGTGGGTACCATGCAGTGCATTTGAGGAAGCAAACGAAAACCGGTGCTGAGAACACATGTGCAAGACGGTGGACGTGTCAGGAGGTGGTTGCTGTCAAAGTTACCACAAACTTAGGGACCTAATGCAACACACGTTGATGATCTTACTGTTTTAAGTATAAATCAGCTCTTCCTGGGCTAAAATCAATGTGTCTTTGGGGCTGCATTCCTAAGCTTTAGGAAAGAATGTGCTTCCTTGCCTTTTTGAGCTCCTGGAGGCTACCTGCATTCATAGGTTCATGGCCCTTCCGTCATCCTCAGAGCCCACAAAGGTGGGGGTACAGGGTGTCTTTCTCTTGTCACTTCACTCCAACACTCCTACCCTCTCCCCCACGTTTAAAGACCCCTGTGATCACATGGGACCACTCCAATAATCCAGGATGATTACACTGATGATCCCAATTAAAGTTGTCTGCAACTTTCATTCCTTTTTCCACGTAAAATAACACATATTCACAGACTCTAGGGATGAGGATAGGGACTTTGTGGTTGGGGTGGGGGTTGCATTATTTTGCCAGCCACAATACTGAATGTCATTCTATCCATTCTAGGCAGATTTAAAGTCTCTCCTTTTTTTTACTTCTTTATCTAGGATATCAAGGTCTTACCATTTTTTCTTTTAAATATTAATGTTTACACATTTCCTAAATTGTAGAGAAAGGTCATTTCCCAAATAAAGGCAGCAATCGGTTTGCAAGGTAAGAAAGGGGGATGAATTTAGGATAAACGAAAAAATGTCAGAGGCATGCCCTATTTAAAGTTTCTTTGGAATATTGTCTTTTGGTTATCATTAACTTTCTGTTTGGAGCTTTGACTCAGCTTCACTACACCAGGAATTCTTCTAAAGGCAAAGTGAAAGTGGGAGGGCTAGGGCTCTGTTGTTCTGTCTATCTGTCTGTCTGTTTTTAAGCTGGACAAAACACATACACAAGCACTTATATCTTCCCAACCTACTTTCTCTTTTTGAAATAGCTTCAATCCCAGACTGTTGATTGCCAAGCAGAAAATAGTAGGTGTCTGGCAGGAAGAATTCTGTGCCCATCCGTGGTTTGCACAACTGGCAACAGTTGGCAGTTGGAAAACAGCCAAGAAACTAGAGGTAAACACAAAAGCGACTGAGTGCCACTAACTGACCCTGCTAGACAGTGGCACAGAGTAGCATTAGAACCACCTCAAGGCAGAACCTGGGTTCCAGTCCCAGCTAAAGCATGGTAGACAAGCAAGACAGCAATGGAACGAAACGTGCTTGAAGTGCTGGCCACAGGCCTGGTTTATGGAGCCACATGAGGACCCAGCGAAGCTCACCCAAGACACACTGACATCTGGCAATGCAGTGCCCACAGGCCGTACCAGGACAGCATGCCCAGGCAGAAACTCTGGCGGCAATGCTGGCTTCATTTTTCTCAAATTCTGGACAAAGACACCCTCCAATTTTCAGCTCCAACTCCTGGACTCAATTCCTGGCCTGAAGAGGCAGGAATCACAAGGGATTTCATCCATTTTCAAATATCTTGTTCATAATGTCCTAGGTGCTAGTTTATTAGGAGAGTTTGTTTTTCCTTTCTTATGCTTTTTGGTTACCTAGTCTGTTTAGCTGTGTCTGTCTTTCTTGCGGAACTAGCTAGAGGAGAGGTCTTAAAAGCAGTAAGTGGTAATGACTGTAACAGATTGAGCCTCAACTACCTGCCTGGCTTTCATACACATCGCACTGAATTCTCCCAATAATAATCTGGTTAAGCCAGACTAGGACAGTGGTGATGAATTAGGAGTGCATCTCCCCATGCTGCATTTGTATTTATTACACCTGTGAATGGCTGGCGTCTTCTTGCATTTTAAACACAGCCTTACTCTTAAACTAAACCTCACCCAAGCCATCTCTGCATTGAGATCTTCTCTATACGTGCTATCCTCTCTACTGGAACAGAGTGTCAAACAATTTTATCAAATGGACCAACTCTAGCGGAAACTACCGAACAGAAAATGGCAAAGGATACTCTCAGGTTAATAAAATGTATTTTAAAGCATGGTTACTATTTACTTGATAGATGATTTAAATAAATCTTTTGTTTATTAAGTGGATATATTTTTTGAAAATTTAACAACTGGATATTTCAGATATTTCAACTGTAATAAATAAATACAGAAAAATCTGTGGCTAAAGTAGTTCCAAGAAAAATCTATGTTTTCCATTTCATAACTATCTTAAAAATGCCACATCAGGCCGGGCACAGTGGCTCATGCCTGTAATCCCAGCATACTGACAGGCCGAGGTGGGCAGATCACAAGGTCAAGAGATCAAGACTATCCTGGCCAACATGGTGAAATCCCGTCTCTGAAAATACAAAAATTAGCTGGGCATGGTGGCACGTGCTTGTAGTCCCAGCTACTCAGGAGGTTGAGGCAGGAGAGTCGCTTGGACATGAGAGGCAGAGGTTGCAGTGAGCCGAGAACACGCCACTGCACTCCAGCCTGGCAACAAAGCAAGACTGTCAAAAAAAAAAAAAAAAAAAAAAAAAAAAAGCCACATCATTAAGATGTCTGAACTGGTTAGTGAATTACCAGATTGATTTTACCAAAAAAAAAAAAAGTTAAACCTAACTGTTTAACTTTTAGGTTAAAATACACAGCTAACCTAGCTGTGTATTTTCTGTACGCAGAAATGATGTTTATCAAAATATTTTTCTTGAAACAGTCACGTGCTTAAACATGAATGAATTCATGAGTTTGGATTCCTCCACCGCAAGGTCACAAGGTACTTACTGCCCAAATCATATTTGTGGGTTTCAAAACCTTTTCTATTGCTGTATTTGATCATCTGAAAGGTAGTGAGTAGAGGTGAGTATAGCCTTTATATCACAAATCAAAAATTTGTTTTCAAGGAAGAAACATGACTAAATGGAAGTCTCAGGGAATTTAGGGAAAATTAATTAATAGACAGCAACAATTTTCAAATTCCTTTACAGCTATGCCCACCAGTGTTTTGGACATAGCTATCAAAGAATCAATGGCTGACCACTGCTGAGATTTTGCCCTGGTCTAGACACTGATGCAATTCCTTATCATAAGTTAACTCATTAAATTCTCACCACAACCCCAGGAGTGGGTTTTGTGGCCCTTATTTTCCCAACAGAGAAATCCCGGCTGGAAGACCAGAGGAAGATGGGGGTACGGAGGAATCACCTGTCCATTGCAATCCAGCGTGAGAAGTGCCATCCAGGGACCACACCACTTCAGTAACCCTCCAAAAATCTTGGTGGACAGAAGAGCTGCCAGAAGACCGGAGATGGCAAATGAGTCGTTCCAGATGGGCAGAAATAACACAATTCAGAAACCACAGGTCAGGAAGATGGGTGCTGACACCCAACAAAGCTTTAGGAGTGATTTTTAACAGAGTGTTATAAAGTTTAAAAGGTGTTCATTAGAAACCACAGTGATTTATTTAGTACAATCATTTTTAAATGGTTTACTACATTGGAAAACGTGGAGACTATCAACGAAACTATGTAAATTGATTTCAGCAAGACATTTGGCCAAGTTCTTTATATTACTGGATCCTGTGAGGAAATGTGGTTTGGAAAAATATGTGAGTAGATTTATACCTGGCTGAATAAATAAAGGTATGGAAAATTATTCTTATCAACCTGTCAAGGAAGCTCCAGAAAGAAGTTGCTAGTAGGATGAAGATACAGGAATCTTATTAAGCATCTTTTAATGTAAATGCTCGTAAAACTTGCAGCTGACACAAGCTAGGATAGATGGCAAATACCTCAAATGACACAACCAAGATTCAAAACAATCTTTGTAGACGTAAATGATGATTGAAACCAGTAATGTGACATTTAACAAGGATATGTGAAATCTTCTTATATATGATGGGAGGGACTTGAACAAACATGAATTTCAGTTGGAAAAAAATCTATTTTGTTTTAGTTTACCATAAGCTCAAAATGAATAAGCAATATGTCACAATAATTTTAGTATCTTTTAAGAAACACTATCAAAAAAAGGTAGCAAAACTTTACTATGACAAATGCTATTTCCATTGCATCTAGATTATTCCCTTCTAATGTGAAATCCCTATTTTAAGAGCAGTATCAATCAACAAGTAGATTTGCTCAGGAGATTGTGCTGATGAAAGTTATGGAAACCCTCCCACATGACGGACGGCGGAAATGGGGGTGAAACATGTTAGTTGCCTTCAAATATTGAAAGAATTGCCTTCCTCACTCTCGTTGCTGAGCTCAGTTTTATTGCCTTCATTTCTCAGCCTGATAACTTCCTCTAGGAAGCTTAACTTGGTCCCAGTCTCTTCCTACACAAATTTGAAATTAGGTTAGGGACCCCTCCTCGGTGCTCTCAAAACACAATGTCCTTTTCCTGGGAGGGCACTTTTGAGACTGCATTCTAATTGCCTGAGACGCCCTCACACACACTGGACCACATAAGCTCTGCAAGCCAAAGGTCCATGTCTCCCTCTCTCATCCAGCGCGGTGAAATGCTTAAACCAATGAATATTCTATTTTTCAAGAGAAGACAAATTTAAGACCAAGTAGGAAAGTAGCAAGAAAGAAAAAAAAAATGCTCAAATTAAAGAATTTTCTCTGTTCTTTGCCTGCCCTCCTAGACTGAGACACCCTGCCTCCTCTGACCTCTTGGGCTCAGCTCTGCCAAAGCTCTGTACCCACCTACATTAGGAATGAAAATGGGTTTGACTCTTGGGACCCCAGTCCCAGAGAGACCTAGTGTGATCCTGTTGCATGCTGCACCCTGGACAATTTATAAATTAATGAGAGAATTTTTCTTTTATTCTTGAGGCAATTCCTTAGAGGAATATGTGTTCTGTCTGAATGATTGGCACTTCACATTCTGAATCTAAATGCTTCTCTAGGTATTGAAATTTAAAAGGATTAGTGAACCCATTTACAAAATGCTATATTTGGCATGTCAAAAATAAAAGAATGTTATTTGTTAAGAACTAATAGTTTCTTTCAAAAACACACACTTCCACTTTATAAAAACCTTTAGGGCTAAGAATACTAATGAAGTGTGTGGATCTGAGAATGATTTATTCAGAACTTTAGATTACCCTGGAAGGTTAGAATCCAACAGAAATTATTTACCTGTGTAATCTTTTAACCTATATTAACATAATAATGAGAATGCATTTTATTAATAGTGTATGTTCCCCAAACATATGTGAGGCAGGGATGTACCTAAGTCTCTCACATGAGGGTCTCTTCCAAATTTAACTTGTAAAGAGATACGTGTGTATGTATGTGTGTATTTATTTATTTAATTTATTTTTTGAGACAGAGTCTCACTCACTCTGTCCCCCAGGCTGGAGTGCAGTGGTATGATCTAGGCTCACTACAGCCTCCGCCTCCTGGGTTCAATGGATTCCTCTGCCTCATCCTCCCAAGTAGTTGGGATTACAAGCACCTACCACCACACCAGGCTAATTTTTTGCATTTTTAGTAGAGACAGGGTTTTGCCATGTTGACCAGCTGGTCTTGAACTCCTGACCTCAAGTGATCCCTCGCTTCAGCCTCCCAAATTGCTGGGATTACAGGCATAAACCACTGTGCCCCTCTCCCCGTCCCCAAGTATTTATTTATATTAACATCAGTCAAAATTCCCCATCTGAAAAAAAAAACTTCTTAGTAAAAATATGCTTTGTCCATTTTCTTTCCATTTGCTTGAAATATAAAGTATTCATTTTGTACTGGACCCCCAAAGGCAACGGGGAGAAGCACATTTGAGAGATTCCATTTGGGGTGATCCCGCAGGTCACACAACTATCGGTGCTGTCATTTCTGTGTTCTGACTCAAATGTCCTCTTCGTGGCAGCCAGCCAACTTCCCTACAAAGGTCACTCTTGGGCAGGGATTGGGAAGCATTAAAGAGCTTTAAAAAAGAGAAGATAATTAAAAAATATCCAGTTCATTTTATAAAAGCCTACTAAAGTCTAATAAAAAAATGTCTAGATTATAAATTGTGGGATTATCTTTTACAGCAAACTGTATTCCAAACAATATAAGGAAAATAAACTGCTTTATCTGCATTTAATCTCTGCACAACGTAAACTTTTCAATTATCCTGAAAGTGCACAGGAATTAATTTCTTTTATCTGAAAAAAAATGCATTCTCTGAACTATGCCCATAAAATGCTGTGCTATGTTTAGTCTTTAAAAATTAGGTCAAAATTTATTTGCTAAGAATGTTAACCCATTAATGATGGAGACCCTATGGTATCCCAATGTCCTATCACCGTCACAGAAAATGTGACATTTCATTAACTGTAATGTTCTGAGAGTCAGGGTTCACTTGATAGTCATCTGCGTTTAATTTGAGTTCAAATTGTGTGAACCTCCCTGTAGTGCTCCTATTGGTATGAAAGGCGATCATATATTAAGGGAGTTTGGGGAGTTATTTTTAATGTCTCTTCTCAGTGTGAGAGCTTTTGATTTCTCATACATTCAAAAGGCACTCAAAAGGTTAGAAAAGAAAGGCCCTATCAAAATGTTTAACTTGTGCTGCTTGTCCAGGTCACTTACAGGCAGAATATGTAGACTTCCGCTGAAACCGTGCACCAGCCATGAAAAACAAGAGTTGGTTAGGAAAACACCTGCAAGGCTGCGTTTCAAGGGACTCCCATACAGGCCTTCTTAATTCTGCAGATCCCGTGCCAATCCCCCAGTACACAGGATGATACCATGGGAAATATTTTTTCTAAGTGAATGGGTATTCTTTAGAATACTCATTGTGGAAGCTATACAGTTACCCAAATGAGGCTGCTGTTGCTCCAAATATATTTAAAAATTAGCTTAGAAGAATATCATTATGGAACAGTACACAAACCACATAATAAAATCATCAGGTTCATTACTTTTATTTGCTCAGTTTTACAAATCCAAAACAATTCTGTTTGGCTTGATGGTTCTCATTATTCAGTACAGTTGGTTTTATTGTGATCCCTCTTGTGTCTTTCCAGACCTCAAATTCCCTCTCTGATGATGAATTTTTACTGTCTCTAAAAATATTCAAAAAAGAGTGTCGACAATCTGAGGTCATCCCAGAAACTCCATGTCATGTTCTGAACCGAAACCTCTCCAGAGTAGCATGTCGCCGCCCAAGGTGATTGTAAAGGGACATTGCTTAGTTTGATGTGCAATTATAGGAGATAATTAAGAAACTAATTTGCCCAAATCTATAAAGGTAAATAAGTTGCAATATTGAGTGAGATTGGATGGAACTTCTAGAATTTCTAATGTTACCTAATATAGTTTATACCATATCCCTAATGAGTTTGTTTTCCAATAGTACGGTGAGTAGATCCCAGCCACATGATGATACTTAATTATTTTGGAGACCAACATCTAAGATATTTTACAGTATTAGAAAGAAAGTGCAGTTTCAGAATTTTCTCTGGCTCAGTGCGCCAGTATTTCGGTTCTAACAAAAGTGGCGAGATAAAGCAAACCAACAAGGAACAGGTAGATTCCACAAAGGTAGAATAGAACTTCATCAAAACGTTCTTTTCTCATAGATTAATAAATCAGATGGCACAGAGTTGTCAAAATACCCCCTTTCAATTTTTTAAATTTTTAATCTGGGAAATTATTCATTATTATTATTATGGGTTCTTAAATTACCCACATCTTTATTTCTGATTAGCAGTGAAGAAAAACTAAACTGCAAATGAAAGCAGAATTAGGTTTCAAAAAAAGAAGTTGGAAAAGGCAAGGAAAGAGAAGCCGTTTTTTCCATGTTGGAAAGAGGAGTGAAGCAACTGCTGTAAGAGGGCAAGATTGAGAGGCGTGTGCGCATCAATGCACGCCCCCACCCGGCTGTCTGGCTCCACATCCCGTGCCTTTGAATTTCGAGCCTTCAGGTCGCCCTGCTTGCTCCTGGCAAACACCCGACCCCGCAGTGCCGTCTAGGTAGGAAATGTTCCCACACAGCAACTCATTCTGCTTCCAGTTTCAGCTGCCGCTCTGCTGGCTCCTAACGCAGTCTTGGCAGTCATGTCCAAAAACTATTTTTATATACCGTATCACTTTTCGCGAATTTGTTTTTGAGGAAAAGTGCATACCTGGTGCTGAAGTTTGATCTGGCCAATAAATCATACCATATCTATGTGGGAATTTGGCTAGTAAACCCTGGATGTGTACTAGCAATCCAGGAAAGTGCCTGAACAGGCTAGGGAGGTTGGTTGTGGGAGAAGGAATAGAGATCAGAAGAAGGCACAAGGGTCCCCTCCCTGGGTCCTGGCATGGATTATGCTGAAAAATTCGTCACACTTTATACAATTCACTTACCCCTTTTTTTGTATACAGGGTATATTTCTCCTTAAATATGTTCTATGGTATCAGCATTTTCAAATATTTAGTAATAACAAAAGATAGGAACTCTCCTCCCAGAGAAACTAAAGAGTTCCATTATAAAATGTTAAAGAAGACCTATGGAAATACAATTATATCATGCTCTTGGCTGGGAATACTCAATATTGTAAAGATATCAAGTCACCCCAAATTCATTTGTACATTCAATACAGTTCCAGTCAACATTCCAAGCCATTGTGTGCATGTCTCTGTGTGTGTGTGTGTGTGTGTGTGTGTGTGTGTGTGTGTGTGTGTGTGTTTATGGCTTGATCAGGTAATATTTTTATTCATTGGGAAAAAAAGGTAATACAAATCCAGACTGTTTTGAAGAAGCAGAAAAACAAGAAGGTGGCCTTGCTGTTCCAGATATGGAGATTGGTCAACAGCGCGTGATATTGCTGCAGAACAGAAGAGAAGCAGGGCTCCGCCTCAGTCCCAACCCTACATGGTCATTTGATAGAGGTTTGAGGTTTCACTTCCGAACAGTGGGGTAAATGATAGATTTGCAGTAAGTCCATCATTAAATTAATGTATGATGCTGCTGTGGTTTGAATGTGTGCCCCTTTTTGTAGAGATTTAACGACGATTCTAACAGTATTAAGAGGTGGGACCCAAGGAGGTGATCAGGGCATGAGGGTTCTGCCCCAGCGCATGGATTAATGCTGTTATTGTGGAAGTAGGTTCATTATCAATGAGATGTGTTCCTTATAAAAGGAGGAGTCCAGCCCCCTCCTGCTGCTCTCTCACCCTCTTTGCCCTTCTGCCTTGGGATGATGCAGCAAGAAGGCCCTTGCCAAATACCAGCTCCTCAGTCTTGAACTTTCCAGCCTCCAGACCTGTGAGCCAATAAACGTCTGTTCTTTATAAATTACCCAGTCCGTGTATTCTGTTAAAGCAACACACCACGTATGAAGAGACATACTGTGATGTTTACAACTGCATACAAAATAATAATTTTTTTTACAATTTACCCAGAAATTAATTCCAGATTGAGTATTGATCTTATATGAAAAGCAAAACATTAAAGCTTTTAGAAGATAATATATGAGGATTTCCTCACTGTGACTTCTACCCAGGAAAAGATTTCTAAAACAAGACCTAAAAATAAGCCACTACATATAAAAGAAAAACATGATACGTTTTACTACATAAAAATCAAGAAATCCTGTTCCTCGAAAAAAAACCTCAAATGAGTGAAAAGATGAGAGGCTTACAGGTGGAGAAACCAAGTTCCAAGAAGTTAAATAAGTTGCTTAAAATCACACAGCAGTAAAAAATGAGACAAAGAGGCAAACCGGGCTCTCTAGCATTTCTGCTTTTCCCCCACACCTCAGAACGGTCACGCAGTTCCCTTTAAAAGAGCTGGGTTGTAACATTGGGTCCATTACATTTCACTATGTTTCTTTAGAATCTACTGAGCGCTGGCAGCCTCAGAAATGGCATTCTAATAAACTCAGCATCATGTTCAGTCAGCGGATGCCTCAATTCCTTAGAAATTGACCCAACACTATTTTCTGAAAACTCTAAAGATAGGCTTGTACCACTAGTCCACAATGACACACATAACATGTTTCTAAACTCTCATAAAAATAATTTTCTTCATTTTCAGTCAGGAGGCACTAAGATTGAAATTCATTTAAATTCAATAAAGGAAGCCAATTTTTATCACCCTAGACTGTATCTTCCAACATTCAATACAGGGAACACTATTTCCTGCATTAACCTTCAGTCAATGCAATCTTCACATCCTGAGAAAGCCCATATCCACCACAAGAAATTACATTCATTACAAATGCACTGACATGCTAAGGCAGGTCTTTAAAGTCAGCAACTCTGCAAACACACTGCAAGGGGAAAGGGGAAGAAAATGGCAAGAAAAAGAAGGTCATGAGTTAGTTCTTAATGGAGCAAGGCTCTTATTCTTTGGGCATATTTTTAAAATTGTATAACAATACCAAACATGTTCAAGCAGAGATAATCAGTTTTGTTCACAAAGATAACCCACAAATCAGTTACAATATATTGGGAGGAGCCAGTGAGGGAGTGCTTCAGGCATCAGCCTTTATTGCCTGTGCCTGGCTCTGCCTGAAGTTAGTAATAATATGGAAAGGCTTTTTGTGTGTGTGAAAGAAAATGAACATCTTGATTACTAACCAATGCATGTCTATCCTGGAGATACCTCAGATTAGATTTAACACAAAGGTAACGTCAGAATACAATGGAATTCATGTAGAGGGGCAAAAAGATAGTTAAGTAGGAAGGAATTTAAGAAAAAAAATGCAACAGAAATGATGACATCAGACTTTTAGATACATTTTTACAGTCTGAATTTCAGAAGGAGTGTTTCCTCTGCAGCTTTATGAAAAACATGCTATGCAAATGTTGATATAACAAGGGACAATTTTATTACGTTAACAGTGACACCAGAAATAATTCTGGAACTTCTGTTTCCTGACAAGATGAGTACATAATTACCCCCCTCCCTTTTCCAGGAAAGTAGTTAGATATCATACCACTTTCTGCAATCCATGGGTATTCAATTTGGATGTTTCCAGCAGCAGAGCTGAGTCGTTGAGTTGCGTGTATATATTTCTGATTTTGAGCTGGACATTTAGGTTCATGAAATCTTGTCTACCCCAGGGCGTGGTGTTTAGATACAATGAGACATGATTGTCAGATATGAGAAGCTGGGGACAACGGAGGCCAGATTGCAGAGCTACAACAGGGTCCCTCAATATAAAATTTTATGATGAGTCAAGAAGCCTTTGGCATATAAGATCTGGAGTTATTCCTGGGTACAGCGATACCAGGCTTCTCCCAACCCATTCATTTGGCAGAATATGTCTAGACATGAGGGAGTGAGGTTACTGTGTCACTGCAGGACACACCATGATGAAATGTAATACAGAAAGAAGGATTCTTCTCCCATCATGGAAGTGTTGTGGCTTGAGAGGATCATTGAAGATGTTACACAGAGAGAAGGGAAGCAGTAGCATCCAGGGTGGGAGAAAGAGTTGGCTGGATCAAAGCAGTGATCATGCACTAGACCAGTTGGTTGGCCTGAGCACCAACCACTGCCCTGTGTTCCTGCAAAGTTCAAACTCTCATGGCAATGCTGGTGGCAGAAGCACCTGCAGCAACCCAGACCATCAAGTCTGGGTCACTTATTCGAAATGTGACTTTGTGTGATGTTTAAAACTTGGGCTTAGCTAGCCATACCTAGTGGTACATGAAAGAGCTACGTTATGAGATGCTCAATATTTTAGAGCTCAAACCAGAACCTTCTGTACCACATATGATCATAGTACCAAAGGGCATTTCTACTTCCCAAGAGAGATTAACCAATGGGTGACAAGGAGGTAATTCCTCAAAGAAAATGAGCTTAAAGCTTGGGACAGAGTGCTTCTCAGCACAGATACAAGTCTCAAAGGATGCTCATGGCACATAAAACACAGGACTCTTCACAATCGGGGATGGGGGAGGTGGGGTCTCAGGAAATAAAATTTTGAATATCTGTGTTCACCAACTGGTGAAGCCGAGAACTTCAGGGTCAGCAGGCTGGGGAAAGTATGCTATTTATGTGTGGTGAGCCCATTTTCACTAGGGAACCCTCCCATCCCTGGGGCAGAACAGAGACACCAGGACACCTTGTCATTCTTCTCACAGAAAATGGCCACAGATATATGTGTTCCAGAGGCTGCCCCAAGCACCTGGCTTTCTGTGTATGACTGTCCACTGGCATCTGCAGACTTCTGCATGTTACTGCTTTTCCTCCCTCCAAAACAAAAAATTTGTGGACAGATTGTTATTACCCTCCAATAGTAGATGTATAGACACACAACTCTTCTGATTTCACTCATAAGAAGTGCTTTTTAGAACCAACACTATTCAAAAACAAAAAGTGCTTTTTGAATATTTGAAAGAGACACACACACACACACACACACTCTCACACACAGAGAGAGAGAGAGAGACAATATGAACTGTCCTGTTCTCAGTAAATCACAAAATAGAAAAGCAACCTTACCCAAATTTACCATCTGCTGGCTGGTGACCCACACATAAACAGATGGCATTATTGTTCTTGCATCTGGAATCCAGTAGATACTCACATCACAAGAGCTACGGCCACTCCAGGTAGAGGAGATAAATATAGGCTGTCTACTGGTCCCCTCCTGTTTAGAATCTTTGCCTTCCAGTGAACATAGAACATTTGATGGGGAAAGTAAAACTTACCCATATATATTCTGCACGTGTTTTATGGGGGAAATTATAGACTCTAATTTGAAGTAATAAAAATCCAACCTTTTCTGAAAGGTCTAAATTCAACAAGGCTGATGAGAGAAGTATAGCCTTGCAGAGGAAAAAAAATCAATTTGACGAGCAATAAAAGCTGTGCCACAGAATATCTATCCAGATTATTATTTAATTAAAAATAGAATTTGCTTTAAACTACAGACTCTTTTGTTCATTCCAGTGATCATTTGAAGTCTGAATGCAGGAGTCTTCTTATTCTTCCCAGTTCTTCACACTACCCCCGCCCGATTTCTGCATTTCATTAAAGTCACTGAGGCATTTGAGGCTCCCTCCACACCTGCCTGACAAACCAACCCTCCCCAGAACGAAGAGTCTTCAGAACACCTCCTGGAGTTGCAGACCTTCTTTTTCCATGACAACAAAACTTCTCTCTAGGCCCACGTGGTGGTTAAGCCCAAACTGATAAGCACTTCACAATAGAGCGTTCCTGATGTGTAATGGCGACGTGGGTTAATCGCTTAGAAGGTATTTGTTTGTATTTTTCTTGAACGTTATTGTTCAATGTGCTCCAACGACTCTGAAGTCACTCATTCTGCCCTCAGATTCCTCACAGGCCTGGGACCGCAGCATTTGATCAGGCAGTCATTTCTTCATGTTAGGCTGCTAGGCGTTAGAAATACTGGGTTGATAACTCATTTTTTATTAATATTTATTTATGGTGTTACTTACAAGTAGTTGTAAACATTAAATACTTAAAGAGCCCTAAGAAGATTATAACAACAACAGAAAAGCAGCATTATTTGTCTCCTGAGTGTCCACTTTATTGTTCTCCCCTGGAGGACACCACATTCAACATTTTCTGCTGTTATCTCCTCTGATATTTCCAAACGACATATATATTCAAAAAATATTTTTCCCAATAATTGTATGTAATATCAACCCAACATTTCATTAACTATGGATTTTAGTGCATTTGGATGCTCTTTTTTCTCTTTAAACTTTCAATATAATTTTATTTTATTTTGAATTAACCCAAGATTAATACTTACCCTGTTATACACACATAATGATGTATTGCCAGTCAAAATGTTGATATTTTCATTTTTATGCCACCTTTTGTTTCACCTACATTTAATATGTGCATCATTTTATCATTTTTTAATTTTTTTGAATATTTACTGTTGACATCCTGTGACACTATTCTTTCACATGATCAAATGTATCAGAAAATTCATCAATTCCATTTGCTTTCCATTTCTCCCATTTACTTCAATCTGGACTGGCTGCCTTCTGGGCAGCTGCACGGCTGTTGACCTGAAATTGCTTTGCTCTCATTAACAATTCCATTTTCATCTCTTCTCTGTTGTATTCTCTGTTCCCTAGAGCCCACGTCTATCTCTTTCTTAGATTTCCCACCCTTCTTTCAGTTGAAATACGTCTTCTAGCAGATTCCTGAGAAAAGATGCACAAAAAGTAAATTCTTGACATTTTTTTATACCTCAACTTTTTATATTCCATCCTCAGTCCTGAATGACAATTTATTTAAGTTTGGAAGTTTAGGTTGAAGATAAGAATTTTGAAACTGTTCTTCCTTTATCTTCTAGATTCCAGTGTTACTTTTAAGAAATCAGATGTCTTTCAGTTCCAGGCTTTTCCACCTGTCTCTCTCCTCTGGAAGTTTTTCAGAACTTTTTCTAATCATTGTACTGAAATATATAGTAATATGACCCGGGGTGGCTCTTTTACTCATTGTGCTGGACATTTATTGAGTTATTTCATTATGGACATGAGCTATCTTTGATTCTAGGAAATATTATATTACTCATTTGATAATTTTTTGTATAATTTTCTGTTTACTCTTTCTGGAGCTCCTACTCTTAGATATTTGGACCACCTGGATTGAACATCCAGTTCTCTTACCTTTTCTCCCCTATGTCTCTTTCTATTTCTTTTTACTCTAAAACCTGAACACTTTTATTGAATATTACATGTAGGCTTTTCCATGTTTTTATATATAAGAGCTCTCCTTTGTTGTTTGAATGTTCAAAAAACATCCCCTTCTTTCTTCATGAATCGATTATCTTTTTCCTCTTTCCAAGGGCATTAATTATGATCTTTTGGAAAATTGTTCATCTCACAATGTTCTCCGAGTTTTTCTGTTGATTTGGTTTTTGATTTAGACTTTCTCTTCCATCACCCCTTGCATATCTGATAATCTTTGTTTTTCTTTTTATACTTAAAGATGGAGCACCAACATGCTGACTGGAAGTTGCTGGGGCAGGCAGAGCTGTAGGTCAGTGGACAACTGTGTGGCATACAGGAGTGACTTTTGTTAGGGGCAAGTCATCAGTATCTAAGTCTTTTCTCTGGGATGTTTCATCCTCTCCAGAGGAGGATGTCCCTACGTCTTACCTAGAGAAGCATCATCTGACTCTTTTCTGGCACTGGGTAGAGAAAGAAAATAAAGACTGTACTTTATACCCCTGTTGTCATTCAGTTCTTCTCACCAACCCACAGCTGTGCCTGAGATGCCTGGTGGGATCACCACGCCCTCCATGACCCTGCTTGCCGCGTGCCTCTTTCCAAGGCTGGGATGGCAACCAACTTATCATAACACCCGCCCACATTGCCACCTGACATGTACAGTTCCTTTTAAGTTTCATTCATGGTAGATTTTGTGTTTTCTGTTTCTTTCTTTCATTTGTTTTTGTTTGTTGTTGTTGTTTTTGACGGTCTCACTTTTGTCACCCAGGTTGGAGTGCAGTGGCATGATCTTGGCTCACTGCAACCTCTGCCTCCCAGGTTCAAGCTATTCTTGTGCTTCAGCCCCCCAAGTAGCTGGGATTACAGGCGTGCACCACCACACCTGGCAATGTGTTCTAATTTTTTAATTTTTTTTTTTTTAGTAGAAATAGGGTTTCGTTGTGTTGGCCAGGATGGTCTCAAACTCATGGCTTCAAGTGATCCGCCCTCCTCCTTAGCCTTTCAAAGTGCTGGGATTACAGGTGTGAGCCACTGCACCCAGTCCTCTGTTTTGTTTCTTCTTGTATTTTGGAATGATTTTTTAGAAAAGAAAAAATGAAAAAAATCTTTACTGTACCACATTGAAACCTTAAAGCAATATAATTTTTATTTAGTTTTGTATTTTTAAGTCAGTATAAAATTTGTTATTAATCATAACCTACTACCTTTTCCTTCTCCTAAAGCAGCAAATACATGGCCTTCTTAGTGTAAATACTGATTACATGTAAGTACTGAAAGGTTCAGGGCTATAAATCATTTTATTAATTGGAGCTAAAGGAAAAATTCTTAAGTAACACCTGTTCCCAGGCCAGCTTGTTACCATCAAAATAAAAAAATAATATTTATCTAGTGGATGTTTCCATAAAGAACATTCAGATAATTTCTGATGACCTTTAAACTTGTGTGAAAAATTTGGGTCTAGTTTTACTGGAATGTCTATTTTAAAATGGCTCATTTCTTTAACAGTAATTCCATTTTCCATTTATTTAACAATAATTCCATTTTCTACTCCCATCATGGAGCTGCCCTGGCTCTTTATATCTGTGATGTATGAAAAGTGTGACTTCTGCTGAGTGAAGGCTAGAGCTCCCATCACAGGTGCGGAGTAATGTTGTAACCAAATGAGTGACAATATCTAAAGTTCACGGTTTAGAGCTATGTTCCTCTGTGAGGATTTCAGACTCTTGACAAATAGTTTTTAATCATGCATTTTATTTGAAAGTCTAGGATATAATCAGATTTGTACTTTAGATCACAATATACATTTTTTAGAAGAGATTATTTTTAAATCCTAAATCTCCCATGTACCTCTAATTTATGTAACAGCAATGCCACACTA
The DNA here is from genome assembly GCF_024542745.1 of Macaca thibetana thibetana. Classification (NCBI taxonomy): domain Eukaryota; kingdom Metazoa; phylum Chordata; class Mammalia; order Primates; family Cercopithecidae; genus Macaca; species Macaca thibetana. The sequence continues at coordinate 6,344,892 of NC_065595.1, forward strand.
TGGCCAGGAAAAAACACTCAAAAAAGTGATGTTGAGAGAGAAATGGAGAGATAGATTCACTGCAGTGAGTTCAATACAGCTTTTTCAAGCTTTGCTGCAGGAATCATAACAAAGTAATTTATATTTCAGCTTTTCAAAAAAAAACAAAACAAAAAAACACATAAAGTTTGCTAAGCTCTCTCCTTAAAGCCAGAAATCTATGCAACTCCAAACATGGAAAATATTTTAATTGAGAATAATTTGCTATTCTTTACTTGTTTTAATATAAATTAAAATACTTTGGCAGCCATCCAATTATTCTTGAGATTTCCCTCAGGAATTAAGCAAAATACAGGCTTTAAATGAAATGATGTAAAGGTAATAAACAGCATATTACAAATGTGAACTCGTTATTACCATTTCAATGTGTCTATCCATTTAAAATATGAAAATATATATGTTATGAGATAAATGAATAATAGCTATGTCAAGGAGGCATAACATAATCAAATATATTTCAAAATGAGAAATTCGAATGTGTATTATAATCTGTATGCTAAAAACATCTACCAAGGCTATTCCCTCAATATATAGTTTCTATTTTGTTCGCCCTCTACTTTTATTCTACTTTTTTATTTTCTTCTACGCAGGGGCAGTGCTGGCAGGATCAGCTCAACCATGGGCAGGGCAAGAGGAGCCTAAATTCACAATGTCCTTCCAAGGACTTAACACCATTTGTCAGTTCTCGGGACTACGGAGCCTTCCAAAAGAAAACAGTAAGCCATTGTCACCTTCAAACACAGTATCTCCATATTTTGGGGGAAATGGGACAAGCAGGTAAATATGGAGCCTTGGAAAAGAAAAAAGGAAAGAGAAGAGAATTTATTAACTATGGGGTATTAAAATACAGAAATCTACATTTTTACCCTGCTTCCTAAGAGATTCTGGTACAGATGGCACAAAGATCAGGTATTGGTTCATTTTCACACTGCAATAAAGAAATACTTGAGACTGGGTAATTTATAAAGAAAAGAGGTTTAGTTGGCTCATGGTTCTGCAGGCTCTATGGCCAGGGAGGCCTCAGGAAACTTACAATCATAGCTGAAGGGGAAGGGGAAGCAGGCATGTTTACATGGCCAGAGCAGGAGGAAGCGGGTGGGAAGGTGCTATACGCTTTTGAACACTCATATCTCAGGGGAACACTACCACAAGATCTGCACTAGGGGATGTGCTAAACCATTTGAAACTGCCTCCTGATCCAATCACCTCCCAGCAGGCCCCACCCCCAGCATCGGGAATTACGATTTGACGTGAGATTTGAGTGGAAACACAGATCCAAACCATATCATACCAATTTTGAAAAATGCTGGAAGATGGGAAATGTGGGATTAAGGAACATAAGATGAAACAAAAGAGTCTGAAGTGATGAAAGATGGAATGAGGCAGCTGGACACACGGGTTAAGAGGAGGAAAAGTAGGAAAGGAGGAGGAGAGGAAAAATGGAAATTTAACGCAGTAGAAAAAAAAAAACCCAGATGGAAATGGAGATGCCATAATAAAAATAAAATTCAATATTTCACAATGTTTTTTGGCCCAGCATACCTGCAGTTGTTTATTTATTATGCAACATTTTGACCTAAGCATTGTATTACTGACCTAAAAGATATTAAAAACTCTATCTACTAACCACGCAAATGCTTGACCCATAACCCATTCTCTAAGCAGCTTTCTCTTGTGTAATAATCTTCTCTACTGAAGTAAAAACAGTTTTTAATTCTAATGGAATTAATGAAAAGTGAATTAAACAAACATCAAAGTATAACAACTTCAGCATTGCTAAGTGCAATTGTTAAAAAGACTTTATCTGATATTGATAGTTACTATTTTTTATACTTAGTTTTAATAGGTAAATCTCTAATGATTTCTATAACCATAGAATATCAGGGTTGATGCTGAAGAATGCCAGTCCCACTGCCCAGCCTGCCATAGCATTCAACAGCACAAGCATCACAGCCCAAGCTGAGCACAGCACATCCACACATCTCAGATGCCTCCCTGAACCCCTAGGTGCTCTCCCCATGCCCAGTAGACTAGCCCAGATACTGCCTATTAACCAAACAGAGACACACAGATTTTGATTCCCCAGCAGGAAACATTATGATGGCAATTAGATGTGTCAACTTGGCTAGGCCATGGTACCTAGATATTTGGCCAATCACCAGTCTGGACACTGTTGTGAATGTATTTTTTTTAAAAAAATAAAATGAACATTGAATTCAGTAGAACTTGATGAAGGTAATTTCAAGTTACCTTCATCCAATCAATTAAAAGTCTTAAGATAGAAAGGAGGAGGTCCCCTGAGGAAGAAGGAATTCTGCCAGCAGACAGTCTTCAGGCTGGAGCTGCAACACCAACTCTCCCTGGGTCTCTTGACTTCTAGTCAGCTGGATTTTGGATTTGCCAACCCCCATAATTGTGTAAGTCAATTTCTTAAAATAAATCTGTGTGTGTGTGTTTGTATAAACATGCCCATCCTATTGACTCTGTTTCTCTGAAGAATTCTGACTCCTACAGAGATGCTGGTTTTCAGCTCTACACACCTGCCTGCTCCATTCCTGAGCATCTTTCATTAGGGCCAACCAACTACACTGGGTTCACGTCCCTGCATGGCTGTAAAATTTGCTCTTGATGCTCAAACATTGTTTCTAAAGTCTTATTTTAAACGAGAGCTTAGAAACTTTTCAATTCAATCCTGTCATTTTTGTTTGAATGAATTATCGCTCAGAGATGAATCTACCTGCCGGGGTCTTGCTAGCAGAACCTGGCAGAGCAGAAATGAGAATCCCCTCCCTAGCTCTGAGGTCTTTCTGCTCCTTTGTGTTGCCCAGTTCTTCTTTTCTCACATCTGCCTTGCTTCCACATGACATGTTAAGCTTTCATGCTCTTTCAAACTCTAGTTAACCACACAAAGACACCAGGTTAATCAGATGAATGTTTTAGATATTGGGTTACTAATCCTAATAGCTTGCGGGTGATATTTGGGAACATGAGGGAAAATCAGGGGCTCTCTCCAATGCCAACATGAAAAATCTTATTATAAAGAAACATGGGGTCGGGCATAGAGGTTCACACCTGTAATCCCAGCATTTTGGTAGGCCGAGGTGGGTGGATCGCTTAAGTACAGGAGTTCAAGACCAGTCTTGTCAACATGGTGAAACCCCATCTCCACTAAAAATACAAAAATTAGCTGGATGTGGTACAACATGCCTGTAGTCCTAGCTCCTTGGGAGGCTGAGGCAAGGGGATCACTTGAACCCAGGAAGCAAAGGTTGCAGTGAACTGAGATCACACTGCTGCACTCCAGCCTGGGTGACAGAGCGAGACTCTATCTCAAAAAAAAAAAAAAAAAAAAAGGAAACATTGGTCTCCCCAAAATCAGAACTTGACTTTTGATTTAGTAAAAGTAATTTATTAGAATGTGTCCCCAGGAAGAATCAGTTGACAGTAGGGGAGGAAAAACTAGACCAGGAAGATAGGTCGGCCTAGCAGTGCTGTGATGGCAAGAAATTCCCTTGGACGGTAACCTTAGCTTAGTAGCAAAGAAGCCCTGAAGACAGAGCCCCTCACACCTGTGACTCATCTCCCTCGGAGCAGGGAATCTGGCATAGAGATGCTCCCTGTACATCAGTCCTTGGTTGAGGGGGGTGTAATTAAATTCTCAGTATCTTCCAGAACTCTATTCATGTGGCAGCACTCCTTCAAAGAGCTGCAAGAGACAGCTGCTGAGAATTAAAGGGCAGCAGAAGCGACGTGCCCAAAAGTGAAAAAGGCATCCTGATGTGAGGGTATGAAGGTGAGCCCTTGCAGATTCAGCTTCAACCTCTGATGACTGGATCAGAGCAGACTTAGACAGTGCCTGGAAAAGGACACAGAGTCCCCTGGCCAAGTCCGGACTATCCTGATTGGGGAAATAACACATGCCTCGACAGTTTACCCATCTGAGATGAATTATCAATGTAGAGTGATAGCAAAAAGAAGAGTCCGAATGACAAGACTGTCAGGGTGCCTCCGTGCCGGTCCTGAATTACTAACTCACCTGAGAAGTTTACCAGCAGGGATCTTGGGGCAGAGATGGAGACATCAGCTTGACAACTCGTGCCTCTGGAACAATTCAGTCAAAGCTTCTTGCCCTCACTCTTTTCTCACCAAGCAGCCTCTGAATTCCAATGTGGCCTCTTAAGGGGCTCTGCTTAAAGTGAGAGAATATATAAACCAACCAAAAAAGACTTTCAGTCATCTTCACAGGAATATTTACCTTCAAAAGAAAGGAAATTGGCATTCTTATTTTAACCATTAATCTGTGTAAGTGTGGTCAATGCATGTCTGCCCCTGAAGACTTGGCCCTTTCCCTAGGCTGGAGGGCTTGGAACTCAGCACCCCACATTGCCTTTAGGTTGTCAGCAATGTCCCATCACTGGGGCAAGTTCAGTCAACTCTTGTTTCTGCAGGAACTCATCAAATAGTCTCAGTGTTCTTGTTGGAGTTTGAACTGTGATGACCTTTTCTCAAGTTAGGAAACAATTAAGGAATTGATGTAGGAATTGGGGAACAAAAGGTCTACTTTATTTTTGGCAATGCTGGATTGAAGAATAAAGCTCAGTTCAGGTGCCAAAATGGATGTTGGCCACTACGCTGGAGGCGAATTCACCATCTCAGCCATAGAAGGCACGTGGGGAGTGCCTGTGGGTGTAGGGTCAGTCCTGTGGGGCATATGGAGAAGAAATGAGAACAACTTCATTGTGCAGGTGGGCTCCCAAGGAAAGAGAGGTTCTGTGGTAGGCGGTCTACAAAAACCTACCCCCAAAGTCCAAGGAAGCTGAGAGGCCAAAGAAAGAGGCTAAAAAATTCAATTTCTCAGAAAGAAACATTTAATAGGAACTTACAAACAGCAGCCACTTCTATGTCTCAGATGGCAGCAAAACAAGATGTTGGATCCCTGCACTATTATCCCCCCTGGCCCAGGGTGTATACACCATAGGAAGGTACAGTGACTCAGAAGAGATGGGAGAGACAATTGCTCCAAGACAGGACTTATGGTAGCATCAAGGTTGTTTTGACCTATGGGCAGGATTTATAGTAACGACCTTTTCTTACACATGGAACAATAAACTGGAAACCTTAAAGGAATTCCTGGAACTGGGGCTAATCAGAAGACAACGTGGTAGATTAGCATCCAAGATGGAGCTGCTTTGGCCTCCATAGGCATGGTGAACCAACAATTAAATCAGTCACTCATTGTCTGATGAGGAAAAAACAGGGAGGGGATGGAAAAAAGCATTGGAGGTCTCCCCAGTGCTTCCCAAAGAAGAACTGTAAAATTCATTTTACAGTTCAAGGCAAAATAGGAAAGAGAGGGATAAAAATATATAGTACCCCCTGTAATCCCAGCACTCTGGGAGGCTGAGGCAGGCAGGTAACTTGAGGTCAGGAGTTTGACACCAGCCTGCCCAACATAGTAAAACCTGGTCTCTACTAAACATATAAAAAATTAGCCTGGCATGGTGGCATGCACCTGTAATCCCAGCTACTCAGGAGGCTGAGGTAGGAGAATCAATTGAACCTGGGAGGCAGAGCTTGCAGTGAGCCAAGATCACGCCACTGCACTCCAGCCTAGGCAACAAGAGTGAAACTCCATCTCAATAACTAACTAACTAACTAACTAACTAACTAACTATATAAATAAATAAATAGTACCCATGACATAGCAGTTGTCTGTCTGGCAAACTTTCTGTATGTATCAATTTACAAGGAAAATACCCAATACTATTTCTGTATTAGTAAGCTTTTCTTTAATTTAATGATTTAGAAGAATTTGTGATGTCTTTTGGAGGCCTGATAATCATTCAGAGCAATGTCTATATTCTATAGTTCTAAAAACTACAAACCTCAACTTTATAGTTTCTACAGTTCTTAGAATTTTATGATTCTAAATCTTTATTGAACTCTTTACAAGTTCTAAATCATTACCAATAAAAAGCAATTCTCTGGATATAATTTAAGAGTGTGTGTGTGTGTGTGTGGTGGAAGAGACTCTCGGATTTCTAAAAATAAAAAGTTAGCTGAAAAATTCTAATCACATATGTGTTTCATTCCTTCTGGTTCAGATAAGTAGAAGTGCAAAGCCTTACCTTTATATTCAAATTGAGAAAAACTAAGTATGAATTCAGCTGAAGTTATAAATTGTAGTCTGAAAATAAAGCTAGATGTCCTGTTCTGGATACAGCACTAAAGCCTGTCATAGCTCACACACCCAGTGTTGAAGAAGACAAAGATCAGCAGTAAGTAGGAGGAGCCAAAAAGGAAGACATCAGGTTAAAGACAAAAGCCAGCTATTCTGCAATGCAGTTACTACAATAGAGAGAAATAAAAACAGACTGTAAAAAAGAAGAAAGAAGATGCTTTAGGCCAAACTTGAGCTTGGGAAATATTTTTCACAAGGCCCCAACTATCTCTCTTGACCTATCATATTAGAGAGGGGTTCATTAAGAGAGAGGCCTTCTTCTTGCATTCCAAGAAAAAATAAATAAAAATGTCATCAGGGTAATCCTTAACATCTCTAGTTGGTGCCTGTGAAGACAGTCATTCATTCATTCACTCATTCATTTATAACATCCCATGAATTAAGCTTTATAAAGCAAAGTGTAAACTTCAGAGGAAAGCAAAACATTCATTTTCAAGGCAGAGCTAATCCCAGGAAAAATAATCAAATCCATGAGGACTCCCCTTCAACTCCCCATCTCTGATGACTTTTTAGGACAAAGGAGGCTCTGCTCCACAAGCCAACAACCTCTGTTAGCAAACTCTCCATTGTCAAAACTTGCTTTAGGAGATGATCTGATGATTCATTCTCCTTAATGTAATGCATAGTAAGACTAGGCAGTGAGTAAAGCTACATGCATTAACATAGCCATGAGTGTTCGCATTCTAACCAGGGGAAAAGCCTCAAGCAAAAGAAAGAGCTCACGGTGGTATTTTGGAAACCAGGTAGAGCAGTGAAGATTTATTTAGCATGAGGGAAATTCTAAGAAAACCTCAAAATACAGTTTATAGACGTGTACTCAACCTGGAAGACATAGATAATATACATCAATAAAGTCATTGTCCATTTAAACCACAGGGCATGGTATGGGTTTCTCTAACTGCAGCCTTCCTAAAGGTCAAAAAATAACTCTGAGTCCATAAGGCACTGCTATTCCCCATCAAGAACCTCTCTTCTTTTCTAGAAGAGCGCTGCACAATGACTGTTGCCTTAATAGCCATTGTCATTTATTCCTGGCATGAGAAGAACATCTGCAATCGATTATGTGCAGACATTTCAGCGATGTTAATGTGGTCAGAAATAACCGAAAGGCATATAAGCAGATGAAGACATGCTATTTTCATTTCAAATAGGGATTTGATTCTCGGAGAACCACTAAACGACAACCACAAGGGTTTGTATTTATGTGGACAAATTATAGACTCATTTGTAGAAACTGGGAAATGGAAAAGATGGGCCAGCACGTGAATTGGATTGCATAATGATAGTAATTTTTGGAAAGGTTGGGGAGGAGAGGCTGGGAGAGAAGATTTGGTATCAACCTTGAAATAACTATCACCTCTCACTTTAAAAGCCTTGAAACTCAGTGGCATAACTGGCTATTGAAATTTTGCCCTCCGTGCCAGATTTTTAATAATATCCCCTTTAACCTTTTCAGGATTGATGAATCAACGCGACTATGTATGGGGATAAACGTTCAGAAGTTGTGAGAAATTGCTTCACCTTGCATACAATGGCAATCCCAGGAGACCTACCCGGTGCCATGCAGTTAATCACAGCATCCTAACACAACTGGCTGGATTTATAATGGCAGTTCTCACACTTTATTTGAGGACTCCTCCTCTTTTTGTTATTTGGGGGAATTGGATTAGAAGGATGTCAAGAGTCCCATTTTCAGCTGATTTAAGAGTTTATGGAATAAGTCACTAGGAAAGACAAGATGATTGAAGATTAATGCAATATTTTTGATAAGTTATAGCTATAAAACCTCACTGCAACCCAAACAACACTAGACGAATGGAATAGGAAAATGAGGAGGATTCAAAATTAAGTCTACTTCAGATTCTTTGAGACACCAGGTTTCCCAGACCCTATTCCCATCCTAGAATGACAAGAATCAATGGACAGAAAAATTGCCCTTATTACTAAAGAATGCTTAACCCAACCTGTGAAATTATCTGTATTATCTATTTGAATTATTAAGGTCTTCACGCTTGGATGAGAAAAATTATGTCTCTGTTGATATACTGACCTCCTTTCCTTTCCAGTTCAACAAATAAGAATCTCAGTCTCTTAAACATGAGCATGAAGCTTGTGTTTATACAGGATAAAGGTCATAAAAGGTTATTTAATAAAATCATCCCAAGATCCTCTCCCTCTGAACAAAAGGCACAGGCACTCATTCATCACATTCTGTACATAATACATGAATTCTCTTAATAATTGTTTACATCAAATATTGATCATCAAATTCTCTCCTCCTTTTCCTCTATTTCTTCCTCTGTGGACCATCTTTCTCTAAAGGGTCCTGTGCCTCATTCTCTCCATACATTGAGCATCCACACCAGGTGTGCATCCCCTATTGGCATTAGGCTTGCTCTCCTGTTCTTGATTCACCTTCCGTAACAGCATTTCCACTTCATCCTGTGGGTATTCCTTTTTTATTGCTGCTGGACCATAGGAGCTACAAATGTGGCAACTTAAAATAGTGCAAATTTCTTATCTCCCAGCTTCTGTGGGTCAGAAGTCTGGGCAGGTTTAGCTGAGTCTTTGCCTAAAGGTCTCACAATGTTCTCTGAATAAGAATCAGATTCCAAGTTCAGTTGGGCTGTTGGCCACATTCAGTTTCTTGCAGCTGTAAGACTGAGGTCCCTATTTCCGTGCTGGCTGTCAGCCAGGGGTCCGTGTTTGCTCCTAGAGGATGTGGCTCTCTCTAGCACTGGTAGGGTGAAGCCCTCTGACACTTCAAGTCCCCCCAACTTCCCTTCTCTGGCATCTCTCTGACTGCAGAGCTCATGTGATTAGGTTACAACCACCTGGAGAAAGCAGAATAATTTCCCTATTTTCACAGACTTTATCACATGGGTAAAGTCCTTTTTTGCCATGAAGCATAATGTATGCACAGTGCCCTGAGATTAGAGTGTGATCATCTTCAGAAGGTCATCCTGTCAACCAGAATCCACCCTCTGGACACAAAGACTCACGTCCTTCCAAGCTATTAAATACCTAAGGTCCCCAAAGGTCTCACCCCCTTTGATGTCCAAAATCTTATCTAAATCTTCACAGCTCCAAAGTCCCCATATCATCAGCTAAGTGGTTTGTCAACCTGCTTCCTTGTAGCAGAACTTTGAAGTCCAACAGTTTTCTTTCATTTCATACTTTCTCTGTCCCTTTCTGTACATTCTGGAAATGTTTCTGCTGATCAAAAAACCTCTCAAGAACCTTTTAAGTTTTTAAAGTTTTGCATGAAGTTCACAGAGATCCCCTTCATTAGAAAGAAGTCTATGTTCATGAATCATTTTGAGATAATACCTCTCTATTTTTGGCTTCTCCTGAGATAGTTGAAGAGCAACATTCTTCAGTTTCTCCAGGCCCTCTGGTTTGATTGAAGAGATCTGTGAGTCATCCTCTTATCTTTTCAAAGAACTTTTTGTGAGACTGAACACTCTGGTCTTTTCATGCTCCTAAAGTTTAAGGGGAAGATTGTTTGGCCATGAAATCAGCTTTTCCCAGGGTCCGGGATAAATCTGTGGACATCTTTGGGGGCCATTCTGCCTTCCAGGAAATTTCTTGCTATTTATCAGATTTCAGACTAACTAAATTATTTAGTTCCCCAATAGAAAAACAGTAATTGCTCTAGTTAAATATTTGCCCTTTCCAAAACTCATGTTGAAATTTAATTGCCATTGTAACAGGATTAAGAAGAGGACCTTTCTAACGTAATTAGGCCACAGGGGACCCTGGGCTGCCCTTCTTAAAAAGGCAAGCTCAGCTTCCTCTTGCTCTAGCTCATGCTCTCGCCTTCCACCGTGGAAAGAAGCAGCTGAAAGGACCTTGCCAGATGCCAGTACCTTGATATTAGAATTCCCAGCCCCCAGAACTGTGAGCCAATAAATGTCTGTTCGTTATAAATCGCCTAGTCTCAGGTATTCTATTACAGCACCACAAAATGGACTAAGACAATAATGAAATAACATAACTTTTCAATCATCTTTCAATCCCAAGATGGATAGGATGAGAAAGAAAATCAAAATCGAAGTAATGAAATCTTCACTTAATGAAGATTACTACAGAGTCGAGAGCAGGGTGATAAAGGGCAAAGCTGGCACCATAACCTCTTGGAAACTTATCCAAATTCTAAATGTTATGCCCTCACTGATAGACTGGATCGAAATCTCTGGATGGGAAGAGTTGAGAATTCACATTTTAAATAATATCTTCAGAAAATCCTGATGCATGTCAAAGAAAATAACTCAAAAATATGATTAATAAAATAAAATAAAAATTATTAGAGGAATTAACATTTTACACTAGAAAACATTAAAACAAAGATATACAGATTGTTAGTAATCACGAGAAAACATTATTAACATATTTTGTCATTAGGAAATTGCAAATTAAAACAACAACATAATACCGTTATATTCCTATTAGAATGGTTTAATTATTTTTTATAACTGTCAATACCAAGTGCTGGCAGGGATGTAGAACAATAGAAACTCTCATTCATTGCTGGTGAAAATTAAAAATGGTACAGCCATGTTGGAAGACACCTGGCTCCACAACCAGCATGCAGATGAAGCTCAGCTGTGATAGTTTGGCAGCTTCTTGCAAAATTAAACATAGTCTTACCATGCAATCCAGAAATCCTGCTCCTTAGTGTTGACATAATTGACTTAAAAACCTAGGTTCACACAAAACCTGCATGTGAAGCTTGATCATAGCCTAAAACTGGACACAACCAAAGTGTCCATCAATAAAGAATAAACAAAATGTTGTTTAACCACACAATGGAATATTATTTAGCAACAAAAAGGCATTAACTACTGATACATATTACAGCATGGATGAATCGCAAACACATGATCTTCAGCAAAAGAAGCCAGATACCGGAAAAGTACATGATTTCATTTATATGAAGTTTCAGAAAAAACAAAATGAATCAAAACTTTTATGAATCAGATCACTGATGGCCTGGAATGGGGGTTACAGGATTGTTTTCAAGGGGTCATGGGCAATTTTTTTGAAGTGACAGAAATGTTCTCCATCTTGATATGGGGTGGTGGTGAAGCAAATGGGCCTATTTTTCCAAATTCACCCAACCGTAGACTTAAAGTGGAAACATTTTATTTTATGCAAGTTATATTTCAGTAAAGCTGAAGGAAAGACAAAAATTCCATGACAGCTAAAGCGAAGGAAGAATCAAATAGTTCTGTTTCAGTCCTCTTTCAGTATCTAAAAACCTTTGGTTTGAATGGCAATTTGACCATTATCTGGCCATTTGTCTTGAGTGCGGTGGTATCGCATTGTGTCTCTTTGGAATAGTAAATAGGTTGGGAAACTTTCAATTTTAATTAAAAATCCCAGTACGCCACACAGATAATCTCCATTCTCCTTTCCACAGCTAAGCCTGGTCAACACCTGGAAGATCTTTTAGGGAACCAATATCAATAATTCCAAAGGGAATTGCTATCATGGACAGCTAATGAAATAGCTTCCCAGAAGCAATTTGTACATCTTTATTTTTCCGCTTAGAGCCTCCCATTCTGAAGGAACATTCTACCTCATATGATTTTTATGATTTCTTTGATATTGGTGGTGACTACCATTCTCCCAGTATTAGCTTCATTTGATTTTCTAAACAATTAGAACTGAAAACAGGCCGGGCGCGGTGGCTCACGCCTGTAATCCCAGCACTTTGGGAGGCCGAGGCGGGCGGATCACAAGGTCAGGAGATCGAGACCACGGTGAAACCCCGTCTCTACTAAAAATACAAAAAATTAGCCGGGTGCGGTTGTGGGCGCCTGTAGTCCCAGCTACTCAGGAGGCTGAGGCAGGAGAATGGCGTGAACCCGGGAGGCGGAGCTTGCAGTGAGCCGAGATCGCGCCACTGCACTCCAGCCTGGGCGACAGAGCGAGACTCCGTCTCAAAAAAAAAAAAAAAAAAAAAAAAAAAAAAGAACTGAAAACAATCTACCCCAAACCCTATGTGTTTTGTCCAACAACATCGTCCTCCTTTATTGACCTTTGTAGCTCTAGATATTTGGAAGAATAAATATTTTTATGAATATTTCCATACTATGTAAATTAAGTCATCATATGAATTCAGTTTTTATGTATCACCTAGAATGCAATAGATGGCCTCCTGTTTTTTGTGCTACCTTTTTCCGCTGGTCTCAGCCTCTGTTAACTCCCAGGCAACTGTCTCCTGTCATGTGAACTCACTTGCTTATCTAGAAACAGTCAATATCAACTCTCTTTAAAAGTCTTCGTTTCCGGGCCAGGCGCAGCGGCCCACGCCTGTAATCCCAGCACTTTGGGAGGCCAAGGCGGGCAGATGATGAGTTCAGGAGGTCGAGACCATCCTGGTTAACACGGTGAAACACCTTCCCTACTAAAAACACAAAAAATTAGCGGGGCGTGGTGGCGGGCGCCTGTAGTCCCAGCTACTCGGGAGGCTGAGGCAGGAGAATGGTGTGAACCCGGGAGGTGGAGCTTGCAGTGAGCTGAGATCACGACACTGCACTCCAGCCTGGGCAACAGAGCAAGACTCCGTCTCCAAAAAAATAAAAAAACAAAGGCTCTTTTTCCAAGGTAGGTGTATATGTGTGCGTGTGTGTGTTTAACTTCCAGTTGCTATAAAGTAATAATGCAGAAACATTTTGTGACATCTAATATAGTTTATAGCAGTACTTTCAAGTATATATACAATGCAAGACACTTTTGTAATTTTAAATATTCTCATAGCTACATTATAAAAAGTAAAAAGAAATGAAATTTCAATAATACACTTATTTAAACTAATATATTCAATGTGTTATTGTTCAACATGCAATCAATATAAAAATTATTAGTAAGATATTTCATACACTTTTTTATATGGTAAGTCTTGGAAATCAATGTGTATTTCACAGGTAAGGCACATCTCAGCTCTCAGTTCAGACTAGCCATATGTCCAGAGCTCCACAGCAGCATGTGGCTAACGACTATCCTGATGGGTGGTGTGGCTCTATAGGAATAGGTTTCTTTAAATAAACTGAAATTTGGGCTTTACTAGGAACTGACTTGTATGGCCTAGGCCCAAATCAGGTAGAGTCTATGCAGGTCACAAAATAGGCACCTTTCCGTTTATTAAATCAAATTTCAGTACTTAAGGAGAACTGAGAACCTTTTGTAAATGCTCTCCTGGAGGGGGGTAAAGATCTATAATTTTTTAAGAATTCAATTTTAGATACACAAATGTGCTTATGTTTCTGGGGCAGTGGTGTGGAAACGGAAAAACACGCATTGTAAGGGCGAGAAGTGAGAAGACTGGAGGGAATGGAAATTAGAAGAGGAAGACCATGGGTAGCTATGTAAGTCATGGCAACTGCTGAGAGCTTCTGCAAATCGTATGCCTTCGAGTTACATTAGCTCGAGTGTTCTCAACCTTGCAAGGGATGAAAAAATAATCTTATCAAAACCTGATATGCCAGGGAGATACTCCGCCCTAAAGTGGGAGGATATTTGCCCACTCTGTACGTGTGCGCTGTGCATAACAACTTCCTTCCAAAGAGTATCAAAAGGAAAGAGGGAAAGCAGCTTTACAGAAAACAAACCTGATGAACATGTACTACACCGGGTGATCAAAGTCAACATCAAGAGTCAGACATCATTTTGATAGCATGAACCCTTGATATGATGCAATAATGAAAATGGCATTTTACCACAACCGTCTTCCTCTTGAAAACCCATAACCCCAGTCTAAAAATGATAAAAACAATCCGACAAATTTCAATAGAGGAACATTCTACAATATACTGCACCAGTACTCCTCAAAGCTGTCAAGTTCATCAAAAACAACAAATGTCTGAGAAATTGTCACAGCCAAGAAGACCCTAAGGAGACATGACAAGAAAATGTGATGTGGTATCCTGAATGAATCCGGGAACAGATTTTTAAAAAGAAAAAAAAGAGATAAAAACTAAGGAAATCTGAATAAACTGTGCATTGCAGTTAATAATGTATCAATATTGGTTCATTAATTATAACAAATGTATCATATACATTTGTATATGTATTGACTAATATAAGATGTCAATAATAAGAGAAAATCTATTGGGGCAGTACTGTATATAGAATTTTCTACTATCTGCTCAATTTTTCTGTTAAGTCTAAAATTATTCTTAAAAATAAAGTCTACTAGTAAAATACCTTTTTAAAAAAGTATGATATGCATGATGCACATCTTACCAAAAATGAAAATACTTTTTCAAACACCTTAACTTTCCATAGCATCCTCGATACCTAGCCAGATTCCAGGGTTACCTTAAGACATTGATGAACTGTCACTCTTGATCTCTGCACAGGGCCATTTCAGACGGATGGATTCTGAAATTTTTCTGCTGATTGGAGGCCAGCTTCCTACTACTTTTAGGACAGCTGCTATGAGCTCTAGTATTCACTGCTGAAGAAGGTACCAAAAGGTATGTTCCAGGAGCCCCAGCTGGTGCAGAAGCCATCTGACAAGCAGTGGAGGCCAGGAGTGTGCTCCCAAGACAGCCTAGGCTGAAAAGTATGGAGAGGACAGCAAACACACTTGGCTCCACAACCAGCATGCAGATGAAGTTCAGCTGTGAATAGAACTTTCTGGAGATTCTACAACTTTAAAGTCAACACTCCTTTTCCCATTATCAGGCTCTACTACATGATTTACTAGGACCGTTACAGAACCAGCTCTTTTGATTAAATACTTTTGGTAAGCGCCTATAGTAGAATCTATAATATTGACAAGTTTCTAATTATACATTCCATGAGAAGACCTTGCTCACACAAACTGTTGAAACATGAGCTCTCCTTCAGGCAAATAAGCTGGGTGTTCACATGTGAACCAGAGTTCACTGATGGGATAAAGGTGCCCAGTTATCTAGCTTCCCTGATGCCGTTGGGTTTTCTTGACCCACCTTCTCATCTCAGTTACTTTTGAGTCTCCTGTTCTAGCAATAAACTAATTTCACCTTCATTTGTCCTATGCCATTTTCGAGTGACAGCTCTTGCTGCCAGTTCTTTTCAGCTCTTTCCTGGCTCAAAGCTGATCGGTCCATCATCTAAAATAATACATTCTAAAATTATACATGCACTTTTCACATCCAATAAAGTTCAACTCATTATATAATTAGACTACTTTCTATACTTTCTAATTAATTAACTGGGAGGATAATGATGAAGCAGCAGCAAGGCAGGAGGAAAGAAGATCTTCACCTCACCAATCATGATGGGGGCTTGCCAGCTACAGATTCAGACTTAAGAATCCGAGAAGTCACTTAATATAACTTGTCTCAAGGTCTTGGATCCTAGACAATGTAGAAAAATTTGAAAACAGCCACTTTGCCAATTACCTCCTCTGTATCTCTACCTGAAATGCTGATGACATAAGAGCTGAAATGGAACAGCTATAGTAATCATCTAATTAAACAAGGAAAATGTACCCATCGTGAGTACCATGTTGTGCTGTGATGGGACAGGGAACTCACTCTTAGACCCTTGCCAGGCATTTCTACTTCCTATACACACTATTCAGGACAAGCACTAGGTAAAAAGGAGAGCTGCAACTTTTCCTTTAAGAAATGCAGCAAAATCTAGGAGCCCTTTACCCTCAATCACCACCCACTACTGGTGCCGAACATCTAACACTCACACCTAAGTTATCCACACCCTCCTCCCAGTCATCACAACTGAACCAATAACATTCCATCAGGGACCCTTGAAGCTACACTCTGATTGTCATTTTAGTGAATCTTTACTTTTGGGCCATTGAAGAGATGACATTCTGAGCCAATCTTATCTTCTTGAAGTAGAGCCAGGCTGCTCACATTACAGCATGTTTTCCTGAGCACTATTAAGCAAACACAGAAGAATCCTTCCACGCTGGTTACTCTGCAAAGTATTAAAAGTCACCTCATCATTTCCACTGGCAGAGTGAAATAGCTCAGAATCTTGTCCCTTGGCATTGATTCCAAGAAGAAACTAGATGTGCAGGAAAATTCAATGGCCATATTGCAGATTGAAAGAAATCCCAAAGAAACTCACAAGAGAAGATGACGTAAGAACTATTCACAGACTTCTATCAAGCTAGTCTCACGCTGTCCAAAACCAGCAGGATTTGGAGGTTTAATCTCAATAAACACATTACTAGAGCTGAGAAAGGAAAGTAACCCAGTTCTTGAACTGGCCCAAGAAATGGAAGATGGATGATTATGCCTTGTTTGTTTATTAACTACATAGTTGTTTAATTCCCTTTCTAGCTTTCATGGTGAAAGTCTGAAGAGAAGCAAATGAACATCTGGAGAGTAAAGGAGTAACAGCTAACATTTAATGAATTGCTACTATGTGAACTCACTTTTGTTAACTCATTTAATTCTCATAACAACCATGCTAGTATTATCTCCATTTTACAGACCAGGAAACTGAAACATAGAGAGGTCAGCAAGTTGCTCAAAAGCACGCACCAGTGTATGCAGGCAATCTGACTATATATGAAACGATTTCATGCTATTATTATTATTATTTTTTTTTTGAGACGGAGTCTCGCTCTGTCGCCCAGGCTGGAGTGCAGTGGCCGGATCTCAGCTCACTGCAAGCTCCGCCTCCCAGGTTTACGCCATTCTCCTGCCTCAGCCTCCCGAGTAGCTGGGACTACAGGCGCCCGCCACCTTGCCCGGCTAGTTTTTTGTATTTTTTAGTAGAGACATGCTATTATTATTAACCTCCACCTGGAATTCAGCCATGGACAGAAGGTCTGGAAATAGAGGAAGAGCCACAGCTTAGAAAGCCACTGGAAACTGCCTGGGCAGCTGCAGCAGCTGGACTGGACAGGGTGAGCTGGTGCCACCTGGAGGTCAGCAAACCTAGTCTTTCAAGATAGCCTTCCTGGTTATGGGAAGCGCAGGACATGAGGGTCCCCTATCCCCAAATGTGGTAAGATGGTTTCCCTTCCATTTTCCTCTCTCTGCAAAGCAGCAAAAACTTAAAAGATTAAATGGAGGGATAACTATTTTGTTTTTAAACTATTCGCACCAACACATACTGCTAATATCTTTCTTTCTCTAATCCTCTCTCTCCCTTTCTCTCTGTCTCCTTTCCTCCCTCTCTCTCTCCCTCCTCCCCTCCCTTTCTCTCTCTCCCTGTTCCTCCGATATGGCTTGGCTGTGTCCCCACCCAAATCTCATCTTGAGTTGTAGTTCCCATAATCTCCACATGTTGTGGGAGGGACCTGGTGGGAGTTAATTGAATCATGGGGAGCAGGTTTTCCTGTACTATTCTCATGATAGTCAATAAGTTTCATGAGATCTGATGGTTTTATAAAAGGCAGTCCCCCTGCACTTCTCCTTGCTGTCACCATGCGAAGAAGGACGTGTTTGCTTCCCCTTCTGCCATGACTGTAAGTTTCCTGAGGCCTCCCCAGCCATGCTGAACTGTGAGTCAATTAAACCCCTTTTTTATAAATTACCCAGTCTCAGGTATGTCTTTATTAGCAGCATGAGAACATTCTAATACACTCTCTTTCTGTGTGTCATTTGCATGTATAAAACAGTATTGAAATTCACATCATTATTCAACATTACCTTTTACCAAATCAAACTCCACTCTGTTATTCAACCAATTTTTCTTCACAACTAACTCTGGAAAATTGAGACAATAAAAACATATTTGTTTATCTTTTAACCTTCAACAGTGTGCTTTATAATGCATTGTTTGTTTAATACTTCATAAGCTATTATGCCTTGGATGAGATTGGAGAAGATTCTGATCACACAAAACATAGCATTACTAGTAAATTATTTATTTCCACACTATGTACACTAAAATGATCTAAAACCAGAGTTTTAGATCATTCATTGCTTCCCACCAAATTTCCTCTGAATCTCAAGGTTTCTATCTTCAACAAATAGTAACAGTATGCTCCAATCAATCAATCAATATCTATCTCTCACACATGTTTATAAGTTACTCTTCACCTCTGTAGAACTAATGTGATTATTTTAGTTGACTGCCCAAATAAAGGTAAAATATTCTCACTATTCCTACAAATATTGTCAGTATACATAATGCCAGAATTAAGCTCTTTCCCCGGGATTCCACTCCTTAGAGGAAGGCAGGAGAAAAGGGTAAGAAGAGACCAGAGTGTGTTTCTTTTCCTGAGAACCACATAGACCTTACCCCCTCAATCAAGCACAAAGCATAGTGCGAGGGCCGCCGCCCATCAGAGTCCCAGCCTGAACACTCACCATGGACATCAGCACCAAAGCTAGGTTCTGGGCACAGGGCACCTCTCAGTCTGCACAGGTAAACTGAGATCCGTAATCAGTGGATGTGATCAGGTCTCTACTCTTAGCTCTTTATTACAGTAACAACACTGTCCAGTGATTACTGATTACCTTCTCAACTTCAGCATTATTTAAACTATTGCTTTAGATATATTACACCTTCAAATTCTAATGCAATTTCCAAGTGTATATAACTTAATTAGCAAATATTATAATTCAATTCTAGGATTTAAATTTAAAAATAGGAAAAGTAGATGATTATTTACTAACTATAATGAAGTGTAAGTCTATATTAAACTCTTCCTTAATAGGAATTGGGCATTAGGTAATAGATGTTATATTTTAGTATTTATAAGAGAAAATACATTAACAGTTTATGATTACTTTTATTGTTTTGCACATTTTGAAATTTTAGATTTGTAATCTTTCCATCTTTTTAGTCTATAAAGTTATCAACTCAAATAAGGTTCATGTACAAAGAATGTAAAAATTAGGAAATAATATTAAATATTTATTAAGATCTTAATGCTTCTGAAATTATACCTTTTTATATCCTAAGTATTTAAAATAGGAAGACTTCTTTTTCATTTTCACTTGACACTGAAAAACATCTATCTACCATCTGTATCTTAATCTCCAAAGATAAAACTGTGTCCCCATCAATAAGACTGAACTTTCTACTGAAATCTGAATCAGCGCTCTGGAATAAATCCACCTGGTTCATTGCGAGCCACAGGAACAGGTCGTAGCAGGTTGTAGCTGCAGAAACCAGAGCCAAAGAAGTAAAACGAGGCAGGGGATGAAAGAGAAGAGAAATAGCAGAAATATCAGCATGGAAATCCTGGCCAGAAACTGATAAAAGCTGCAGAGCCTGGAGCCAAGAACCCATTGAGCCATGTGAAGTGAAAGTGAGGAAGAAAAACATCAGCTGATTCAGCAATAAACACTAACTGGGCAATACTACATGCATTATAGGTACTGGGGATTCAGCAACAGCTGCAACATTTTCTCAGGTAGAACCAGATCAGGTTGCTAGGAGTGGAGAACATCTGAGCAAGTGGTAGCCCAGAGGTAGATAGGATTCAGATTATCAATGATCCAAAGGTTAAAGCATCCTAAGCAACCAAACTCAAGTGCAACAGTTAATGCACAAGTTATATCAGCAGCCTATGAGACCTGGTTTAAATTGAAAACCCCCTTAAATCAGGGCTCCCTTATGATGAAGAGGTGCATTGGGAGTTGAGAAGGCTGTGTATCTCGGGTCCACGGATTTCCCAGGGTTTCAGTGAAGCTGACTGGGTGATACATCCTGAGACAGGATTCTAGCTTCTAGCTGACCTTAAACCAAGGCTATGTTGCATGGGCAGGAAAACCCTGATAGCAGCTCTCACAAAGTCAGGGTAAAATATCCAAACTATAGAAACAGTAAATGTACCAGTTAGAAGAAGGAAAAGGTAGTTCTTTTTTCCTCACAGTTCAAAACTTATCTATGCAAATGATCCACAATTCTAAGGGCTTCCTCTGGGGACGCTTGTCTTGGAAAGTAGGCCAACAAGCAAACTTGCATTGTGACTGACAGAGGTACTATGGCTTACTAAAGGTAAATGTTCATTTTTCCTGAAAACAAGGGTTCAAAGAAGCCTCCTGGTGATCCTTAGAATTTAGAAAAACAACTAAGCCTTCTCCTACATCACAATATATTAATACTCTCTCTGGATATTTCTCACTCCCTGCCTCTTAGGTCTAGAATGTTCTACCAAGATATGCTCTATACAGAAGAGAGGGCAAGGTTTCTTTACAACACAGGACAAAGGGAGCACCCAAACACACCCACAGCAGGGCACCCATGCACCAAAGCCCTGGCAACTCACAAAATATTTAACATTTTCATAAAGAGGAACCCCTGGCTCCACCCAGCATGGAAAAACAATACTAGAGTTTACATACAGCCATGGCAGGAGAAATATGGACTTTGAAGGCCAAACTCACAACTGATTTTGCAAATAACCATATAATTTTTTTAAATTTTATTTTTCCATAACTTATTGGGGTACAGGTGGTGTTTGGTTACATGAGTAAGTTCTTTGGTGGAGATTTGTGAGAACCTGGTGCACCTATCACCCAAGCAGTATACACTGCATCATATTTGTTGTCTTTTATCCCTCACCTCCCACTCCCACCCTTCCCCCCATGTCCCCAAAGTCCATTGTATTATTTTTATGCTTTTGCATCCTCATAGCTTAGCTACCACATATCAGTGAGAACATACGATGTTTGGTTTTCCATTCCTGAGTTACTTCACTTAGAATAATATTCTCTAACCTCATCCAGGTCATTGCAGATGCTGTTAATCCATTCCTTTCAATGGCTGAGTAGTATTCCATCATATATATAGATGACATATATATATATATATAACATAATACATTTTGAGATATATATACACACACATATATACATATACACACATATATACACATATATATGTGTATATATATGTGTGTGTATGTGTGTGTGTATATATATATATATATATATACACACACATATATATGTGCGTACCAGAGTTTCTTTATCCACTCTTCGACTGATGGGCTCTTTTGGGATGGTTCCACAAAACTTTGCTATTGTGAATTATGCTGCTATAAACATGCACGTGCAAGTATCTTTTTTGAATAATGACTTTTTTCCTCTGGGTAGATACCCAGTTTTGGGATTGCTGGATCAAATGGTAGTTCTACTTTTAGCTCTTTAAGGAATCTCCACACCATAGCATAATTCTTAAGAGTTAAAACTCTGAAGAATCATCGTACCTATGTAACTCACAGTCCTCTTCCATTTTGTCTAAATTGTTAATAAAATTTTGAGCACAGAAATTTCTAGTATCTTTCACAATTAAAATTAATAAATAAAACAGAGGTTGGGCATGGTGGCTCATGCCTGCAATCCCAGCACTTTGGGAGGCCGACACAGGTGGATCACTTGAGGTCAGGAGCTCCAGACCAGCCTCGCCAACATGGGGAAACACTGTCTCTACTAAAATTACAAAAATTAGCCTGGCGTGGTGGCCAGAGCCTGTAATCTCAGCTACTAGGGAGGCTGAGGCAGGAGAATCGCTTGCACCTGGGAAGGGGAGGTTGCTGTGAGCCAAGATCACGCCATTGCACTCCAGCCTGAGTGACAAAGCAAGACTTCATCTCAAGCAAATAGTAATAATAATTAAATTAATACATAAAACGTATTTGTGGAAATAACCAGTGACACATATGACAATGGCATGGTTTTTTTTAATTGAAGATTTTTTTTTTAATCTGAGAAACTGTTCTTTTTCCTTTTTATTTTAATAATAAGATTTGGTCTTCAACCTGTATTTTCATGTTTTCATTAGAAAAGGAAATACTGGAATGTATTACAAATGTGTGTCTTCACACTCTCTGCTCTTTTGACAATGCAACACAACTAGCAAAGTAGACTTTCTCCCTCTTGTCATTGTGCCACTCCAGTTTTCAGGAGCTAAGCACCAAGGATGACTTCTGAGTCAGACAGTCACTGTGCCTTAACCCATCTAAATGACATCCAAAGAGTGTCCCAGACACGTCCCCTGACTTTAACATGCTAATACATTTGGAGGTATGCTACTGCAGTGAGGTATAAACTAGTCAATATTTTCTAGAAAATGATTAATAATATTCCACTGGGTTGCACCTCAGAAAGGACTTGATTTTACTTTCTCAAATTTCACCCAAATTTTGAAAAAGAACAGTATATTCATTGCTTCAATATCTGCTGATTGCCTACTATGTGCTGTGCAGTGTTCTAAGCACTCATCATAGAGCCGTGAGCAAACACGGTTAAGGTCTGTCACTTACGATATCTAAATCATAGCAGAAGGAAACATACTATAAACAAGTAAACAAAGATCTCTTCAGTCATGACAGGTGTGATGAAGGATAACATGAAGTAGAAGATGCAAAAGTGATGGCCACTTCAGAGAGGATGTCAAGAATGCTTCTCTTAGTGGGTGGTGTTTGAACTAAGACCTGAATGATGAAAGGAAGCACCCGTGTGTAAATACACAGAATGCTATTGCAGACAGAGCAAACAGCAGGAGGCAAGGTAGTGAGGCAGAAAAGTTCAAAAAAGTCAAGGTATGCAGGGAAGAAAGTGTGGCTTGAACACAATAAGTACAGGGAACTACAAGAGGAGATAAAGCTAAAGACCAAATGTAAAACCACAAAGATTTTTGGATTATTTTTCCCTCTGGATGACACAGGGCCATTGGAGAATTTAGGCCAAAGAGATTTTGATATTATATTACTATATATCAAATGCTTCTATAGGCACTGTTCGGAGAACTTTATTATGGCTTTATTTTCTGGCAGCAGAATTATCACTTTTTGGTATTATAGCATATGTGTGTTTGTTTACTTTGTGTTTCCCACATCAGTAAGCAATTTCCATGAAGGCACAGGTTGCTGCCTTTCTACAACACTGCCATGTCACCACTGTCTATGATAGCACCTCGCATATAGCAGACACTCAGTACATATTTCAGGAAAAGTGAATGAAGGAATGAATGTTAAAGACCTGAGATGGGATAATTTTTTTTTTTTTTTTTTTTTTTTTTTTAAGATGGAGTTTCACTCTGTCGCCCAGGCTGAAGTGCAATGGTGTGATCTTGGCTCACTGCAACCTCCGTCTCCCAGGTTCAAGCAATTCTCCTGCCTCAACCTCCTGAGTAGCTGGGATTACAGGCCTGTGCCACCAGGTCCAGCTAGTTTTGTATTTTTAGTAGAGATGGGGTTTCACCACATTGGTCAGGCTGGTCTACGAACGCCTGACCTCAGAAGATCCGCTCGCCTCGGCCTCCCAAAGTGCTGGGATTGGGGGAATTTTAAGAGATAAAAATCCAGTGTCCATTTTGACTATGATTAGCATGAGATATTTTATTACACACGACCATGAAAGATGTCAAGCAAGTAATTGGTTATATGAGTTTGTAGCTCGGAGAAATCAAGACCAGAGAAATAAATGTTGGAACTATTCACATATATCCATGGAACTTAGTGAGATGGTTGAAAGAATTAAAAGAATAATTCAGGTAATAGTAAAATAGTAGCATTATTTATCAAGTGCTTATGACAGGCCAGAAACCTTGCTGGAAAGACAAAACACTTCCCTTGGCTTCAATCAGATCTCTCTTCTCATTTTTGTTTTTGAGTTCTTAAAGTCATGTCTTACAAACCAGAAGAGGTCATTGCTTAAAACATAATTTGAATGGAAAATTTCCAAAATAATTATCTCCATTCTAAAGGAAATGAAAGTTTTCACTTCTTGAGAACATAAAAGAAACTAGATTTTTAATGTCATAATAAATATAATAATGGCCTTAAGTCTGCCTTTGGGAGCAGCAAAAATGGACAATGGCAGAATTCATTAATAACTGTCTCCTTCTAGGTCAGAGGCTACATCCATGCATTAAATGAAAATTTCATATCATGAGATTTTTAACACTCTTTGCTGACCTCAATTCTCTTCCATTCTCATGTGTTGATCTGGCTGAAAGTCTTCTCCTATGAGCTGTATATTTTCTGTCTTTACTTTCGTAGTAAAAATACCTTCTACTGCTATTTCCTACAATTCTGAGGAAGAACACAAGCGCAATTTCTACTAACTTGAGGAAGTACTCGAATGATGCCCAAGGCCATTCAGTGAATAAAAGGAATTAGGGAGTTTAAGAGCCTGCTTTATATGATCAGTATAATCTTATTGCTACTTTTTATAACAATCCAGCAAGCTATATAAACTTTATATATTTTCTATTACCATCCAATGTGTTTTCACAGACTTGCAAACTCAAGTGAGTCATCTACAGAGAGAAATCACCAGAGAGGGAGTTAGAAATATTGACTCCCATGTAGGTGGTTGGTTCTCCTTCAGTTAGGTTACATAGTAGATCAAGAGTATTTCTATGCCCATTCCTGGTTCAGGAAGGTTCTGGAATCTGGGACCCACTGGACTCAGTCCAGATGTTTAACAGTTTCATGGCATTTTGCCAAGCATTTGCTATGTGATTATTTTTAAATATTTAGAACTTCCCTGGTTCTCCTGCTCCCACTTGACACTACTTGTCCCTGAAAAATTAAGATCAGTGCCCCTTTTATGCTTACCAAATGACCCTAAGTGGACAATACATTAGATAACCATGCTACTAACTACTAACATGGGTTCATTTGTGTTCACTTTAGCTTGGACACATTTTACCTGAACACTAAGCAAGCCTTCCCAGAGCTGGAAAAGGAATTCTCTGCCATCACAGACTTCAACAAATTCAATTTCAATTATGGGGTTTCCTTGAGGGCAGGAAAATACCTGGTTTCCCTAATAATGTAAGAAGTACATATTTCTCTTGGTCGAATAGAATCTTTCATGTTCACTGCTTTTCTTGAAAAGTCACAGCATGTTCCCCAGCCCCTAGCTCATCTCTGGTTTCTAAAATCTACGTGCATTTGTATTTATAAATGAAGTGTCGTGGTCCATTGTGGCTTCTCCACTGGATAAATGTCATAAATACTCAGTTTTTAACAAGATGGTGCTTGTTTTTCAAACTAGTGGTTAGGAATCAATAACCTAAGAATTAAAGCAAATCTAGAAGCTTATTCAACCAATAAAATAGTAGGTTGGAAGCAGAGGGTCAAGGCAAACACAACCCAATGATGTGTTACTCCTTGGAGGATGTTGTCCATTGCCAAATATTCACTGTGACACCATGATTTTCAGTGAGGCTTTCTCTGTAAGATAACAATTAGAATGGGAAAGATACACTTTAAGGAAGGGGGCTTCCTCTCTACACATGGCATGCACAGTATGTACTGTTGCCCTTGGCAATGCCCTTGTTATAATGACAACTTTGCTTTTATTTATAAGGCATTTCATCTTTTTTCTGTAAGTCATTCATCATAACTCCTCTTAGATATAGTAATGATAGAGTGACAACAGCAAGAACTAACCTTTACAGAATGCTTCCTATATATTCCAGGCTCCACTCTGAGCTCTGTACAGGTATCAGCATTCATCCTCACTGACACCCTGGGCAGCCACCACTGTGATTATCACCAATCTAAAGACCAAGAAGCAGAGGCCTCCAGACATCCTTTGCCTTGCCAGTGCTCACACAGCTAAGGGGGGCAGAACAGGACACAGACCAGGCATCCAGGCTGCAGCAAGCCACTCAACAGCTCTGCTGTTATTCCATGCTTACTTTCCCCTTACCTCCCTCCCCGAATTTACTTTCATCTACAAAATAACATAACAATAATGACAACAACAACAAAAAGAAAAATGGAAATAAATGCCTAATGATGCCATTGTCCTCTGGCAGCCATGAAGGCACTTGGACTCCAGGCTCTTCCCGTCCAGTGGGCTACAGGACTCTTAGCCACATTCACCATTGAGGCCCCTTTCTATCAGCCATGAATTATACGTCTACAAAATTCACAAAGAGCATATTAGCAATATTTGGGAAGTTGCTTTTGGAAAAAGTGTGACTCTCTGAAAGATGCACTGACACATCCCACAGACATAGCATTACGTTGCCTTTAAAAGCTAAAAAAAAAAATCACTCCTTCTAATATTGTTATGTACTTATCTGACTGTGGAGGAGAATCAATGACAGGAAAGAGAGAAAATAGAGTATCTAAAGTCCCCTATGACATTTTCCAAAGTACTCTGAAGAGCAAGTAATATAAAGGAAAAGGAGAAATGATATTACTGGAAACACTGAGTTTTGGAAGTGCTTTGGATTAGGTCTTCAAGATTTATGGGGGGGAAATGGTTTAAATGGAAGTGCTATGAGCTGACGTTTCTGTATAAAGTCCTAGACTAAAGATAAATTAACTAGTTTCAAAGTCCATCCATTTAGTTACAATGTAAGTGGTATAATATATAATTTTAGTGTAAAAAGAGTATAAGTAGTATATGAGGGTTTTTTTAAGTTATTTTATATATATATATATATATATAGTCTGTAGAGCTTCATAAACATGAGTGTAAGATCTAGTTGATGAAGGTGTTTCACTTATATTTTGCCATGGTGTTAAGTACAACTATCATCTTACCGTCCTCTTACCACTATTTGGTAATACTTAGATGACTTCAATAAAACACACTTGCAAACACAACTCCGATTCCACCCACTGATGAAAATGAAGTTTTCCTC
This sequence comes from Macaca thibetana thibetana, assembly GCF_024542745.1. Taxonomy (NCBI): domain Eukaryota; kingdom Metazoa; phylum Chordata; class Mammalia; order Primates; family Cercopithecidae; genus Macaca; species Macaca thibetana. Next base: position 6,371,713 of record NC_065595.1, read on the forward strand.
ACCCTAACAATGCAATGGAAAGCTTTACAAAAACAGGTGAACATGATCAGCACTGGAAATACATTTTCAGAATAAGTTATTATTTTCATCATAACAGCAATGACTTGAAAATAGCCATTTTAAAATGGAAAATGTATGAATGTCTAAAATTATATATCTGGAACCATAAAACCAGTATATCTTTTCATAATATTGTGGTTTGTAGTCCACACAATCATGATATTAAGTTTGCACCATAAACTACATTGAAAATCAATACCATAAACCTTGATAACTTAATTTACTCAACAGATATATTTTTAGAGGATTAATGACAAAATTTTTTGTACATCAAAAGTGTGACATTTTTAGTGCCTAATATTATTAGTAAATAAAAGTCAACATCTTTCTCATTTGGCATACCTATAAATTCCTTAAGAATAACTCCCACATCAGCTGGAAAACAGATACAGTTCTTCCTCAAGAGACTTGGGCCTGGTAAAGACCAAGACAGATCTGACAGGTCTGTTCCATCAGGACCTCTTGAGTCAAATATCAGCCAGAGGTCAGCCACATAATCCCATGCCCTGAAGAAACCCTCAGGCATACACACTCGCTAGTTATGATTTATAAACTGCTGTCACATGGACAAGAACTTCAGGAACCCAATTTCTCAATCACAAAAACTGGGGCTAAAAATGTGGTGTTTCTCTTATCTGTAGGGTTTTGGTCAGGTTGAAGTGGAATAATATCCCTAAGGCTGTCTCAAATTATTAAACTCCATTTGCTAACGATTTATATTATAATCACCACCGACTGGAAAAGAACTCATATTTTTAAATCTCCCCATTCCCTAATGAGTATTCTTGATGAGGTTGATTTTAGAGCAAGATTTAATAATAAAAAGGAAAGAACCCTAAATATTTAGAGGTTATAAACACTTTTGTATAATTTTTTTAAATATTTTCTGTCATTTTTTTAATTATACTTTAAGTTCTAGGGTACATGTGCATAACGTGCAGGTTTGTTACATATGACTTGTGCCATGTTGGTGTGCTGCACCCATCAACTCGTCATTTACATCAGGTATAACTCCCAATGCAATCCCTCCCCCCTCCCCACTCCCTGTGATAGGCCCCGGTGTGTGATGTTCCCCTTCCTGAGTCCAAGTGATCTCATTGTTCAGTTTCCACCTATGAGTGAGAACATGCGGTGTTTGGTTTTCTGTTCTTGCGATAGTTTGCTGAGAATGATGGTTTCCAGCTGCATCCATGTCCCTACAAAGGACACAAACTCATCCCTTTTGATGGCTGCATAGTATTCCATGGTGTATATGTGCCACATTTTCTTAATCCAGTTTGTCACTGATGGACATTTGGGTTGATTCCAAGTCTTTGCTCTTGTGAATAGTGCCACAATAAACATACATGTGCATGTGTCTTTATAGCAGCATGATTTATAATCCTTTGGGTATATATCCAGTAATGGGATGGCTGGGTCATATGGTACTTCTAGTTCTAGATCCTTGAGGAATCACCATACTGTTTTCCATAATGGTTGAACTAGTTTACAACCCCACCAACAGGGCAAAAGTGTTCCTATTTCTCCACATCCTCTCCAGCACCTGTTGTTTCCTGACTTTTTAATGATTGCCATTCTAACTGGTGTGAGATGGTATCTCATTGTGGTTTTGATTTGCGTTTCTCTGATGACCAGTGATGATGAGCATTTTTTCATGTGTCTGTTGGCTGTATGAATGTCTTCTTTTGAGAAGTGTCTGTTCATATCCTTTGCCCACTTTTTGATGGGGTTGTTAGTTTTTTTCTTGTAAATTTGTTTGAGTTCTTTGTAGGTTCTGGATATTAGCCCTTTGTCTGATGAGTAGATTGCAAAAATGTTTTCCCATTCTGTAGGTTGCCTGTTCACTCTGATGGTAGTTTCTTTTGCTGTGTAGAAGCTCTTTAGTTTAATTAGATCCCATTTGTCAATTTTGGCTTTTGTTGCCGTTGCTTTTGGTGTTTTAGACATGAAGTCCTTGCCCATGCCTATGTCCTGAATGGTATTACCTAGGTTTTCTTCTAGGGTTTTTATGGTATTAGGTCTAACATTTAAGTCTCTAATCCATCTTGAATTAATTTTCGTATAAGGAGTAAGGAAAGGATCCAGTTTCAGCTTTCTACTTATGGCTAGCCAATTTTCCCAGCACCATTTATTAAATAGGGAATCCTTTCCCCATTTCTTGTTTCTCTCAGGTTTATCAAAGATCAGATGGCTGTAGATGTGTGGTATTATTTCTGAGGACTCTGTTCTGTTCCATTGGTCTATATCTCTGTTTTGGTACTAGTACCATGCTGTTTTGGTTACTGTAGCCTTGTAGTATAGTTTGAAGTCAGGTAGCATGATGCCTCCAGCTTTGTTCTTTTGACTTAGGATCGTCTTGGCAATGTGGGCTCTTTTTTGGTTCCATATGAACTTTAAAGCAGTTTTTTCCAATTCTGTGAAAAAACTCATTGGTAGCTTGACGGGGATGGCACTGAATCTATAAATAACCTTGGGCAGTATGGCCATTTTCACGATATTGATTCTTCCTATCCATGAGCATGGTATGTTCTTCCATTTGTTTGTGTCCTCTTTTATTTCACTGAGCAGTGGTTTGTAGTTCTCCTTGAAGAGGTCCTTTACATCCCTTGTAAGTTGGATTCCTAGGTATTTGATTCTCTTTGAAGCAATTGTGAATGGAAGTTCATTCATGATTTGGCTCTCTGTTTGTCTGTTACTGGTGTATAAGAATGCTTGTGATTTTTGCACACGAATTTTGTATCCTGAGACTTTGCTGAAGTTGCTTATGAGCTTAAGGAGATTTTGGGCTGAGACAATGGGGTTTTCTAAATATACAATCATGTCTTCTGCAAACAGGGACAATTTGACTTCTTTTTTCCTAACTGAATACCCTTGATTTCTTTCTCTTGCCTGATTGCCCTAGTCAGAACTTCCAACACTATGTTGAATAGGAGTGGTGAGAGATGGCATCCCTGTCTTGTGGCAGTTTTCAAAAGGAATTTTTCCAGTTTTTGCCCATTCAGTATGATATTGGCTTTGGGTTTGTCATAAATAGCTCTTATGATTTTGAGATACGTTCTATCAATACCTAATTTATTGAGCATTTTTAGCATGAAGGGCTGTTGAATTTTGTCAAAGGCCTTTTCTGCATCTATTGAGATAATCATGTGGTTATTGTCTTTGGTTCTGTTTATATGCTGGATTACATTTATTGATTTGCGTATGTTGAACCAGCCTTGCATCCCAGGGATGAAGCCCACCTGATCATGGTGGATAAGCTTTTTGATGTGCTGCTGGATCCGGTTTGCCAGTATTTTATTGAGGATTTTTGCATCGATGTTCATCAGGGATATTGGTCTAAAATTCTCTTTTTCTGTTGTGTCTCTGCCAGGCTTTGGTATCACGATGATGTTGGCCTCATAAAATGAGTTAGGGAGGATTCCCTCTTTTTCTATTGTTTGGAATAGTTTCAGAAGGAATGGTACCAGCTCCTCCTTGTACATCTGGTAGAATTCAGCTGTGAATCCATCTGGTCCTGGACTTTTTTTGGTTGGTAGGCTATTAATTATTGCCTCAACTTCAGAGCCTACTATTGGTCTATTCAGGGATTCAGCTTCTTCCTGGTTTAGTCTTGGGAGAGTGTAAGTGTCCAGGAAATTATCCATTTCTTCTAGATTTTCTAGTTTATTTGCGTAGAGGTGTTTATAGTATTCTCTGATGGTAGTTTGTATTTCTGTGGGGTCGGTGGTGATATCCCCTTTATCATTTTTTATTGCGTCTATTTGATTCTTCTCTCTTTTCTTCATTAGTCTTGCTAGTGGTCTATCAATTTTGTTGATCTTTTCAAAAAACCAACTCCTGGATTCATTGATTTTTTGGAGGCTTTTTTGTGTCTCTATCTCCTTCAGCTCTGCTCTGATCTTAGTTATTTCTTGCCTTCTGCTAGCTTTTGAATGTGTTTCCTCTTGCTTCTCTAGTTCTTTTAATTGTGATGTTAGAGTGTCAATTTTAGATCTTTCCAGCTTTCTCTTGTGGGCATTTAGTGCTATAAATTTCCCTCTACACACTGCTTTAAATGTGTCCCAGAGATTCTGGTATGTTGTATCTTTGTTCTCATTGGTTTCAAAGAACATCTTTATTTCTGCCTTCATTTCGTTATGTACCCAGTAGTCATTCAGGAGCAGGTTATTCAGTTTCCATGTAGTTGAGCGGTTTTGATTGAGTTTCTTAGTCCTGAGTTCTAGTTTGATTGCACTGTGGTCTGAGAGACAGTTTGTTATAATTTCTGTTCTTGTACATTTGCTAAGGAGTGCTTTACTTCCAATTATGTGGTCAATTTTGGAATAAGTGTGATGTGGTGCTGAGAAGAATGTATATTCTGTTGCTTTGGGGTGGAGAGTTCTATAGATGTCTATTAGGTCTGCTTGCTGCAGAGATGAGTTCAATTCCTGGATATCCTTGTTAACTTTCTGTCTCGTTGATCTGTCTAATGTTGACAGTGGGGTGTTGAAGTCTCCCATTATTATTGTATGGGAGTCTAAGTCTCTTTGTAACTCTCTAAGGACTTGCTTTATGAATCTGGGTGCTCCTGTATTGGGTGCATATATATTTAGGATAGTTAGCTCTTCCTGTTGAATTGATCCCTTTACCATTATGTAATGGCCTTCTTTGTCTCTTTTGATCTTTGACGGTTTAAAGTCTGTTTTACCAGAGACTAGTATTTTTTAAAAATTGTTATAACCAGATATTATTATTTGGTTTTACAGATGAGAACACTGAGTTTCAATCACGGTTTTAAAATGGCCTAAGAAGACTCTTTAAAAGCAGCAACAAATTCCCTGTGTTTCTTCTGCCCTACACTGAGCAAATTTGACAATATCACACATATCATTGCGTTTCATTTGGGTTGAGTGGGTAGGAAAGAAACCCTTTCTTAGCAATATTTTGAAGTATTTGAACACAGTAGCACAGAGAGTATCAGTCCTGACCACTTGTGACTCTCAGGCATGAAAACCACAGAAGGGTTGCCTCCCATAGGGTAAGCTGGCCCAAGACCACTGGGGGCTGGGAGGTGGTCCCGTGCATCCCTTCACTCTTGCTCTGTGCACCTTTGAGTTCATATATGAGATTTCTCCACTCAGAACTTAGTGAATACTCAAATGTTTGTTAAATACATCTAGCATTTTGAGAGCGGGGTAATTGCATACATTTTTTCCCCTGTGATTTGTCACACCTGAAAGGAATGAGAAATCACTTAAAGGAAAACTAACGTTAAGGTTCCTTTGAAACTAATTTTTTCATCTACAAAGTAGAGATAATAACACTGGATGGCAAGATACTGTGAACAGGCAGTGTGGAGGATGAGGGGAGCTTTTTCACTGTTGTTCTGTGTCTTGCCTTATTAGTTTAGAGTTGCTAGGTGGGTTTTTTCCTAAGAAAAAAAGACGAAGTCTGCAAATTGCCAGGGCAGAATCTATTTCTTTAAACCTTGTTATTCTGGAGTGTAATTTTTATTCTCATTATCAGGCGAAAACAGCACCAACTGAAAAGGTTTTCTTTAATCATTCAATTCATTGCAACATTCCCTCAAAGGAAAAAAGTCAATAATAATGTTCAAATGTAGCAACTGCAGAGAAGTAAAATACAAAAGTACTTAGAAGTAAAATACAAAAGTACTTTTGCTGCTTGTTCCCTTAAGCAGGTGCTTCGTGTTTCTTCTGAAAAACAATCTTTTTTTCCCAAATTTTGCTTTGACAAGCATCCTCAAGATGAACAGAATAAAGCAAGCAATCAACTAGAACCCGCATACCTTTATTTTAAGATAACCCTCCTGATCAGAAAGTTGGCAGCGGTAAAGCGCAGAGTGAATGGAAGGTACAAAGTTTAAACTCATTCGAAGGTTTAAGGAGGCAGTTTTGTGTTTTAGAGTCCCATGGAAAAGAGAAGGAGAGGGCTTTTTAACAGAATAAAAAAAAGAAAAAAATTGCCAAAGTCCCTAAGACAGTTCCCAGAAAGGCCAGATGTGTGTGGATATCCTAAAAGTCTGTGAGAGTCCTTTTCTTTTTTTTTTTCCAGAGGGAGTCTTGATCGCCCAGGCTGGAGTGCAGTGGCGCGATCTCGGCTCACTGCAAGCTCCGCCTCCCGGGTTCCCGCCATTCTCCTGCCTCAGCCTCCGGAGGGGCTGGGATGCACCACCCCGCCCAGCTAATTTTTGTATTTTTAGTAGAGACTAATTTGAGGGTTTCACCACGTTGGCCAGGATGATCTCCAGCTCTTTAAAAAGTGAAATGAGGAACTTCCTTGAGAGGAGAAGCAGCCCTGATTTTACAGAGACTCCAGTTCTGACCACTGGGATGGGCCATTCCCTTCTGGGGCTGTTTTAACTGCTCCCTTCGTGGGCAGGCGTTACTTGAGTTTGGTCCGGATTGGTCCGGATTTCCTTTCTGGTTTTCGGTTCTTGTGAAAGTGCTTTTCTTGTGTAGATAGTTGTTAAATTGGTGTCCTTGCTGGAGGGACGATCTGTGGAGCCTTCTGTTCCGCCATCTTGCTCCGCCTCCCGCCTCAGCATTGCTTTTAATGGCCTCTGTGGCAGCTGTGATTTTATCCCTGTCACGTGAGATGGATATTAAACTTCCACAAGGGGAAGAAAGTATCCACAACATAAAACTCGGGAATCAATTCCAGTTTTGCCACTTACTGGCTGTGTGAACTCGGCCATAAGTGACCCTACTGTTGTTAGGGGTCAGTTCTTAAGAAGATTGTTTAAAAAAATATTGTAGGGCCAGGCGCGGTGGCTCACGCCTGGTAACCCAGCACTTTGGGAGGCGGAGGCGGACGGATCACCTGAGGTCAGGAGTTTGAGACCAGCCTGGCCAACATGATAAAACCCCGTCTCTATTAAAAATACAAAAATTAGCCGGGTGTGGTGGCGGCACCTGTAGTCCCAGCTACTCGGGAGGCTGAGGCAGGAGAATAGCTTGAGCCTGGGAGGCAGAGGTTGCAGTGAGCCAAGATTGCACCACTGCACTCCAACCTCACCAACAGAGTGAGATTCTGTCTCAAAAAAAAAAAAAAAAATTGTAGGAAAAATGCAAAAAAAGTTATTAGTACAGGACTTTGCATACAGTAAGTGCTCAGTAGGTGGGGACTAGGGTGGCACAAGTGGATTTCTTTATCTTGATTACTGAAGCTTTTTGACAAACCCCCACCCCACACACGCTAATGTTGTGTCCAAGGCAAATGCCTGACTATCCTCGCCCTAGTGCCAGTACTGAGGCTAGTAGATATTGGCTATTATTCTTATTAATATTGAGGAAGTTTATTTTGCACCTCATTGTGTCCCCAACACCTGAGGCAGACCTCCCAGCAGGTAGTTTGAGAAGAATGGTGAATGAGGATAACACACAGCTTTTCTACTCAAAAATATTAATAAAATTATATTGTTTTAAAAACCTGGTTCAGCTATTGCTAACTCTAACTAAATGAGCTTCAGAGAAAAAGATGTTATATCATTCATTCATTCACTTCTATATTTTATAAACTTTAAGATGAAGGTAGATTTTTAACTCCAAATTATATAAAAACCAAACAATATTCAGAATTGGAGTTTTTATGGCTTTGGGATACATGGCTCATGGATTGATATTAGAATATTATACAAAGTATATTTGGTTAATTAATATAGGTTTGAAATGGTAGATGTTAAAATGAAAACACATTCTATAAAAATATTTGATTAATACTATAATTTATCTATGTTAATGTTAACCATTCACATTTCTTGTTAATCCTCAATTGTATTATAAATATCATAACTGAAAACAGAAAATTTTTTGATATTTCTAAACCTTAGAAATACATTTCTTCAGAAAAAATATATCAGTTATCCTTTAGTTACACCTACTTCGATTTTTGCAAAGAAAGCAATTTTGACATGGAAAATATACAGAAAAAAATCTGCCTAAAAGGTTGCAAGTTATTGTTAACATAAAAAGTATGAAGGAAAAAGTATCTTTTTTGTTTCTATTTTTGGCCCCATGCCCTGTGAACTGACTTTCTTCAGCAAAGATTCCGGATACCTATTTGCATTTTAGATAAACACATTTTCTTTGCTATTCTTTTCCTTTCTCCCATGCCAAAATACACCCCTGGTGACTAATAATCAAAAATATCTCCTAATAGGAAAGATTTAATTTGTAATAAAATCTATGGAAAAGGCTGTGCAAATGAAAAATCAGTGTAAAACAAAACTGAGCCTTTTTAAAGAGATAATAAATATTTGAAACCATATTTCATACAAAATAGGTCACAAAATGCCACTAAACTTGCTCTGTGACTCTAATAAATTGGTGCATGCCTTTAGAAAATGAAAATAGCAATGCTCATTAAAAGTACAAATAAGACAAATAGGGACTAGCATTTTCTATTGCAACACTGGATGGTTTTCGTTATTATTTATTCACAGTAAGCAGGGGATGGATGTAAACTGACCTCACCTGGGACCTCACATGGCTTAAGATGTCAGGGACATGGCATGTTTCTCATTATAGGGAATAAGGAGTTGCAGATTGTGTTAGTTGGGGTTCTCCAGAGAGACAGGACCAATAGGATACAGAGAGAAAGAGACAGCAAGAGATTTATTATGAGGAATTTGTTCACATGATTATGGAGGCTGAGAAGTTCCACAATCTGCTGTCTGTGAGTTGGAGGCCCAGGAAATCCCGTGGTATAAGTTCTAGTCCGAGTTCAAATGCCCAAGAAGCAGGTGTGCCACTGTCTGAGGGCCGGAGGAGATGGATGCCTTCACTCAAGCAGACAGCAGGTTCTTCCTACCTCTCGCTTTTGACGTGTTGAAGTCCTCAATGAATTGGAGGGTGCCCACTCGCACTGGTGAGTTCGTGGGCATCAACCCACTTCTTTACCCAGTCTACTGATGAAAATGCTAATCTCTTCCAGAAACACATGCACAGACACGCCCAGAAATACTGTTTTACCAGTTGTCTGGGCATCCCTAAGCCCAGTCAGGTTGACACATAAAGTAGCCATGTAGATTATTTCCACTCCTAATACAAAGAAAGCAAAATACCAATAGCATAAAATATAGAAAAGCAAAAGTAGTTAAAACCTTTATAACTTAAAGTAAGAATATTTTGATGATATTCAAATCCAAGCCATTTAAATTAAAAAAAAAAAAAAAAGACACTCCTTCTTTGACCCTTCCAATTTATTTTACAGAAGCAAATACTCTTCCACATTAGCTCTGAGTGTTTAAGAGTGGGCTCCTAGTGCTTAGACCTACTGCAAAGTGGTCCTGGGCTAAGAACTAAGGGATTTCTCAAAATGAACATGTCCAAATTATTGTACCTGGGCAACAATCCTTCAAGCTTTTTGAGTCAGGTCATCTTCATAGAACTTCCATGATACATTCAATTTCAAACATGAAGAAAATTTTAATCATCCATTTTACATATATAACATTTTTTATAGAAAGTAAAATTTAATAGAACCCTAAGATTTTATGTTTTGTAAATTTATATACAGTCAAGTTACTTATTTTTAAAACTATATTAGGCAGGCTAGTACCTCATCAGAAATATGTCCAAGTGTTTCCCCATTATCTCTAGAGAGCAATGTACTATTGGAGCATATTGAATGCAATCCTCACATTCTAACATTGACAACCCAGGACTAGAGATACACATAAACAGAAAATGCCAAGATTAGTAACCATACTAACAATTCAGAACTGGTCAAGTGTGTGTGTGTGTGTGTGTGTGTAGTGGTATAAATTCTATACTCCAAAAAAGTGAATATTTTGGTTATTTTATTCTTGCTGTTTCAGATATCTACATCTTACACACGTACAGATGTGTTTCTACATACATTTCATAAGTCAAGTTCATGCGCATGCTCACAGACTGGCTTGTTGGGACACTTACCAGGGCACTTAAGATAATATTTACATGTATTATCTTAAGCCATAAAAAATTGCTCTTTATAAAAATTGTGGTAAGGACACTTAATATGACCCCCTTAACAACTTTTAAGTAAATGATCCAATATTGTTACTATAGGCAGAGTGCTGTACAGCAGATCTCTAGAAATATTATCTTGTAGAACTGAAACTTTGTACCCATGGAAACTCAACTCACCATTTCCCTTTCCTCCTACCTTCTACCCTATGGCAACTACTGTTCTACACAGCTTTTATGAGTCTCGTCTTTTAATTTAATGTTTTTTTTTTTTGAGACAGGGTCTTGTTCTGTTGCCCAGGCTTCAGTGCAGTGACACGAGCATAGCTCACTGAGTTCCAGTGATCCTCTACATTTGCCTTCTGAATAGCTGAGACTATAGACATATTCCACCAAACCTGGCTAACTTTTTAATTGTTTTACTAGAGATGGGGTCTCACGATGTTTCCCAGGCTGGTCTCGAACTCCTGGACTCAAGCAGTCCTCCCACCTTGGCCTCTCAAAGTGCTGGGATTATAGGTAGGAACCACCACACCTAGCTGAGTCTCACCTTTTTAGATTCCACATGTAAATAATATCATGTGATGTTCGTTTTTAACGCCTTTGAGTAAATACTACATAGTGTAACTGCTAGATCATATGGTAAAGCTGTGTTTTGTTTTGTAGGAAACCATAAAACTCTCTTCCAAAGTGGCTGTACCATTTTACATTCCCACCAGCAATGAATGAGAGTTCCTGTTGCCCCACATCCTTGCCAGCATTTGGTGGTGTCAGCGTTTTGGATTTTGGCCATTCTAATAGTGATATTGTGATATCTCACTGTTGTTTTAATTTGCATTTCCCTGATGACATATGACGGGAAGCATCTTATGTGCTCATTTGCCATCCATATATCTTCTTGGTGAGGTGTCTACTCAAGTCTTTGGCCCATTTTTTAATTGAGTGTTTTCTTATTGCTGAGTTTTAGGTGTTCTTTGTATATTTGAAAAACAATTCTTTATCAGATATGTCTTTTGCAAATATTTTTCCTAGTCTGTGATTTGTCTTTTTATTCTCTCAACAGTGTATTGTAAGAGTCACCCTGATAAGTGTGAGGCAATAAATTATTGTAATGAAAGAAATTAGAGAAGACATAAATAAATAGAAAGGCTTCCTGTGTTCATGAACTGAAAGAATTAACATTTGTTAAAATGTCTATTCTCCCCAAACTGATCTATGAATTTCATGCAATCCCTATGAAAAGCTTAATAATATTTTTTGCAGAAATAGGAAAAACAATTCCAAACTTCATACAATATTACAAAAGACCTCAGATAGCCAAAGCAATCTTGAGGAAAAAAAAAAAAAAAGCTGAACACATCACACTGCCTGATATCAAAGTATACTACAAAGCTATAATAATCAGAACAGTATGGTACTGGCATAAAAATGGATAATATAGACCAATGGAACAGGATAGAGTGCTCAGAAATAAGCCCATACGTTTACAGTCAACTGATCTTGGGAAATAGTGCCAAGAACACACAATAAGGAAATGACAATCTCTTCAACAAATGGCGTTGGGAAAATTGGATATCCACATGCAAAAAAGTAAAACTGTGCCCTTACACCATAAGCAAAAATCAACTCAAAATGGTCTAAGGAATTAAACCTAAAACCCAAATGTATAAAACTCCTAGAAGAAAACACAGGGGAAAAAATTCATGGAATTGGTCTAGGCAATGACCTCTTGAATATAACACCAAAAGCACATGCAGCAAAAGTAAAAATGGACAAGTGGGAGTCCATCAAACTATAAAGCTTCTTTACCACAAGAAAACAATTGGCCAGGTGAAGAGACAGTGCATGGATTGGGAGAAAACATTTGCACACTATATATCTGATAAGAAGTTAATATCCAAAATATATAAGAAACTCCTACAACTCACTTAGCAAAGAAAACAAATAATTCAATTTAAAAATGGACAAGAGCTTGAATAGACATTTCTCAAAAGAAGACATGCAAATGGTCAACTGGTATATGAAAAGATGTTCCACATCACTAATTATCAGGGAAATGCAAATCACTAACATCTTAGCTATAATACATTTAGCTTCTAATCTCTTAAAGTGTGAGGAATAGAACACAAAATCTGACTAATTTGTGGTGATTGAGTTTCTGTAACATTTTTCAGTAGTCATTTCTATTCAACTCTACTTTTTCTCAAGCAATTACTGGATTATAGATGTTCTTTTTTCCTGACATCTCCAATCTATTAGTGTCTCTACCCTAGATAGTCTTCAAGCCTGCCTTCAATGCTAAGAAGTACAGATTGTAGATTTGTTCCTTAACCTGTCAGGATCTTCCTTCACACGAACACAAAACCTGATTCGTCACATGTCACATATGGGTCTCTTGGTTTGAAAACACCTTCATCATAGCTCATTCACTGGATAAGAGAATGGGTAAAGGCATAATGTTTCCCTGAAGTTCAAACTAAAAATGTGAAGTAATCCAATTTGAGACTTTAGGAAGATGATGGTTTCTCTACTGTATCTAGCCAATGTTAATGACAAAATGTCTAACAGGAACTTACATAGTTTATGCACCCTTAACTCAGGGAACATTTCTGAGAATACGGCTTGAACAATGTATTGAGAAAGAAAACAATGTGGGTTGTGGTTTTTTTTTACCATAGAGAACATTATGCCTCTACTACAGATATACAATTAAAAATCACCACTACCATGTAATACAGATTTTGTTCAACAAATCACTTAGCTTCTCTTCCAGACTTATCAACTTTCCATCCAAGACCACTACTCTCATTTTCACTTTTAAAACCATCTGAACTTGCCAAAATGCCAGGCACCTTGCTGTATAGACATATTAAGCCGATGCTAGCAATACTAAATTGAGAAGAACTGAGAATTCATTCATGAACTCAAAAGATTATCAACGCAAAAAAGAAACATTCCAAGCTTTGCATAATGGCTGTCTAATGCATTTCAATGAGCCTTCCCTGTTTCACTCTTGCAATAGTTGTGAATTTTGTAAGGGCTAACATTTTATGTATATTTAACATCCTCACAATTGTATATTAAATAAATAAATGTCTTATACATCAGTCTAATCAGATTGTTAACAATGATTGATTACTAAGTTGGGGACAAGGAGGTTCTATGAAATATGCTTCTTTATTCAGGCAATAACCCAGCTAGGAAAACTGGGAGAGCTCTCCCACTCCCTTTAAAATTCTAGTGACATCAAAAATAGAAGAAAATTAGGACAAAAGGAGAAAGAAACTTCACTTTTGAATATAAATGGAAAAGTAATAGCAACAGATTCTAGCAATTCGGTTTTGTTTTTTTTTTTTTTAAATCGACTTGTAGGAATTGTCACAGGAAAGCAAGGATAGCTTATTAGAAAAATGTGTTAATGAAATTTATCACATTAACAGATGAAAGGAGAAAAACCATATGATCACCTTTCAATAGATGCAGAAAATATTTGATAAAATTCAACACTCAATCTTCTTAGTAAACTAAAATAAGATGAGAATATTCTTATCTTCAAATAGTGAATGAAGCATAAATATTAGGCTGGTGTAAAAGTAATTGTGGTTTTCGCCATTACTTTCAATGGCAAAACTGCATTTACTTTTGCGCCAACCTAATAGCACATGAAAATCATATAATCATGAAAGTTGAGATATAATCTCTTTAAAGTCAAGAAGAGGGTAAGCATGTCCACTAACATCCCTTCTATTCAACAATATAGTAATTCACAGAAGTGAGATTTCTGGATTAAAAAGCATATGGATAAGCATTTATAATTGTGATAATATATTGCCAATTAGCCTTCATAGATGTTGAATAATTTTGCACTTGTTTTTCAGGAGTGTATGAAAGGATCTCTCTCCCCCTAGTCTCACCAATACAGCAGTTGTCAAATTGTAAAATTTTTGAGTGAAAAATGATATAATATGGCATTTGAGGCATTTTTAAAATCTATTTTAGAATTCTTCTAAATATGTGAGAGGTAACTAATATAGAGTACATCACTCAGCAACTTGATGTGCAACCCCAGCTTAGCTCCTGATGATTACTGGGGAGCGCACATCACCTGGGATGTCTGGCTCAGCTGATCCAACCCCACAGGCTATCTGCCTGAAACTACACGCCAGACTTCAAACAAGACGCCCCCAGGGGAACAAAAAAATCACACTCAACTCAATGGGCCAGTAAATCTACAGACACATTAGAGATAATTAATCGTTACTCAAAGCACTGAGACACTGGTTATTTAATTATGCAGCAATACATAGCCAAAACGCCCCTAGCATGATTAATCAAGAAAAAAATTTTTGCTAATATTAGGAATAAAAAGACATGATTACAAACCCTCCAGATAATGAAAAGAAAATGAAAGGATAGTATAAATATCTTTGTGGTAATAAATTTTCAAATTCAGATGAAATGAACAAATCCTTGAAAAGCAGTTTCTGAACTGACTCAACAAAAAACAGAAAAGCTAGGTTAACTATTGAATAAATTAAATCTACAATTAAAATCTTTCCTACAAAAACAGCTTTCTAGGTCTAGATGGTTTCAAAGACAAATTCTTTTAAAAGTTCAGATAATAATTAATGCCAATCTTAAACTCTTCTAGAAAACAGAAAAAAAATGAAAATTTAACTGATTTTATAGGGACAAAATACCAAAATCTGGCAAGAATATTAAAAGAAAGGAAAACTACAACCAAATTGTCTTATAAATATGAACACAAAATATCTTAAAGAAAATATTAGCAAATAGAATTCAGTAATACATAAAAGGCTTTGCCACAATTCAATGGGGAAAGAAAAACCTTTCCAATAAATTATATAGAGTCAATTGGATATTGATGTAGGAAAAAAAAAATTGAATCATACCTCACATATACACTGAAGTTCATTTAAGAGCACTGAGTCTATTAGACCACCAGAGAAGATGCCAAACGTCCACTTGAAATGGATCATAGACTTAAATGTAAAAGCTAAAAGAATCAAGTGCCTATGGAAAGCATCAGAAAAGATCGTCGTAATTCGGGGCTCAAAAAGATTCATTAAGCAGCGTCTGAAAATCACTCACCATATAACAAAACAATGAAACTAACCTTCATTGCAATTGAGGACTTCTGTTTTTATATTCTAAAAGGCTCATATGCAAAATATAAAAAGAACTTCTACAAATCAATAAGAAATAGGAGCAAATTCCACTTAAAAAAGTGGTTTCAAAAACTTTGAATAGACTTTTCCAAATGAGGATATCAAAATTGTTAATAAACACAAAAGACACTGGGGACTCCAAAAGCAGGGAGAGAAGGAGGGAGAAAGGGGTTGAAAAGCTACTTGTTGGGTGCAATGTTCACTATTCAGGTGGTGCGTTCAAAAGAAGCCCAACCCCAGCATTATCAATATACCCATATAACAAACTTGCACACGTACCCCCTGATTCTAAAGTGATAAAATCAGAAAAGAAATTGTTAATAAACATGAAATAGTGTTCAACATCATTACACATCAGAGAAATGCAGACTAAAACCACTATGAAACGCCAATGCACACCCAATGCACTCTCTAATCGTAGAATGGCTACGATTAGAGACTGTCAACAGCAAATGTTGAAAATGATATGGCACAATTGGAACATTGGTGACTGCAAATTAATACAACTCTGGGTCTCTCATTTCTACATATTTTGTGAGTGAGATCCTAACTGCCCTCTGTTCCAAAGCATCTTTTCTGGGATGTGTGTGTAGTAAGCAGCCTTGGAAGTAGTGTCTCCTTCCAGAGCAAAGGGCACGCATGCTTCTTAACAAGCATGAGAAATCCAGGTTTCTGTAACTATTCAGCCACAAAAGAGAATGAAAAGCTTCCTATGCTCTCAAATGGAAAGAGCTCCAGGAAAAATAGTTAAGTGAGAACAGCAAGGTGCAGAACAGTATGGATAAGCGTGCTACTTGTGTTTAAAAACGGGAAGATAAGAATATCTTTTTCTGTTTGCACTACTTGTACATACAGAGAAACAAAGAATAATCAATAAAAACTGGTTGCCTTATGCAGAGAAGAGAGCAGATGAGGCAGGGATGGGAATGAGACTTCATGGTATGCATTTTGCAGCATTATTACAATCATCAAACCATATGAATGTGTTACCTATTCAATAAATTAAGTTTTTAAAAGTAACACTGGCTTTGGTTACTCTCTGTATAAAAGGTAAAATAAAATTTGATTTTTATCTCATATCATACCCCAAAATAAAATAAACTCTGTAGAAAGCCAACTTTAAACTTTGAAAGGAAGCATCACAGAGCATTTTTATAATATAGCAGAGATTTCTTTAAAATATACAGAAACAAATCAAATATGAAGGGAAAATTGCATGAAATTAAAACATATGCAGATAAAAAGACGCTGTAAACTGAAAAGAAAACCACAGACTGTGAGATGATACTTGTAATGTGAATAAACTACAAAATAGTCTTACATAGAGTTCTCAAAGACCTAATTCAAATAAATAAGAAATAAACAACCCAAGAGAAAAACAGGCAAAATATGAACAAACAATTTAGAAAAAAAGAAACTTGCATCGCCAATAAACATATGGAGAAAAAGATAATAGTGAAGGGGAAAGTGCAAGATAAAACAAAAATGAGTCACATAAGATGCCTATCAGGGAAAAATCAAAACTGGGATGACTAAAAATATTAAGATGTGAAAAATGGAATTCTTACACCTTGTAAAATGGTACAAACAGTTTTGGGCAACTTAACACATCTAGCAAAGTTGAAGTTGCACATAACTTACAGCCCAGCAATTCTATGGGTCTAATGTAGAATAATTCTCAGCTGGATGTTAAAGAGACCCCTCTACTCCAAAAAAAATTATGTATATTAAAAAATATATAACCCAGTATGCTATGGGAATGAATAAATAAAGTGTGGTCTATTCATTCAACAAAACATTGCTTGATGGTTAAATGAAGGCACAAGTATCAACATGGATTAATCTTAAACATATTTTTGGACCAGAAAAGCAGCAGCAAGTTGCAAAAGGTCACGTAAGCCATGATATCGTTTAAGTGAAAATTTCAGACATACTAGTTTGCATGAAATCCATATGGGCACATAAATGTGTAATAAATATAGTAAATCATAAGGAGGCTTAATACACACCAACTTCTTTGAGGAGCTGCTGTTGGGGTAAAGCAATCCAGTGAGATTTATTCACCTATTTAACAAAAATGAAGCATTTGTTCTAGGTATGGGGGATGTGGTGGTAAACAAGACAAACTCAGAAAGCTTTATTCCAGGGCAGTAGGTGTGGGTGAGACAGACAGCAAACCAATGAATGTGTAATGTGAAGCTGGTTGTCCATGAGGACAGCGGAAGGCTGAGCAGCAGGAAGATGGCAGAGGAGGTCCTTTGAAGCTCTCTGGGAGCATGAGCCTCTGAGCAGGGATCTGGGTGAGGGGAGCAAGCGGCTCTGCGAAGACCCAGGGACCAGATTCCAGGCAGAAGCCCTCAGAGCAGAAAGGGGCTTGAGGGGCTCCAGGAACAGAAGAAAGGCCAGTGTAGCCAGACTGGGGAGAGGGGAGCCCCATCACGTGTAGGTTGCTTCTGAACGTGATGTGGGACAGTGGCCTGCTGTGACAGTCTTTTAAAAACCACTGAACTGTTGACTGAAGTCTTGATGCCAGGAGGGCTAGGGTGGAATTGCGGGGCCCACTGAGGCTGTGGCAGGAGTCTGGGAAGAGTCTGAGAGGTGTGATGAGGCAGGGAGGTGGCAGACATGGGAGAAACGTAGGAGGCAGAGACACAAGGACCGGCAGAAGGGAACAGAGGAGCAAGGGGAGACCTGCTTACTGCTGAGCCATCGAGGAGAGCCGGTGCCTTCTGCTGAAGTTGGGGAGGATGCAGGATGCACATGGCTTGGGGGAAATCAAGAGTTCTGCTTTTTAAAGTTGAGTGATCGGGGGTGGGCAGCAGTCTTGACCTAATCTGAAACATTTGATTTCTTCACTAAAAAATTAGGCAAATAGGGTGAAATATTAAAACGTGTTAATAATCTCAGCTGTGGGAACATGGGTATCAGAAACTCTAGTATGTTAGAAATATTTCGTTTTCCACAAAAAGAATGGCTAACACCAGAACAATTATACCCTATCAATGACCAGCTGACTTTGTCTTATAGCTCCATAAACTACACCTGTCCATAGGTGCCTTAATTGTAATGCTTTTTCTATTGAAGGAGGAGGAGGAGGAAAAAAAAGGAAGAGAAGGGGAAAGGAAGACCAAGAAGAGAAGAAGAGAGGGTGGGAGCAAGAGGAGGAGTGGGGGAAGAGGAGAGAGAGGAGGAAGAGGGGGAGGAGCAAGAGAAGGACCAAGAGAAGAAGGAGGAGAAGGAGGAGGAGAGAGAGGAGCAAGAGAAGGATGGAGAGGAGAAGGAGGAAGAGGAGAAGAGGGTGAAGAAAGAGGCAGAGGGGAGGAAGGAGAGGAAGACATGGAGGAGGAAGAAGAGTGCCAGCCTGATGTGGCTTTTCCATCTGGTGTCCTGGAGTCAGCAGTCTGAAGCCACCGCTAAGTGGATTCAAGCTGATAGGCAGCAACGCTACAAGTGCTTCTCAGTGCTAATGGGCAAGCTTTATTACCGAGCCTTCCTACATTCCCATGTCAGAAATCACAGCACCACACAGCCCTCTGCTCATGGCCCCTGTAGATTCCTTACGGAAGTGCTCACCACCCTTGTCTGTAAAACCACACTTGGTTTACTTTCATATTCACAAAGAGGAAGGTTGTGTAACAAACATAAGGTTAAATGTGTGTAGTGCCTACGTTTTGAGTTCAGTGTCCTTGGGCAAGCTACTCCACCTCTGCGTGCTGCAGCCTTCTCTGGGGCGGCAGTGCCGATCTTGTGATTAGAATGTGTGCACCTAAAGCTTTCAGGATCGAGCCAGTCAGAAAGAGTATTCAGTGAAAGTCAGCCACCACTACCATCATTAGTGAAACTGCACTCATTACAACCTTCTTGTAGCCAACACCAGGCTTAATAAAACGGAAGAATTATGAGGTAATAGGACCCAAACATGCCACAAAGGTCCCTGAAGAAAATAGATCATGTGTGACCATATCACAATATTTCTACAGCAGCAGGAGGCCTGAACTTGGATTCTTGCTTTGGCTCTGTCCACTCTGCGGTCTTGAGTAAGTCACTAGAGAGTTCCCTGAATCAGCTGGTTCATCTGAAAAGGAAGATACTATCTGTCTTGTCTCTTCTCGAGGCTACGAGGATGAAGCGACCGTGGCTTTTACAGCTTTGGAGGAACGCATGAGAGATCAGGATGGACTGTCCCTGCTGTGGGAAGGCTTCTGAGTTTGCCGTGGAACATGGACAATTGTACCAGAAGGGTCTCAGGAGCCCTCCACAGCCAGGGCATCTCAGCCCTGAAGTGGGGTCAGCAGGCCAGGTTCAATTCCTTTTCTCCCACTGAAATCCCAAAGTATGATTACAAGTTCCCTTAGCTTCTCCTATCTCCCCAACCCCACTCCCTGTGTCTTCTCTTTCCTTCTGCAAAATAAACATATGGTTCTCAATGTTAGTGCCAATACTACAAGAAACCTGCAGCCACCTCTGTGATATGACATGAGCCAAATCTTTATAAATATGAGACCCGGGGTAATTTATTAAGTATTTATAAAATCTGTTTCTTCCCCAAAATGGGAAAAGTGAAACTTAATGTATAGAAAAGTTGGACATCTTAAATATACTAGTTGGGTGGAACATCTCGTGTTGCACTGAATGTATAAAATGCTTAGTAAATGTTTGTTCCATTCTCCTGAAAGACCATCTCAACACCCCTCTAAAGTCTCACACCATATTCTCTAATCAGGGATTCATCTTTTCTTTAGGCTGGGTAACACACCTCTGAGAACACCTCGTTAAAACCACAATGAACACCAATATACACCCACTGGGATAGCCAAATTAAAGAGAACATACCACCGCCGAGTGCTGACAGCGACATGAAGCAACTGGAACACTAGTAAGTGTGAACTGACGGAACCGCTGAGAGATTCTTCTCGAGAGAAGCAGAAGCCAATAGCTGCATTTGTCCTCTTCACCTTAGCCCTGTTTGTCAAACTACTTTCTATTATAGCTTTTGCAAGCTACTGGGAGCCAAAGCTGAAGAGAATGAGGTTTGATGCTTTTATGATGGTAGAAACAGGTGCCTTAAGATTGAGTAAAAATGCTCAGATCACACAGAGGCCTCAAAACAGCAAATGAGTAAAAGCTGGGGTTAAAGACCTGAATGATGCCTCTGCTGCCTCAGCTGAGAGACAGGAGGTGGGGAAAACATGGGTAGGTACACGTCCAGACACTGGTGTGAAAACAGAGGCGATGGTGAGGGCTGTCACTGGCTTGTGGCCCGCACCTTCCAGCCATGTCCTCACATGGCCTTTCCTCTGTGAGCATGGACAGGGAGCTCGGGTGTCTCTTCCTCTTCTTAGAAGGACGTCAGCGCTATGGGATTAGGGCCCCAGCCTCATGAGCTTGTTGAACCCTCCTTGTCCTGTTCAGGGCCATATCTCCAAATACGACTGCATTGGGGACTTGGACATTAACATATGAATAACGCTGGGGGGACACCATTGAGTCTACAACAGAGAGATTTATTGAAAATGCAGCAAGAGAGAAAAACAAAAATGGAGTGACTCCCAGACCCTCCAGACCCTCACTCTGGACTGTAATTGTTTGAAGCTGTGAGAATCCAAGGGCAGATACTGTCTTTGTTTGGGTGCTCCAGCTGCTTCCACACAAGCAAAGCTCAAGACTAGGGCCTGCATGCTGCAAGTTTGTGTTTGGAAGTGACCTCACGAAACAGGAGAGGGAAACTGGCAAGCATGAAACAGAAAATGAATGAAAGGAATTGAAATCTGCAGTACTGAGCTGGTCATGACAGCAGGCATCTGGGCTCAGTCCCATCGGGTCCCTCTGTAGAATGTGCCCACCAGAAGGGACCGTTTCTCCGTGGGCTTCAAGTCCCCGCTGGCGAGGGGTTACACTATAGTGTGGTCATTCCCTTGCAATTCCAAGTTTGCTCCAGTATTTCGTGCCTTGCAGTCAGAGAGCACCTGGAGCAGAGAAACACACAGAGCACAGCTGAGCTGAGGAGCCCTCGGGTTATGTCTGAGGAGGCTGGTGTTTGCAAAAATGACAGGAGTAAAGGGTGGACCGGGAGTGTGTGAGGCCAGGCACAGGTGATATCTGACACAGTCCACAGCATGTCCTACTCATATCCAGACAACTTTCAACACAAGGCCCTCAAGTTTGCAGTTGGTCGCATTCTCTAAAAAGACCAGATGTAGGAGGGTTAGGGTTAGACAAGCTATAGCGCCCACTGCTGTCCCAGACCCTAGGCTATCTCCTACCCCACTTCATCTTCTATATCCCTTCATACCAGGCCAGCACTTTGGCAGACTGAGTTACTTGCTTTGTATGGAGGGGCCTGAGTGCCTGGTTGTTGAGCCCTTATCAGGCCATGGTTGCTGCTTTTTTGCCATTTACAGTCATGATCAAACTGGAAGTATCAACAGATAGGTGCCCGACTGGCCCTTCCCCTCTGCATTACACAACTGCAATCCTGCAATCCTGCAATCCTGGCGGCAGTGGTCAGCAGAGTGGGCCATGGCCCCCAACCTTGGAACTAACACCAGCCTGAGGACCCCAAGATGGCCAAGTGGTGTTTACATTTTCAAGTTCACAAGAACCTTCAATGTGTCCTGGGCAGAGCATTTCTCCCCATCCCACCGCTTCTCCAAGAACCAGGACTTTTATTCCGAGACAGCCTAAGCTGGATTTGGAGGACAGATTCCACCAGTGGGTCACAGGTCCTGAACTCATGTATTCCTGCTGCTGGGACATGGCCACTGGCTTAGGACCTATACCACCTACAAGAAGCAGCTCTCCAAACCACAGGGCCTTAGGGCTGAGTAGCCTTTAAGGTAAATGTTTAATCATCCATCCCTGCATTCTGCTTAGAAGGGATGCAGCACGTGATAAAAGCTTAGGGCACAGCTGTTTGGTACATCAAATGGTCAAACACCCTCTTGGCATTGCCTTGACCTCAACATGGGTCCTTTGGTCAGAAGCAACACTATGCTTGGTGGGTGAGGCATCCTTCACGCGGGATCTATGCTGGTGGGTGAGGCATCCTTCACGCCATTTGATGAGGGTGCCGACAGAGACACGGCACGGTAAGCAAATGACAGTTACCTCAACTGGGTAAAGGGGGTCTCCTGCACATACCACTGCCAGTGGATGGCTAGTGTTCGAGAGAAGGTGCCGTATCAGTCTTTGCTGATGACAGTGTGGTCTCACAGCCGTGGTGCTCACTGAATTGATGACAGGCTGGTCCTGTAGCCATGGTACTAGCTGAATCGGCCGTGGCGACAGGGAGCCTGTACTTGCGGCCACTGCCTAGCCTCTGTTCCCATCGCCTTGGCCACTCCATCCATGGGTCCCCTGCTTAAGCACTGGGAGCCCAGAACAGAGGCTGGTGACACCCACGGGACAGTCACCCTACACAACAGGTGCTGGGCCACCGTAGCCCTCTCTGGCAGCTTTAGCATTTCATGAAGATGCTCACACATTCCCGCTGCCATGACCTCTCACCTCTCTCTTCCCCAAACTTCTCTGTGTCCACTCTCCCCTTCCAGGCCCCTCCCAAAGAGCCAAGCCATTCTGCACAGGCCAGACATCCACCTGAAGAGCCATGCCGCAAGCATTTTCACTCTCTTCAAAGTGAATGACCAAGATCACCTTGCTACTGCCCACTAGGATGGGTTCCCCTCATCACTTTGCTTTGGAGGCTCCTGAGCCAGGCTGGAGTGTGGTGGTGGCACTGCATTTTTTTTTTTTTTGCCGATGATGTATCATGCCCACCCATCTGGGAACCAAACTGGAATCTTTCCTTCACTGTAAATGGTCATAGGAAACCCCAGTGAGGTGACAGCTCTAAGTTGAGGTGCTGGTATTACAGAGATAAAGAGATAGAAGGCTGGGCTACCTGCTCATGTCACTGACAGGACTTCCAGACCTCTCAGAGTGACCCCAAGTGATCTCCAGTGAACCATGTTCATTGTACCTGCCAGACCTTAGGACTGAACGGATCCAAAAATACCTACAACATGATGTGATGGGCACCTCCTGATGGAATGGAACTGATAATACCCAGACTGTGATGGGCACCTCCTGATGGAATGCAGCTGATAAAACCCAGATTGTGATGGGCACCTCCTGGCCAGGAGGAGCTGATAATACCCAGATTGTCATGGGAACATCCAGACATATTTAGGGCCCAGCTGCTCTGTGCTTTTCAAATGGTAAATAAGGTTCTCTGCTACCCAAGGTAATGACTTGCTCCAGAATTCTAGGGGTCTGCCCTGACTCTTGCACTGGGGGCTTGACAGACTTCTACGGAGCACCCTTATCCACCAGAGATGCCTCCAGACCCATCAGACTTGCTGAGTCATACACTGTGATCAACAGAGCAATTTCCACTGCGGCAGGACCTGCTGCATAGCTCTATTTTGTTCTGGGAATCTTTCAAAAGTGGAAGCATTTGGGCTACTAGATTAATGGGTTGAAGCAATAATCTGCTTTTAAATGCCAAAGAGCCTTCCCAGGCAAGAGGACTCTTTCTTAATAGGAGGGAAGGGGAATGCAAGAACTTGCCATTTATCTGAAAGGATGAGACGGTATGCACCAAACCACTGGCGCCTAACCCTTCACCGGTGTGGCAAACCACTGACTGTTCGTGGGGTGTGTCTTCTACCTAATGGCATTTGTGTGAACGCGGGGTATTCCAGGGTTTTTAAAGACACCAGCGCCTAACCCTCCCACCAGGCTTTCCTTATTATTTTATTACACGGAGTGTCCTCTGAGCCTTCCCAAGGAACATAACTCGGTGATAGAATTTCTGCTCTTCCATCTCTCTACCACCCTGTGCCTTCTGATCCTTCTTATCACTACGCCAAGGCAGTTAGAGACGCCCTGGCTCATTTACCATAGGGCATCCTTGTGTCTGGGTTTTGAGGGGCTTCTGGTATAATAGCACCTCTGGACCTGTTCGCAGTGTCCCCGCAAAGATGCTGAAGCACAAGTCAAGGGACAGTGCTCTCATGTCCATCGGTTCTCTCCTCCCTGCCTTATTTTCTTCCCATAATCATGCAACAACCTCAAGATTTCCTCCCATGCGTGTTCCTATGATTCTCGGTGGTACAGCCATGCCATGCAATGTTCTGAGTGGTTACACTGTTTTCCTGGCGCAGAAACCGATTTGCCCACTTCTACAACCCGACCTCGGATACTGGGCTGTTGGCAATGTGGGAGGTAGAGCCGATCTTAGGACGGCAAGCCCCTCACACACCTGCCCCTAGTGAAGTCTCTGCAAGGTGTCTGGGTAAGTGGAGTAGGAGGCAGCTGCTTCTGCTGGGACAGAAACACCTCATGGGCACGTGTTTGAGCTGGTCCCTGATGTGGGCAGCATGGGTTCAATCCCACCGGGGCCTTCTAGAGAATAATGTACCTCAGAATTTTCCAGAAAAGGAGAGCATCTTCTCACCATTGCAGATTCCATTTGTGAACTGTGCCCCCATGAGGTGTGCACCCTCACACTGCCAGGTTTATAGGGGAGTCCAGGTGGGAGTCCCTCACACCACAGGGTTTGCAGGTGAGCCCAGGTGGGAACCCCCCCAAGCCCCTGCAGGATTGCAGATGAACCCCAAGCCTTAGTCATCCAGAAGTCCTGGAACGGAAAGAAAGATACATTTTATAAACCATGTGAAATGCAATCAGGTTATAGCCATGTAAACTAGTTTGCAGAGAGATGAAAGGAGTAAAAGGTGGGCAGGGAGGGTGTAAGGAGAGCTCATGCAGTGGAATACCAAAGCCATGAAGCTTAGAAAAAGGAAACCAAAGAAAGGCCACCCATCACTTTCCAGCCACCCTCATTTTGCTCATGGAAGGCCATTTCATGGAGTTGGATCTCATAGCCCGTTAAGATGCTCCAGGAACCCTGGACTCCCTCGTCCTTAATTCCTTGCTCGCCAAGTAATCATCTGAACATAAGTAGGCTTTCCTATGACTCAGCTTCAGGAGGAGTGTGTCCCAGAGAAGATGTCATTTTCCTGTCCCTGTGACAATTATATACTTCATTATAAATTAATTAGGGTAACAGGATTTGATACATAAGGCTCTTATCAGCTATGGGACTGAGTCAGCAGTGCAGAAGCCGACACTCAAATGCAATTGAGTTTTGAGACTAAAATACTTTTGTTGTGGGTAGGGAGAGTAGCAGGAAAGAAAACTTTAAAGGGCCAAGTTCCTAAGGTTCTAATGAGCGGGAGCAGACGGTCAGCAAATCACACCGCTATTCGACTTTATTTATGCCAGTGGACTGCGGAATCCTGGAATACTGTAAATTATAAAAATCTATATATAGTGACTCATTTTGTCACTAGCTAAAGCCTCCTCTGACCTCTGAAGACCAGACCCAAGAGGCAGCATTGTGTGTATGTGCGTGTGTTAAGAACACTTAACATGAGATCTACTCTCTTAACAAAAATGTAAGTGCACAAATGCTTTAAGGCACAGTGTTGTACAGCAGATCTCTAGAACGTATGCATCTTGTGTAACTAGAACTTTACACCCATTGAATAGCAACTCCCCATTACTTCCTTTGTGAAGCCCCTGCCAACCACCATTCTACTCTCTGTTTCTGGGAGTGATACTTTAGACACCTAACATAAGTGAAATCACACAGTCATTGCCTTTCTGTGACTGGCTCACTTCACTTAGCATAACGTCCTCAAGGTTGTCAAATATGGGAGGATTTTTTTTGAGGTTAGATAACATTCCATTTTATTTACAGAGCATATTTTCTTTATCCATTCCCTTGTCGGCCACTTCGTTTGTGTCCATATCTTGGCTATTTTGAATAATGCTGCAGTGAACATGGAAGTGTTGATATCTCTTTGAGGTCCAAATTTTAATTCTTTTGGATACATATCCAGAAGTGGGATTGCTGGAGCATAAGGTAGTTCTGTTTTTAGTTTGTTGGGAAGCTCCATACCGTCTTCCATCGTGGCTATGCCATTTTACATTCTCACTCATAGTGTACAGAAAGGATTCCAGTTTCTCCATATCCTTGTCCACACTTGTATTTTGTATTTTTGATAATAGCTATTCTAACAAGTGTGAGGGGATATTTCATGGTGGTTTGATTTCCCCAATGATCAGTGACATTAAGCACTCTTTCACAGATGGGTTGGCCATGTGTATGTCTTTGCATAAATGTCTATTCGAGTCCTGGGCCTAATTTTTAATCTGGTCATTTGGGCTTTTTATATTGAGTTGTGCTTTAACCCCTTATCAGATGTATTATTTGCAAATATTTCCTCTCATTCCATAAGTCGCTTTTCACTGTGTTGTTTCCTTTGCTGTGCGTTTTAGCTCAATGTGGTCTCATTTTGCCTTTGTTGTCTACGATTTTGAAGTCATATCCAAGAAATGATTGCCAAGAGCAGTATGATAAAGCTTCTTCCCTATGTTTTATCCTAGGAGTTTTACAGTTTCATGTCTTATGCTTAAGGGTGTAATCCATTTTAAGTCGATTTTTTTGTGTGTGGTTTTTGCATGTGGATATCTGCTTTTTCCAACACCATTTGTTGAAGACTGATGAGAGTGCTTGAAAGTTAGTAAAACGACCTATTCTCGCCTGCATGTGAATCTCTTAATCAGTATGTTTATACCCTGAAGACATACAAAAATAAAACCAAGAAGTAGTCAGGACTTACCATGTGCAAAATACACATAAAAGAAGGAGGAGAAAGTCAAGGGTAGAGGAGAACAAAGAAAAACACATGCAATTAGGTAAAGAGGTGAGTGTGGACAACAGAATGTTGGGGAGTCAAGATTCTCGTTTATCTTTCCAGTTCCAATGCCTTAGTGCACCTGCCTTAGGGGTATGATTGCAATTCATTTAGTAGCCATACAGTTTCAGATCCCCTCGCTCCCTGTGTTCACGGTTCCTCCCGTTTCCACCATTACACAGTGACCAGCATGTGGGGATCTGATTTCCCAAGATCAGATCCTGGATTGAGGATCTTTGGTAAGTGCAGCTGCTCTGTCACTATTATGGAAAAAGTTCCATTTGCCAGGAAAATAATCGTGCCCCTTTGCCATATACAAGCAACTTACACTTCGGGGTGTTTTGGTATAGGCTATTTAATCAAGCACTTCTCTCGCATTTAGGATGTGAAGTAATAAACAACAGCTGTGATTATTTAAATGCTGTAGTGGAATCAGTATAATTAATCACAAAAGACATTTACTGCAAGTAAGCCTCAAAAGCAAAGAGGTTATTGTGATTATACAAAATAGGGGAAACCAGAGACTGTTGCTATTAACTTCTTTGGGAGTGGTTTGAAAGCCCTAGTTATTTAATGTGCATATTTCAGGAATATAATAAAGGCAATCAATGATGTGAAGCTGGTAGTAATGAGTGCAAATCGTAAGGCTTTTCATCAGGGTAGAGGTTTTCTTACTCTTACTCCATAATTCAAAATCAAGAGTAGAGAAGTGTCATCCTGGGCAGCATCTTGAGAAAAATGATGATGGTTTGGTAAACTGATGGAGAATGAGGACAAGGGAAAAGAGAATCTCTCACTGTCAAGGTATTCTTTAGAGAAAGTATCTCCTAGGAAGACAGCATCTGTTTGGGGACTGGCCTTAGAGGTAGAATTCACAGATAAGCTTGAATTTTGGGGAAAAAAAGCGGTCATTTGTTGTTTATCTGAATTTGTCGGATTTAACCTGGTCACTGCATCTAACTGAATAACCACATTTACTGAAAGAGTTTATATAATGCTTAAGTATTTCAGCAACTTCCAAAAATAACACTTGTCACAAAACAACAGGCAGAGAAATATCCCGTGTCCCTGATGAAGTAAGCAAAGGGACCCCACTTGAGTTACCTAATCATCTAGTGTCTCCCTTTTTGGGAACATCTTACAGTTAGGGTAAGTAGGCAATCTCCTGAGTTCAGAGGCATGATGTTTTCTTCCTATTCCTGGACTTCATACTCTAACTTCCATAAATGCAACCATAATTGCAAAACGTTTTACCTAGAGAATCTGGCCGCATATCCCGTAAGAGAAAAGCAGGGAAATCACAAAAAAGAACTCGAGGCTTCCTGGTGCAGCTCATAGGCTGAGAAAAAGAAAGAAAGCTGGGTGCAAGGAGAAAAGTAATGCGCCTCCATGATATCAACAAAAGAAAGGTCAGGCTGCAGAAAGTGCAGAAGAAAATGCTCTCTTTGAAGGTAGAATGAACAGTTTGCTGCAGAACAGTGTACACGGAACACGGATGCCCTTCTCTCTTCAGCCTCCTAAGAAAAGAGAGTTGGAGGATAATGATTAGTCTCTGTGACTCTCTCACATCTTTCCAGGGAGACCCTAGGACTCCCAGTGTGGGAATCATAGTCAGTCCAGTGATCGTGGTTATGAACCACTGAGATGTCTGCCAGGTTAAGTGAAGGAAAGCAATGGTTCACAGCAATGCAGCCAAAGCACCAAAAGTGAACATTGGGGCCCCAACTACAAAACCTCACTACATGATGAGGGAATGTGGTGAAGGTATTTGGAGATAGTCTGCCAGAGCTCATGATGAAAGCCAGTGACGGCTCATGTTTATGTTGGTTTAATTTAACCAACTTCTGCTCCAGGAAATTGCTCAACAAATGTTGCAAATAGACTCCTTGCCATAAAACCCCAGTATTTCTTAAGGAATCTTGTGCCATTGAACTCAAACCCAGCCCCTCTCTGATGTCTGTAGGCAATACCAGGTCTCTTTCTGGCATGGTCTTTGCAGCCTGGAGAATCCAAACATTGCTGAGCATCCTGAACTGAAGACTGGACCACCTATCCCCACTGCCCCCACGTTTTCCTTGCCCTGGGAGGACCTGGTGCCCAGCAGTGCTGGATGACTGAAGCAATTAGTCTTTATAGAGTCACAGCAGGGTGGGGGAAGGGAAGTATAAATTATCTAAAGATAGATAGCTAAGTTTTATTTATTTGATGAAAGCAAAACATAAAATGTGCCTATAAGTGAAAGTATAACAAATGACCAATACTATGGACCTTATATAGAAAAATGCAGGACAGTTTGCAGCTAGGTTTCTTGAGCCTTGACTTGTAATTTATCAAAAGGATCATTCTTGACAAGTCTGGGATCCTTTGGCCCTCTCCACTCCCTAGAAAGGTGTTTCTCTAGCCCTGGCCACCATTAAATGAGGTGCAGTCTCCATTCTTCTGCATGCACTGGTGAATGCCACACATGCAGGAAGACAAGACTCCTTGGACCACACCAACTAGAAGTGAGGCCTCCACAACCCATGCAGGGCAACATAGCTGACTAGCTGGCATGATCCACTAGAGAGACACCATCTCGAACCTGCTAGGTGCAAATTGCTCATCACAGGCATAGATCCATTAGGCCAGAGATGCTTGGGACAGGTGCCGCATCTGTGCAGCAGATTTGGGAAAAATTAGGACAGAAGTAATCCTAAGAAATGATTGCAGCAATTGCAGTAGCATTAAAATGCTGAGTGCACTGCACAGCCCTCCCTTCCTTCTGAATGTGGTCATTATGTAACTAATGATCTAATTAGGAGAGTCATGTAAGCCCAGCATTGTGCCCTCCTGGCGGCAAGCACTGTGGATTTCCAAAGCCATGGCTTTCAGAGGCTAACTCCGCTTTAAATGTAGAGAAAGAGTAGCACAGAGTTGAGGCAGATAAGTCAGAGGGGAGCTCAGAGCATCAGATGCATTTCAGTGACAACCCTGTAACCTTGAAAGAGTCAGCAAATACCTGTGTCCCTCACACCAGATTGCATCAGGGCTTTGAGTCAATAAGCAATGAAGTTAGTGATGCGTCCTCCTGGGAAGGTGGTGAGCGAGGCATCCATCATATTCACTCTTTCAGCCTGTTCCAAGGAGAGAGCCTCTGAGAGCGGTGGAAACCACTTCCCGGGCCCATTAGGCTCTGGCCCTGTGGTGAGGTAGCAGCTGTCACCTGGTGACAGCCAAGGCTCACCAAGTGGAGGCCAAGGGAAAGGTGGGTGTGCAAATACCTGTTGGGAAAAGCAGGACTCTGCCTGGGAATGCGAGGGGACCAAGCAGCTTCTCTGCTCTGCAATATACAAGAGCTTAAACTCAGTTTCTCAGGGCTTCTGCAGGACATCGCAGAGAGGCTCACACATCTTTCAGTGAGGCTCAGGACGTCCCTGTGGTGTTTAGACAGTAACCCGCGGAGGAAACTCACTTTGTTTTAAAAAAAATACATATTCACAGGATTTGAAAAAAAAAAAAAGAAGTCACTGGTGAGGAAAACATACAAAATCAAGAGGAAAATCTTATTTTATGTTTTCTCTTTGGCCCCATTTCTTGAAGATAACAGTTACCATTTTTGTGTGTTTCTCCAGGTTTTTCTGTGCTGCTCAAGCACACACACACACACACACATATCTATCTATCTATCTATCTATCTATCTATCTATCTATCTATCTATGTATATATAGATATAATTGATAAATCCTTTTTATGCAAATGACACCACATCATAAATACTATTCTGGTTAGAAAGAATGAATAAGACCTACTATTTGATAGCACAACAGGGTGACTATAGTCAATAATAACTGTACATTATAAAATAAAGAGTGTAATTTGATTATTTGCAACTCAATGGATAATTGCTTGAATGAGATGACTGTTCGCATTGCATGCCTGTATTGAAACATCTCATGTACCTCATAAATATATACACCTACCATGTACTCACAAAAACTAAAACTAAAAATAAATGAATACTATTCTGCAATTTTTTCACTTAATATTTCTTGAATGTTGTTTAAGATGAATCGCTGTATGGACAACATACCAGTAAATACAAATAAACAGAATTAATCTGTTTGAATTACTGCACCATTTCCCATTATGGATACCCTCACAGAACCAGTCCCCTAGTGGTGAATATTCACGTTGTTTGTAGGCTTCTTTTTTATTGCAAACAATGCTGCAATTAAAAAAAATCTTCACATATATACTGCTAACTATTTGTGCAAGCATGTGTGCTGGTTAAATTCCTAGTCCCGGAATTACTAGATTAAAGGAGATACGTATTTTAAATGTTGTACTATTGGACAAATTGCTGTCTACAGAGGTCACACCTATTCTTGCCTACACTTATGATGCTTATTGAGCTCCCTGTTTAAGGGATGGCTCTTCTGCAGCTAATGCAAAAGGTCTATATCAACAAAATGTAAAATAAATCATTGAGAAAGCTCACGAACAAACCTATTCTAACCAGTAAAGCTTGGCTAAGTACCTGATTTAAAGCTTAGATCAGTCAAGCTCTTAACAGAAGTAATCCAAATAAAAATGTAACAGTTTGTAGGTAGAGCTGGAGAAGGAGAAGGAGCCTGTGGAGAGGGTTCCTGTAGTTAAATTTCACAGTGTGTGTTCCACTGGGCTCCTGGTGAGATTTTATGTTTTATCTTTCAGTGGTTGTATGCCACTGGCTAGGTGGCTAAATCATTTTACGCCAATAAAGATACTTACGTAACGCGAGAACAATGCTATATACTGACTATGTATTGAGCATCACAAATATTCTCAGGCCTTTCATTGTTTCCATTACCAGGAGATAATATCTAGCATAAAAAGTTTTTACAATCTTAAGTTTAAAACCGGACAGGATAGAGACCTCATGGGGAAGGTTGTTTCCTACAGGTGAATGAAGAGAATAGAGAGTGCTTTGGGGTTTTTGTTCTTTCATTCTCTTTTGTAACTTTTTTATTCGCCCTTAGAAAAGCAGGAACTGCTCTAAAATAAAAAATAAAACGAGACTCATGCCTACCTTTGAATCAAATCTCTCCATTCCTAATGTTTAACTAGAAACATAATTGATTTTGTGCTGAACAGATAGGAGGTTGTCAAGCTGATATTTCATTCGCAAGATCTCTATCAAAGTTGTCAAAAAAAAAAAAAAAAACCAGCAAACAGTCATTATTTATCCCCAAACCCATCAAGCGACCCCATGATTTATTTCCTCGGCCATTTACGAAGCTGCATGCGCGTGTTTTCTTCAGCTGCACCACCTAGCGGGTCACGCAAGCAATTGCAGCCCGGGTTGTTTTCTGGAGCCAGTCTCCCCAGCAGGAAAAGAAACCTTTATCAGTGTTATAATTAACCACACGATTTATTTAATTTTGATAAATAATAATAAAACTTACAAGCTCAGGTTAAAGGAATACCACCCTGAAGATGCATTTGTATTTCACTTAGAGAGAAGAGAAATGTTATTGTCAAGATGGCAGGAAAAAAAAGAGACTGCCTTAAGCCTGTGTAGTAACCAAAGTTCCCAAAAGAATCAATCAAGATTGTCATGAGAAAATGACTCTAAGATAGTCGGCATGGTAACTGGGATATTGAGGCAGTTCTTTGTTGTCTGTGTTCATATTCGTTTAGAACTCAGGAATCATCGTCCCCAGCAAGCAGGGGGAAATGCTAATTAATAAAACGCCGTCCAAACACGATGCATGCTCTAACCACCATCGTTCATGCTAGCACTGCAAATGATGATGACTGGATAGTTGCTCTGGTTTCTAATGATATTATTGCTGCTATTCCACAGCCAATCGTGTTCCCCATTCTCAGAGCATCACAAAATAGAAGCTTGATCAACGCAAACCACATGGAAGAAGCAACAGGCTGCGTTCTGCTTAGAAGTCCTAACGCAGAGCATCCCAGATGAGACGCGAGCTCTAAGCACACAGGCAATCAAGCCTGCACAGCAGACGCTAATGACTCCCATAAACGGCAGTTTAATCAAATGCTTTATTTCTGCCTGGAATAAACTCATCCATGATTTGCAAATCAAACTTTACCCAAAAGTATTTCTACCTGGTGCATGCAGTAAGACCTTCACTCTCCTACTCAGGGGAAAGCAACATCCTGGTCAACACAAGAATGCCCCTTGAGTCATGGTAAACAGGTACCTGGAATCTTCCCCGAATCCCCACACTAAGGGTGGACCAATAGAAAATCCAGGTAAAAAGCAAATGGAAACTATCTTCCATGGCTTAGTTTTTTTGCACAGATGAATCACAGCATAAATAACACAGTCAAAATAAACCCTGAATCCATTTTGACAGAAAAATATTCCTGTTTCCAAAAGATGCACACCAGAAGCAAAAAGGTGGTAAAACTCTAACCTGTTTCGTTAGGTCACTGCTGCTCACTACTGTGACATGCACATGCAGGCTAGGTACAGAACTGGACGGAGGGAGCTTGCGTATGTTTGCCAAAACATTTGTGGACCTGCCTCCACTAAATGGGAGCGGGGGAAGAAGAGATTGGATTATTAGATTCTTACACAAACACGTGTAGGAAGAGACCACGTTGATATTTTTTGTATTATTTAAACTGGAGATTCTGAGGGCTCAGGTGACTAAGAATCCTCATCTATAAGTAAAATAGTCAGACAACCAGAGGATATCCCTCAGATACACCCTGGATCGTTGGATCTGTTAGTTCTCACTGCCATAACAAACTGCTACAGACTGAGAGGCTTCAGTGACAGAAATTTATTTTCTCACAGCTCTGGAGGCTGGAAGTCTGAGATCAAAACGTTGGCAGAGTCACTTTTTCCTGAGGCCTCTCTCCTTGGCTGGTGGATGGCCATCTTCTCTCTCTGTGTCCTCACAGGGCCCTTCCTCTGTGTGTGTCTGTGTCCCCTATCCTCTTCTTTTAAGGACACCAGTTGTTTGGAGTACAGTCCACTCACAGGACCTCATTTTAACTTCACCACAGCTTGAAAGACCTTCTCTTCAAATTCAGTCACAATCTGAAGTGCTCGGGGGTTAGGACTTCAAGTTATAAATTTGGAGGTAGGGGTACGAAATTCAGCCCATGAAGTCACTTCTGTGCCCTAGAAGGTTGGGAAATGGGAGAGCTAATTGAAGAAACCGTGAGGAGAGGATACCTCCCTAGAAAGTGAGGAATGGAGGCAAAGACCCTCCTTCCCAAAGAGGGTCCCTGGCGGAAGGCTGCTAGAGTCTGGGTGGAAGCTGTGAGCGCACCCCACTCCTCAGCGTGATGGAGGGAAGAGCATGATGACGGTGCGGACAGGGCACCAAGCAGCCCAGGAGAAAGCTGAGGGTCTCTAGACCCCGCAGGAGCTGGGACTCCCCCTGCTGATAGGATCAAGACCCCCCCACTCTCCCCACCCTACCCCTTGTCAAGAAAATATAATTAAAGACAAAATCTTCTCCCAACCGGGAAATCCTCTCTACAAAAGTGCTAGGAAAAAAAAACAAAAACAAATAAACAAACGAAAAAACACTTTTACTATTGAGTAAGCTTTCAGCCAGAAAGTGATGTGCGTTGCCGGCAATCCCTAGAAGATTAGAGACAGAAAGAAATCTTACCCTTTGATATAGCCAGGCAGAGATAGCCCATTCCATACATGTTATCCAGATAAATGATAACCAGTCCTCAAGTAAGAGGATTTGACAGCACTGTTTGTCACACAGCTCACAATAACTTTACCTGGTAATTGAGGTGAGCATCCCTATTAGCCCAGTTGACTTTATGCAGAGGAGAAACAAACTTGTCATATCTTTATGCTTTCGGGTAGTTTTGCAGCTTGGAGCCAGATACCTACTGAAGTTCTGTTCCTAAGGTCTTGAGAAAGTAGAAGATGGCAGCTCATTATATCCCTTTTTGCTAACATTTCCAAGAGGTAGCTCCCCATTCCCTAAGAAAGACATTCCTGGCTCATAAAGCTAACAAAAGACCATCTAGTCTCCAAAATAATTTATATACCTTTCAAAGAGAGGAGAAAGTTCTTAGAATTGCATGTTTTCTAAGATAAAATCTTTTAATAATGGGGAGAATTAAACCTTTTATTTTTCATTTGTGTCTGTCCTGGCACCTTTAAACAAGGCTGGACCAAGTCCCTGGAGGAGACGGGGATGCTGCAGCTCTGTGTTCAGGTGTTCAGTCCTGGCCATGGACACGGTGCCCAGGTGTTGGAGGGGCAGGGTCAGCAGGAGTGCAGCCCCTCTGTGCCCCGTAGAGAACTTCTGTGGTCGTGATGCTAAAGAAATCTGAATGGGAATGGAAGGTTTGAACTGTCAGTAATCACTCTGATATTCAGAGAAATGACTGAAGTGTTTAAAGACCCCAGCCTCGAGCTAACCAATCTAGGGATGGTGGATGAAAAAGAACTTACAGAGATGGGTTGGGCATTGTTTTATCCTAGCTTTAAACAAGCAGGGTGGTCCAGGTTGCTGTGAGTCAGCCTGGACCTTGCTTGCTCAGTGCTCTCGGGGGCACCTGCAGTCAGCCGGTCATCCACTTAGGTGCCTGCACAGCTCCTTCCTCCCCAGACAGAGAACAAGAGATAAGATGATAGAGAAAAGAGGGCAACAGCTGCAGCCTCCTCAACAATATCAGAGATTGATAAATGAGATGTGCTCAACAAATAAACTGGGTGGGAATTATGTGTTGTTTTGAAATTGAAGAGGCAGCTTTTGTGGATTACAAACCCAGCTTTCAATATAAGCTGGTGGGATGCATACATTGGCATTTAATGCTACATCTCATTCTCCAAACAAAAGCCCAGACCCTAAATATCTCTTGCCAGTTTTTGAGGCTGTATCAAATAGAAATCACAACTTCCCATTTATTTTGTGAAATGCATGAAAAATGTTTGAAAGCAAGATCGTGAGCTCCTAAGAACACAGACAGAAAACATGAGCTTGCCCTTCTGCCAGCCAGGTTTCCAGCTGTTTGTCCTACAATCTACTTAGTGTGTTAAGGCAAATAGCCCTGAAGACTTCACATTACAGGTGGGAGTCAGGCCGTGGAAGACCTGGCCAAGAGCAGGGGCCTCACATCAGCTGGCCACAGGCTCAGACCCCAACACAGTGACCCCAACTCAGTGACCCCATGGCCCAGGTCTCAGTGGCTTACCTGTTCTCAAGCACTATGATCTCAACTGCAAATCCAGATGACAACACAAACTATGAATTGTTAGAAGGACTAACCAAAATTACATAAAATATTGTCTATTAATATTATATGAATTATAGAAAATATAATAGAAAAGTTCCTGGCAAATAGTAAGCACTTAATAGGTAAATGGTGGGTGTGACTGAAATGGCAAATATCCAACCATGTGATAAAATTCTAGTGCGATCACATTAAAGACATAGGCTAATGTGTGTGTGTGCGTGTCTTAGTTTTTAACAAAAAAAAGTTTAAAAAATAAAAAATACAAAAATTAAATTAAAAATACAAAAAAGCTTACAAAATAGAATATAATGAAAGAAAATATTTTTATTTTCTTATACACGATCTGTAGAATTTTCTGTGTTTTAAGCAAAGTGTTGTCACAAAAGACTCAAGAGTTAAAAAAAAAAGTAAAAGTTTATAAAGTAAAAAATTATAGTAAGCTAAGGTTAACTTGTTACTAAAGAAAAAAATTGTTTAATAAATTTAGTGTAGCCCAAGTATACAGTGTTTATAAGTCTACAGTAGTGGACAGTAATGTCCTAGGCTTCACATTCACTCACCATTTACTCATTTATTGACTTACCCAGGGTAACTTCTAGGCCTTCAAGCTGCATTCACAGTAAGTGCCCTAAACAGGTGGACCATTTTTTAAAAATTATTTTACCATATTTTACTGAATCTTTTCTACATTTAGCTATGTTTAGATACACAAATTCTTAACAAAGGGGCATTGTAGACGCCTCCAGGACCCTTCTCACAGCTCTGTCTCCTGGCATGGTCCACTCTGATGCTCAGTGTCTCTACCAAACTAATTGTTAACTAGACAATCGTCCTCACATAGGCATATATGAAGAGCTTCATGTTTATGACAAGAGGAACCCTGAGCACTAATTGCATGTATAAAACCTCGATTTATTACCCAATAGAGTTACCTTCTTTTCCCCATCTTTCGTTGTCTTTAATGTGAGACGCAGGTGACCCCTGAAGCAGTTCGCATCATCTAGAGCCAAGCTTGTCCAACCTGCTGCCTGTGGGATGCATGAGGCCTAGGACAGCTTTTAATGCAGCCAACACAAATTCCTTAAAACATTATGAGTTGTTGTTGTTGTTTTTGTTTTTGTTTTGCAATTTTTTTTTTTTAGCTCATCAGCTATCACTAGAGCTAGTGTATTTTATGTGTGACCCAAGACAATTCTTCTTCCAGTATGGCCCAGGGAAGCCAAAAGATTGGACACCCCTGAGATTCTAGAGCCATTTCTTTCCAAAGGCTGCTGAGCTGACAAGGGAGTCAGTAACCTGAGCTTACTGCTATGGCCAGTTCTTGAAAGTCACAAAGAGAGGAAAGCATTTTGGATGATTTCTTCTGAAATTCTAAATTGCTACAAATAAGGTAACATCCAAGAAAATTGTCCTGTGACACAATGTCCTTGGGCCACACTCAGCTCTGGCTTAGAGGCGAATGGAAGTGGAGCTTGCACCCAGCTCTCAGACTTCCTGTTTCATGATCAAGCATCTAACACAACAGAAGAAATCAGGCCAAGGAACAATTGAAGAACCAGTGATGAAAATAATTAAGGTTCCTGGTGAAGAAGAACTCAGTTATCAAGGGACATGAGTCAGAAGTGAGCTGAAGCCAAAAAAAAAAATGTTTGCTTTGGGCATTACTGAAATACTTGCTTACCTCAGGAAAGTTCTCTTTTCAAAAAACATCTTGAATCCGTACAAATTTGAGCAATAAGGAAATACAATAAAGAGCGAGTTTTCTCTACTCAATAGCATCAGCCATTAAAGCTTAAGAAAGAAGCCACTATGGGAGTAGAAAGGTTAATCAGCGGAGGGTCTGAAAACAGAGGGTTTTGTCCTGGCTTTGCTGCCTATTATTAGCTGAGTGATCTGACAAAAACCACTGAGCAACTCTGGGCCTCATTTTTCTCAACTGTAAATCAAGAAGAAAAGGTGAAAACCCATAACACTTTGCAGAGTTTATCCTCAGTGGAAAATAGATTTTTAGGATCTTTCTGCAGATCCAACTAGCTGAAATGGAGGGTGTTGCAGCTCACTGCAGACCGAGTGGGCAAAATAAGTAGAGCAAAACAAGCAAGTGAGCATGCGCACCTGTTTTTCTTCTGCTGACCTGTTCCAATTGCCAGTCACTTGAGGTGCCCTGTACATTTGAATTGCTCTAACATGAAGTGTTTTGTTACTATATTTGCAATAAATTATGTGAAGAGAGAAAAGGAGGAAGAAAGAGAGGGAAAGAAGGGGAGAGGGAGGAGGAAGAGAATCAAAGCAGCAGCTGTTCTGCTTCATTTCCTGAGCCTGGAACTGCCCCGCCCCCTTGAAAAGGCCTTTGCCAGAATATATTTATATCGTGCCTATTTTTATTGAGCAATGTTATGGTAATAACAAATATAAAAATAGTATTCCCACCTTAAATCTGATCAACTTGAGGCTAAGAATATGTAACCGGCCTGTGATACCCATACAGTGAGGGGTGACACACAGAATAGAAACTGTAAATCTTTGACTCCAATGTGCCCTCCTAAAACCGGGTTACCCTGTGTGTTCACACGTGGCAATATGTAGGTAATTTTCTGCGCAATTTTGATTCAGTTGCCTTGTGATCATTTGGTCAAATGTTCCAAACTTTTCTCATTCAGTGGACTATAAGTTTCTTTTCAGAGCTGGTAAATGAATACTTGAGGTTCACTGGGTTTAGAGCTGTCAGATAAAATAGAGAAGATCCAGTTAAATTTGAACTTCAGATACACAAATGAATAATTTGGTCAGGAAATCATCAGAGTTTGGGGGACTACTAAAACATAAAGGGATACAGAGTTTATCGCAGAGAGAAAGAGAGCTACTTAGAATAGTGGTTCGGAAACTTTAACTCACATGAGAATCACCTGGAGGACTGGATAAATCCTAGATTGCTAGGGCTCAACCCCAGAGTTTCTGATTCAGTTTGGTTCAGAAAAAGTTCCAAGGATGTGCATT
Organism: Macaca thibetana thibetana; assembly: GCF_024542745.1. NCBI lineage: Eukaryota > Metazoa > Chordata > Mammalia > Primates > Cercopithecidae > Macaca > Macaca thibetana. Next base: position 6,410,885 of record NC_065595.1, read on the forward strand.
TCTAACAAATTATCTGGTAATGCTGATACTTCTGGTCTGTAGGCCACATTTTCAAGCCAGAAAATCACTGTCTTGAAAAAATTGGGTAGTTTTTTTTTTTTTAATTTATGGTATTATTTATTTGTCCAAAAATTATAATTTCTATAGCACTGCTCAATGGTTAAGATTCAAGCAGTGATTTGTTTTGTTTTTGAGTCAGGGTCTTGTCTTTTTCCCCAACGTTGAAGTGCAGTGGTGCAATCACAGCTCACAGCAGCCTTGAACTCCTGGGCATAAGGGACCCTCTCACCTCAGCCTCCTGAGTAGCTGGGACTACAGACATGCATGACCATGCCTGGCTAAATTCTTTTAATTTTGTAGAGATAGTATCTCACTATGTTTCCCAGGCTAGTCTCAAACTGCTAGCCTCAAGTGATCCTCCTGCCTCGGCCTCCAAAGTGTTGGGACTACAGGCATGAACCACGACACCCAGCTTTGGTTTTGACAGGTATACTCAATCAAAATACAAAAGGAAGGTGAGTTTTAAATACTGACAGGAAACTTAGTGAAATGATGGATCACGGAATCTAAGTTAGATATATGTAAGGAAGACAAAAAGAAAGAGAGCTGAAGGGACAGGGAGGGGAGTTGAAGAAAAGAGATCAGAGAAGCAGGATCTTGTTTCTCGACCATGGCTGAGCATTAGAATCACCTGGGACTCTTAAAAATTACCTGTGCTGTAATCCCATCACCAGAAGAAATTTTAATTCAGTTAGTCTAAGCTGGAGTGCAGACATCAGTATTTTTTAAAAGGTTTGTCTTAATTCATTATGCCTGCTATAACAATATACCATAAACTAGGTGGCTTATAAATGACAGAAATGTATTTTTCACAGTTCTGGAGGCTGAGAAGTCCAAGAATAAGGTACTGGCAGATTCACTGTCTGGTGAAGCCTTACTTCCTGGTTCGCAGATGACATCTTATTGTTGTATCTTTGTATAGTGGAAGGGTTTATCTAGTAACTCCCTGCAGTCTCTTTTATAAGGATATTGATCCCATTCAGGAGGGCTCTGTTCTCAGGGTCTAATCACTTCCCAAAGGTCCCACCCCCTAATGCCATCATACTGGGGATTCGATTTCAATATATGAATTTGGGGGGGACACAGTGAGACCCTATCAGTTTCCATAGATGATTCTAATAAGTAGTCAGGATTGAAGACTACTGGGCTAAGAGAAGCCCAGATAAGGAAGCGAAAACAGGTGTAGAATGGTACTTATCTCAAACTTGCCCAACAGTAAAAGGGTCACCTGGATGATTATTTCATGTGTTGCTTCTCAGGCCTTTTTCACTGGAAACTGAGTGGGTCTTGGAAGAGGACTTTTTATGAAGACAGATTTTTATGGTAAACACATAACAAGTGATTATTGTTTACTGGTTTACCAAATAATCAGAAAAGATAGGATAATTGTGTTCACTACTAGGATATCTAAAACAATGATTTTAGCATTTGTAGTATTGACAAAATCTTGAATACAGACAAATTTATCTTGTAGATTATAAGAAAAAATGGTTTGCAGGCAAGAGGAGATGTTGGCTCCATTGAAATCACAAGTATACTGGCTAACATGGTTGGGGATGATGAAGGCTATTGACAATGTCAAACTTTACCTGAGCTCTGTGTCCTCGGAAAACAGTGAAAGTGAAAAAAAAAAATCTCTCTCAGCCTGCTATGTTCCAGAAACAGCTTCCTGGAAAGAATCCCACTTCCCCATATGACTTCGATAAAAGTCACAGATGCTCCCTTGTTTACCTATGACAAGGCCAGAGTCCTTCGAAATTCCCATTTTTCTCCCTCATAAATGTTTAGCTGAACTGCTTGTCCCCACAAATGAATTGGAACAGAATTTTTGATGAGCAAATTGTGTCTAATATGAGGTGCTGAGTATTAGAAGAAGACAATGTCTTTTCTGTGTAGACGTGGACATAGAATGTGGAATAATAGTCATCGGAGACTCAGAAGCGTGGGAGGGTGGGAACGGGGTGAGGGATGAGAAATTATTTAATCAACACAGTGTACTTTATTTGGGTGATGGTTACACTTAAAGGCCAGACCTCACCACTACACAACATATCCATGTAATAAAACTGCATTTGCACCCCTTACATTTAGACAAATAAAAAAGTATAATTTTCAACTCATCATTTATCCAGTACTTCTTTGGGGGCATAAGCATTGTTTCTTCCTCCTCTGCTTGAGTAGTTACTCATTGTCTCATAAATAGAGTTGGAGTAAACTTCCCGGTCTTCTGAATGTGACTCACTCAAAACCAGTTGGATGTCTCTTCTGGAGTGGTTGTATGACTAAGGAAAAAGTGCAGGAAAACAAGATGTTCTGAATATTATTTCCTTTCATTGTTCTTTGGCTTTGTTTAGTGTGTTCTTCAATTGACACATGGCAGTAGATCCATTATAAACACAGTACTTTAGTGAAATGTGATGTAGGGCATTCAATGCCTCTTTTGTGAGATCGCTGTTTGATATGCATACCCTCCCACAAACACATAGCACTAAAGAAGAGGAAGTAATAGACCCTCCCTACTTTTTCCTGTTTATGTTGTGCAGTTGTTTTCAAATGGGGCGTTAGAGGGGCTGTGGGAAAACAAGAAATATTTAAGATCTCTTTTGTCTTCTGTCTGCTTGCATCACCATTTGAAATGAAAAGAAACAAAACTATAAACAGAAAACTCAAAGAATACCAAGTTGTGAGGGGGTGCAGTCTGTCATCTTTACACACAAGGAATCTAATCATTATTTGTTTCCTTGGTTTCTAAAATTGCAGTTTACCTGCCTAAAGCGGTCTGGATAATACTTATATTCAAAGCAAGGTGAGATGAGAAAGATATTGTATTTCTCCTTGGGGCTCTTGCAAACTAGGAATCCACCTGCCCCTAAGAATCCATTACCTTTGAGAAAAGTCCTTGTGACTGGGAGCCACTATGATAGATGTGGCGAACGTGTTGGAGAGTGTGATTAATGCGTCAGGAATGCTAGATGAGACAAAGTTGGAAGTTCTTTATGGAGAGTGTATAATTTGAACCAGAGGTTCTCAAATTGCTGATGCTCTTTGTGTGGGCGTGGGTCAGTGAGCTCATGGCAGAATCAACTGGTAAATTTGAACATGTTTTCACATGACACAGGGCTATTTTAATATTTTTAATTGTGAATTGTCTGTTCATGTTTTATCTATTTCTTTATATAATGTTGGCCCTTTTCCCTCAATTTCTAGAATTTCTATATGAACTTGGCTTAATAGTCCTTAATCTGTGGTCTGTGCTACATGATGCAAGTGGTTTCACCCAGTTTGTCATTTATCTTTTCACTTTGCTTACAATGCTTTGTAATTAAAAATCGATGCAGTAAAATCTATCAATTTTTTACTGCACTGACATTTCTAGTTAGACTTAAAAATTCCTTGTTGGAACCCAGGTTGTGAGTAATCTGTGTTTTCTTCTGGTATTTGCAGGTCTTATTTTTACATACAGACCTCTGGATACATTTGAAATTGATTGTCATTCATGGCGTGAGGAAAAGACCTAATTTGATCTTTTACAAATTGTTACCTTTATTTTAGTGGCATGAGACACCACTTTTATTATATAGTAGATTTTTAAGTGCAGCTGAATCTATTTCTAAACTTTTCATTTTATTCTATTGTGTCTGTTTATGCATGCACCACAACTACATTTATAGAGGCTTTTTATTAAGTTTTAACAACTAATGGGATTGGAGTACTTCTGTTTTACTGTTTTCCTAGCAATTGTTGTATCTTTATTTTTGCAATAACTTTGGATCAACTTGTCTATGTTCATTAAAAAATTCCCATTGAAATTTTTATTAAAACTGCATTAAATTGATAAATTAACTGAGGACAATGGAAATCTTAATGACATAGAGGTGTCATAGCCAAGAACAAGAAATAGCTTTCTATTTGTTCACAGCCTTTTTTTTTTTTTCAATTTTTAAGGAGTATTTGATAATTTTTTCTTATAGGTTTTAAACATTTTTATTAAGTTTATAATCAAATGCTTTATGATTTTTATGGCTATTGTAAATGAGATTATCTCATTCATTATATCTTCTAACTGGATTTTATATGTGAATACAAATACTATTGATGTTATGCCAATTTTGTATATTGCTACTTTAGCTTCTTTTATACTTTGGTTTGTTTTACTATGTTTCAATAGAGTTTTGATGTATAATAGTATTATGTCATCTGTGTATTGAGATGTTTAATTTTTTTTGCGTATTCTTATGTCTCCAATTGTTTTCTGAAGTCTAAGTTCATTAGCTAGTACCTACCAAAGTATCTTAAATAGCAGTGGAAATAGCAGTCATCCTGTCATTGACCTTGACCAAGTCCATTGACTCGGACTTTTTCTCTAGGGTTTTCCCATTAAATGATTACATTGGCTTTAGAATCTTTCTCTCTTTCTCTCTCCCTCTCCTCATCCCATCTCACTCTATATATCAATAGATAGATAGATGATTGATAGATAGATGATAGTCTACCTTCTTGTCTAAATGATTTTTCAATAGAAATAAATTATAGATATTGTCATATAATTTTTCATGATCTATGGAGAGAGTAATGTAAATTTTCTCCTTGTATTGATTAATATAGTTAATTATTGTGATACATATTCAAATTTTGAAGTAGTTTTGCATTCCTGATATAAAACCTGCTTGATGTAGTATCTTCTAAATGTAATGTTGGGATCTTCTGCTAGTATTTTAGTCAATATTTTTGCATGCATATTTATAAATGATATTTATCTTTAATTTTTTTTCTCTGCTGCATTTATGAGGTTTCCTTATCAGTGTTACATTTGTTTCATAAAAATAACTTGAAAGTTTTTCTTACTGTCTATGTTCTGATGAATTTGTGCAAGATTGGTACTGTTTGGTTTCTAAAAGTTTGTCAGAATTTCCTTTGAGATGACCAAGACCTACCATTTCTCTTCTCTTTTCTTTTTTATTATAAAGTAATTTTAAATAACTTTTATTTTTTCTATGAAAATTTGCCGGCTTCAGTTTTCTGTCTCTTAATAGGGTCAGTTTTGGAAGACTGTATTTTGTAAAAATGCATCCCTTTTCTCTAGTATTACCATCATGCATTACCATCAATTATAATTTACCCTGGGCTGGGTGTTAGAATAGCAATTGTTGTGAGGCTGGCTACTATAATTTACACCTCTATTATTCACATAGCAGAATAAACAGTATTTTCCCCTCTTCTTTGGGTGGTTTATTTGTATTGTATTGTTTTAATTTTAATTTCCCATGTATCAATAATTATTTCTTCTTCATTTTTTATTAGCTTGTATGCTTCTGCTTTATCTTACCTTTTTATAGATTAAATTAATTCATTTATTTTAATTTTTTTTCTAATGAAGCAGAATTTGATTTATTTGATGTAACCTTTTTATGGGTCCTCTACCACACTAATTCATGTTTTTGTGTTTATTTCATTCAGTGTAATTTCTTTTAGCTATTCTTTAACACATACAGGCAGTCCAGGTTTCTGCATACACAATTAAATATCTAATATTATTAATCTCATAATTTTCAAATTAAATAAATTGCCTTTGTTTTGAAGGAAACCTTACTTATGCAGTTAGGATTCAATATTGTTTCATACAACATCTAATGCAGTGCCAAGTACAGAGTTTGTATTCTAAAATATATTTTGAATTGGGAAATTATCAGTCAGTTAAGTAATACCTTGAAGCCTGATATAAAACAACTTGGTGAAGTGGCTATAGACTATTTCCTAGGTTGAAAGCTTCATGTTAAGAGTTTATGCACCATGAGGGTTAATACGGTTTGGCTCTGTGTCCTCACCCAAATCTCATCTTGAATTATAGTCTCCACATGTCAAGGGAGGAACCTGTAATCCTCGAGTGTGGAGGGAGGGAAGTGATTAGATTATGTGGGTAGTTTCTCCCGTGCTCTTCTCGTGATAGTGAATAAATGCTCACAAGATTTTATGGTTTTATACATGGCAGTTTTTCCTGCTCTCATGCATGCTTTCTCACCTGCCACCATGTAAGATGTGCCTGCTTTCCCTTCTGCCATGATTCTAAGTTTCCCGAGGTCTTCCCGGCCATGCAGAACTGTGAGTCAGTTAAATCTCTTTCCTTTGTAATTTTCCAGTCTTGGGTAGTATTCTTCATAGTGGTGTGAGAATGAACTAATACAAGGGCATATAGCTTTTGTTCTCAAAATTTTAGGTAGATAAGAGTCTTATCCATGAAAGCATTAAAGGAAAGCCATAAAAATAGTGAGCAAAGTATTATATATAACCTAATATAATAATAACTTCTAAAATAATTTCTTTAATGGTATCAGAAATGAATAGTTTAATATCAAAACATTGGTGGGTAAGTTGGAGGTAATTATAACCTTATTCCACATAGTAGGTCATGTATGTTCTTTAGTAGGGATGAACCACACTTCAAACAATCAGCAACAATGTGACCAGAGATCTTAATGATTCTTCTCCTAAAATATTAGATGCCATAATTATCTTTCTAGACAGATGCCAAAGCAGAGGTTTTCACTATTTTTTATTTTGGAAAACTTTTGATAACTGTAAAATTGTATTGCTCTCCTTGGTCACACATCATCTGTTACCTCGCTATCCTTCTCCCAGGTGGAAACCTACTCTAAGAAATGATTTTGCAAATTAAGAGAGCTCTTTTTAAATACACTCATTACATATTACATGTTTAAATAATGGCCACTGATAACTATCCCCCTATGGCATTTCTGATGCTGTTTCTTACTTGAAACTCTGATAGCATCTGGGCCATGGACTAATCCTATGTAGAAGTAGGTAAGGGCCTGCCAGAGAGGTTAAAATGTGAGTCTTGTTGACAGATGGCTTGGAAAGCATTTTCAATTACAGAAAGCAAGGAGCTAATGAATAGAGAAGGTATAAACAGAAGACTATGGTAACCAAGTATCACATGCAGAAACTATCATCTGTAATAATGGTGTGAACACACCTATGAAATATGAATAAAATAGATTATACTTTAGCAAAAGTCTTTTTTCGTAGCACACACATTTTTAGTCTCAGTTGGTATTTGTAAGTTGGCATTTCTTCTAGGAAAATCTAAATCATTTGAAGTATTTTCTTTTTGTGGGCATTTCTATTTTGAATTAAATCAGTGCAGGCCAGTACTGTCTTTCTACTCAAGAAAAGAGTAGAAGATTCAGCATTAGAACACCAGGGTTTGAATCCTGGCTTTAGGTTGCATTGTGTTCTTGAGCAATTGCTAACACCAACACACCTCAGTTTTTAAACCCGTGTAATACACATAATAACCTACATGAGAACAAATGTAAGATAATAGATGTAGAGGCACTGGATAAATCTTAAATGTAAATTTTTACAGGCATGTTCTTGGGTGATAAAATCCTCTTCCTGTTACTCTTCTTTATTCTTTGTTTATGCATTTTTGTTGATTTTGTTTGTTTTTATTTCATTTCATTTTCATTTTATGTATTGAAGGTGTACTTTTTTTTTTTTTTTTTTTTTTTTTTTTTTTTTGGTACAGAGTCTCACTCTGTCAGTGAGGCTGGAGTGCAGTGGAGCGAAATCGGTTCACTGCAACCTCCACCTCCCAGGTTCAAGTGATTCTCCTGCCTCAGCCTCCTGAGTAACTGAGAATACAGGTGCATGCCACTGTGCCAGGCTAATTTTTGTATTTTTAGTAGAGACGGGATTTCACCATGTTGGCCAGGCTGGTCATAAACTCCTGACCTCAAGTGATCCACCCGCCTGGGCCTCCCAAACTGTTGGGATTACAGGCAGGAGTCACCGCACCTGGCCTTACATGACATTTTGATATACACTATGCAGAGTGAAATGATCACTACAGTCAAGGTAATTAACATATCTATTGTCTCACATCATTATCTTTTTCTGTGTATATGGTAAAACCACCTAAAATCTATTCTTTTAGCAAATTTCCAATACACAACACAATAATATTAAGTGTAGCCCTCGTGTTGTATATTAGAGCTCTCAACTTTATCTTGAATAAGTGCAGTCTGTACCCTTTGACCAACATCTCTCCTTCCTCCTACCCTCACCTCAGAAGTTCTTTCTGTTTCTATGCATTTAACTTTTGTTTAGGATTGCACATTTAAGACAGATCATGCCTATTTTTCTTTTTATGTCTGGTGTATCTCACTTAGCATAATGCCTCCAAGTTCGTTTATGTTGTTGCAAATGACAGGATTTCCTTCTCTATTAAAGCTGAATAATATTCCATCATTTGTGTGTGTGTGTATACAATTGATTTATCCGCACATCAGTCATTGGTCACTTAGGTTGTGTATATATCTTAGCTATTGTCAATAATGCTGCAATGGACATGCAGGTGCAGAAAATGGGAATAATAATGATATCAGTCACATGTGGGTGCTGTGGTAATTAAAATTTTTAAAAAGTTAAGCTCTTAGCCTGGGCCTACCATACAGCATGTGCTAAGTAAGTTCTAGTTATTGCTGGTGCTGATGTTTTTCTGCTTTTTATATTACAAGAGTTACGTTTTTGGTATTTACACAACTGTTTCCCATTTCTGTGTTTTGCCATTTGGGGGCAGACCCTATGTGGCATTCGGAATATTTGTGAACCTTACTGTGATTGAACAAATTTCATTGCTAAAGTTACAGTTTATGGACTATGGTGTCCTAAGTGAGACTAACCTTCCCTGGGAGAAATCAGAATGATTGGGACAGAATACAGAGGACATAGTAATTAGCAGTTCCCATATTTGCTGACAGTATCCATGCCACGTGGCACAGCTCCAGGCACCACACAGCTCAAGATGTTCAGTGTTTTAGCTACGCAGGAGAAGCGGATGGCAGAATGATAGAGCCCAGTGCTTAATTGTTTTAACATCCTCATTCAAATGCAAGCTGAGTTTCAAAGATAGACATCCTTTTATTTCAACAAAGGGCAGATTTTAACTGACAAAAATAAATGCTGAAACTACAACCTCAGAGAACCATTACACTGCAAATGTTTCATTGAAGTTTGACTCTGTTTTCTCTCAGCTGTGGAGGCATTTATGGAAACGTGAGAGCCATAAAATGATGTTCTAACATAATATTATCTGCAATCTTCTCCAGGAAGAAGATGCCTATGAGTCCAGTTGGATTTTACTTTAAGGTACTCACAGCGGCCAAATCAATAAGAGTGTATTTTGAGGCAAGTTTTAGCAAGTATGTTCTCATTTAGTGCTGAAATACAGAAAGAATATAATCACACAGATATTTTAATTTGACTATAAATCACTCCTTGCATAAAACCTATCTGACCTAGAATTTCTAAGTTTTCCAACTATTTTTTAAATTTTAATAACAAATTTAACCACCATATCAATGCTACAGTATGAAATGAACTTAGAATTTTAAAATAGTACTAGACATTTGCCTGTGTTCAGAGCAGGAACATACGTGTGTGTGCATGTGTGTGTGTGCACGTGTGTGCGTGTATGCATGTGTGTATGTGCATGCATTCAGACATGTACATAGGCATAACTTTTATATTTTTATATTGTGCCAGAAAGATTTATTTTGTTACAAAGAGATTTACTTAACAAATATGGGGAAAAGGAAGGAAAAGAAAAAAATAAAACAATTGCTTGGGAATACATTGAGAAAATTATTCAAGAATCAGAGAGATCAGTCCAGTCTTAACATTACACAGCCTTAAATAAAGCTTTATTTTGAGAGAGCCAACCTATGTTTATGCTTCAGAGAGAGGTATATTCTGAAATTTACATATATCCAGTGATGCACAAATCGATCAAATGCAAGTAGCAAAATTCTGTCTCAAAAAACAGTACTTCTGTTTTTGCTCTTTGTCTTAAAAATGGCTTGTTTCTTGTTAAAGATGAACGAAACGCCTTAATATTTGTTTTAAATGTTAAATAATAATGTAAAATAATTTAACCTGTGTCATGATGCCAGATTGAAATAACAGACTGAGATCTGTTGACAGTGTTAACAACTACTAGTACCCTGAAATCAAACTGATCAAGGAGACATCTTTCGGCCATACATAATTATGATTGACATCCATACTGATGACCACAAGGTTTTATGAAGTATTGAGATACTTTTGTAATTATTGACCAAAACAATTCTGCATTTTTAAAGATAAAATTTATTTTCTCCATTGTCTTTAAAGATTGTGTTTCTGCAAGAGGGGAGTGAGACTTGGAAGTTATATTCTTAATAAAGTAACCAGGTAATTATGACCATCAACCTGCTTTAAAAAAAAAAAAAAAAAAACCACAGTCCAAATACAGTGAAAACTAGCTTTTGATTCACACTATTTCTGCTTTAGCATTGCAGGTTTATAGGGTACTGTATTCGTCCATTCTCATGAGATTTACTTAACAAATATGGGGAAAATTCTCATGAATGGACTAATACAGTCCATACAGCTCTGAAGAAATACCTGAGACTGGGTAATTTATAAAGGAAAGAAGTTTAATTGACTCACAGGTCAGCATGGCTGGGGAGGCCTCAAGAAACTTGCAATCATCACTGAAGGTGAAGGGAAAGCAAGACACCTTCTTCACAGGGCAGCAGGAAGGAGAGGTGCTGAGCAAATGGGGAAAAGCTCCTTATAACACCATCAGATCTCGTGAGAACTCACTCACTACCGTGAGAACATAATGGGGGTAACCGCACCTGTGATTCAATTACCTCCTTCTAGGTCCCTCCCACGACACTTGGGGATTATGGGAACTACAATTCAAGTTGAGATTTGGGTGGGGACACAGCCAAACCATGTCAGGTTCCCTCTAAGAACAAGAATTCTCCTGCCACTTAGTGTAAGTTGGTGTTATTCAAATTCTTTCTCAATTTCTCCAGGTTTCAATTAGCAAAAACAATAGCAAGTATAGTTGATTCTCATCATTTCATGATATCTTTATTTGTGAATTTGCCTTGCTAAGATTTATCTGTAGCCCCCTAACCAACACTCTCAGTCCTTTCATGATGCACAAAGCAGTAAAAAGTTGGAGTCAACTGATGCCAACATTCCCACCTGACAACAAACAAGGCCATGCTCTGCCTTTTAGTTGCAGCTCTCAACAGTAGGAACATGTGCTCATTTTGCAGTCTGTATAGTGCCATGATTTTGACATTTGTGTGCCTTTTTTTTTTTTTTTCCAGAGTCTCACTCTGTTGCCCAGGCTAGAGTGCAGTGGTGCGGTCTTGGCTCACTGCAACCTCTGCTTCCTGGTTTCAAGCGATTCTCCTGCCTCAGCTTCCTTAGTAGCTGGGACTACAGGTAGATGCCACCATGTCTGGCTAATTTTTTTTTTTTTTTTTTGTATTTTTTATAGTAGAGATGGGGTTTCGCCATGTTGGCCAGGCTGGTCTCGAACTCCTGAGCTCAAATGATCTGCCCACCTTGGCCTACCAAAGTGCTGAGTTTACAAGCACGAGCCACGGTGCCCAGCCCTATTTGTGTGCTTTTTGTTGATGATTCTGCGTTTACAATAGCCCCTAAGCATAGTGCCAAACTGCTGGCTAGTGTTCCTAGATACAAGAAGTTAGGGATCAGCTTCAGTTGGGCATGAGTTACGGATCATCAATGAGTTCATAATGTTAATGCATCAATCATATACATCAGATGAGGTGTCTTTCAAGAAAATCACACACACAAAGAGGTTATGTATAGATTGTTTGATGAAAATGAATGGAGGCTCGCAGGAATCTAACCCTGCACTTCCTTTAGGAGCAACGGTTCTGTATTTGTTAATTCAATATTTACAGCAACTATATAGAACACAACTACCATGAAACATGAAAATCCATTGTATATAATGAATAAATTTACCTTACATTTTAAATTCATCTCAATATAAGTTAATGGCTTGTTTGTGATTCTTAAAGCCTCTTTGGGATGGTATAAAATAGAGTCCAATGAGAAATCTATGTAAAAAACATGATCTGCCTTTGAATAAATGTGTTTTTATTAATAGCTATTGTACATATGCTATGTTAAGTCCATCTTATTTATATAAGAACAATATTTTATTACCATAATTAGAGTAACAATAATTATTATTGAGTAGTAACATACTGGCTGAAAATTCCTAGGTGTCCAGAACCGTGTATAGCAGAACACATGCATTTTTTCATTTAATCTTCCATTGTACAGGTAAGCACAGGAAGGAACAGAGGTTTTGAGACTTCCCCAGACACACTGCTGGTAAAAAAATGGACCTATTAATACATATTTTTATGTTAAGTATGTTTTATTTTTTAAGTATGTATTAACTATATAGAAATATGTACAGATATTAAGTCGATTAAACATGTGTTGGCATAATTAACATTTTGATGCCTGTTGCCTTAGTAGATTGTAACTCTCATAAAAGAGGATCTCTTGTTTTTCTTATCTTGGTGTTAGTGCGTCTCACGAACACGAGCCCTCCATGTAGAATGGACACACAAATGGGTGTGTGCTGCATGTAAAGTGGGCTTTGAGCCAATAATGTTAGCGTTACATCTTAGAATCACAAGGTAAAGAAATCCTAGGAGTGTTATGTAATGAGGAGCACATTAGTCCCCTCCCTGGCAATAGTTAACATTGTCAATACTGGAAAGTCAGTCAATCTGAGTCGCATATTTTAAAGTATACAAATGGGGAAACTGTTATCTGTCCTTTGCCTTATTTTAAGTTACTTCCACATCCACAACACTTACGAATATTAAATGACACATTAGCTGTAAAAACAATGTCAAACACACAGGAGCTGCTGGCCGTGAATTATCATCATCATCATCATCATCATCATCATCATCGTCATCATTCACTAGATTCCATCATTGCTTCTTTCAACATTTAGAGTTTGACAGTTGTTTCCTTGAACTAAGTTCAAATATGATTCTTAGTGTTCCTGCTTTTTATACTGGTCTTGCCCAAATTCATATGAGTTGAACTATTTCTAAGATATATCATTAAAATTAAAAAGAAGGCTTTCAGCAATTTGTATTTTATATGTTTTTACTGAGTCAATTTTGGCTTAATTTCTCATATCATGTTTGATTACATATCACTCAAAGCACGTCTGAATTTGGCACTAAATATCTCTTTGATCAACCATCTCAGAACGTTGGGATTTTCTTAATGGAGTACCTCCCTACATCAGATGAAATACACTAGCAAATAAAAGCAATGATATCTTATTGTTCCATAAATAGCAATCAATAAATCCTTTTTAAAAAAAATTAAAATTTCCTTACAAACTTATCTTGAGTTCATTAGATAACATTCAAAATCCTGGCATTATCCCCCAACAAGCAGACTTTAGCTTTTCAAATGGCTGGTAGGAAAATTTAAGAGCTACGTTTTAGAGTCAGGCAATTGATTTCCTTTTTATGATGTGATACATTTTAATGCCCGATAAGCTCAATGAGAAAAGAGTCTTCTGTGAAGCATTTACTCAATAAATATTGATGTGGGTTGATTTACAACATTGCACCCTGTCAGCAATTTATGTTTTTAAGGTAACAAACTTAAAATGGAAGCTGCTGAAGAATTTTACTTCTAAGAGTATGTTGAATACTTAGTTGTCTTCTTTTAACTTTCATCTCTGCCTTATTTGGTGACTAACACCAAATATATTTTGTTCCTCGGGTTGATTTTTCTATATGATGAGATGGAAACTCACCAGATCTATGGCTTGAAAACATTTCCCATCTCAGACAAAGTTTCTTGTCTTTCGTTGTGTCATAGGTCAAATACAAATTCTACAATGACCTTTCACACAATGAAAGCAAGATGAAAGTCAGTCCTGTGAAGTTAACCACTCAGTACTCTGCCGCCTGTTGAAAAAAGCAAGTTTATGTCAAAAGAACTACAGAGTCTCAGCCTGAGAAAGAAGCTCCCAATTTCTCTTGAGCCAGTGTGGTTTTAAGTTAGGTAAGTTTGAAATGACTGGGAAAATGGCAAAAATCAATGCATGTTAATACACATTCATTAGGTACCTGTTCTGCATAGGCGTGTGCAACATTATTCAACATCCGGTAAATATTATTGAGCTGTCTTATGAGTAAATAATTGTTCCAGGCATCTGAGATAAGGTAATAAACAAAAGATACAAAGGCTCTTTGAAAACACAGTTTATATTGTAGTGAAATGAAGTGGGTGAATAAATATGTGTCAGGTAGAGATAAGTTTTGTGAATAAAAAGAAACCAAAGCAGGCTAAAATAATACACAGGATAGTTTATGTCTGGGCTACCTGCTATTTGCTTGCTTTATAGACGATGAGGGAAAACCACTCTTAAGGAGGTGATATTTGAGAAGAAGCTTGAAAAGAGTGAGAGAATAAGCCAAGTAGAGGTGAGAGAAAGAATACTTCGATCAGAAAAAATCAGCAGGTGGAACCAACTTGGCATGTTTAAGGAAGAGCGAGATCAATTTGATTGGGAGAAGCAAGTGAAGGAAGAGTGAAGGAAACCCAGTCAGGGGCTAGAGTTCAGATTTATTTTACACATGAGGGGAAGCCAGTAGAAGGTTTTAAGTCTGGGAATAGTATTCTCTTGTCTTATGTATATTTCAAGGAAGATTCACTGGCTGTCGGGTAAAAGTAGATTGTTGGAACCCATCTTTATGAGCTTGGAGTACTCAAAGTTCCTTAAATAGGACACCAACAGCATTATCCAGAGAGGAAATGTTTGATCAACGGGACCACATGAAAATTAATACCTTCTGTTCATCAAAAGACACCATCAAGAGAGGAAAAAGTCAGCCTGTAGAGAGGGTGGTGATATTTGCAATATGTGTATTGCAAATACACATGTATATGTGTGTTCATATACAAATACGCATATACACACATATATGTATACAAATATGTATACACCCATGTGTGTACATATGTGTGTGTGTATAATGCCTCATATCCAAGATATTCAGAATATAAAGATATAAAGAACTAAAAATCAATCAGAAAAGATAACAACATAAATCAGGCAGACGACATGGGTGTTTTTATAGAAGATGATACATTTGACCAAACAGTAACATGGAAAGGGGCTCTCAAGTTTGTTAGCCATCAGGTTACTGCAAATTAAAAACACAATTTGATGCCACTAGATATTCACTAGCATGGCTACAAGGAAACAAAGGAAAATGTCAAGTATTAGGATGTAGAGCAACCAGAATGTTCAGATGCTGCCTGTAGAAGTGAAAATGGGGATGATAGCTTGACTAAGTATATGGTGTGCGGAAAAGAGAGAGAATAAGCATGCCTCTTAGGGACTTTTGCCTGAGTAACAAAACGAATAATGGTCTGTATTCAAGATGGAGATGGCAATTGTAGATGCCATTTGAAAGGGAAGAGAGAAATGAAGGGTGTCTTCTCCCTGTTTGGTTTGCAGTTTCTATTAGACATTCTAGTAGAGTTTCTGAGTAGGTAGTAGGACATGAAGATTTAAAAAGATGTCAAGATTTGTAAGATAAACTTGGGTGTTTCAGCACCTAGATGATATGTAATTCATTGTGATTAGATGAGATCACCTAGAAGGTGAATAAAAGTAGAGGAGAGAAGGAGGCCAAAATTGAGA
Organism: Macaca thibetana thibetana; assembly: GCF_024542745.1. Lineage (NCBI taxonomy): Eukaryota > Metazoa > Chordata > Mammalia > Primates > Cercopithecidae > Macaca > Macaca thibetana. The sequence continues at coordinate 6,426,540 of NC_065595.1, forward strand.
CGGCCAAGCATGCCAACATTTGGAGTTTGGAGAATAAGGGAAACACAAAATAGACAGAGGTAGTCAGAGAGTAAATGCAGAAGAGTACAGTGTCACAGAAGCCAAGCGTTCAAGTTCAAGGTGTTTCAAGGAGGACTTGAAGAGGAAATGGTAAGCTATGCTAAACAAGGGAAGGTTTTGGAAGATGAAGACAGAAGCTTGACTACTCAATTAGGCAAGATGGAAGTTACTGACAACCTTGAAAGGAGCCTTTCCAGTGGATGTGATCCCAGAATCTGGTTACAATGATTTGAGAAAAAAGTTGAGGCTGGGCACAGTGGCTCACACCTGTAATTCCAGCATTTTGGGAGGCCGAGGCAGGTGGATCAAGAGGCTAGGAGTTTGAAACCAACCTGGCCAACATGGTGAAACCCCGTCTCTACTAAAAATACAAAAAATTAGTTGGGCGTGGTGGCGGGCACCTGTAATCCCAGCTACTCGGGAGGCTGAGGAAGGAGAATTGTTTGAACTTGGGAGGTGGAAGTTTCAGTGAGACGAGATCACACCATTGCACTCCAGCGTGGGCAACAGGGCGAGACTTCATCTTAAAAAAAAAAAAAAAAGTTGATAAAGCGAAAACAGGATAGGTCATTATTTCTAGGGACACCCTTTCTCTGCTATTTATAGGCACAGAAAAATGGAATGGTAGATTTAAGGTGACATGGAATGAAAGGAGAGAATATTTAGAAAAAAAGTGTCAAATTCTGATTGTAACCTTGTAGGGCTAATACAGTAGAGGAGAAATTGATGCAGAAAACAAAGGGGGTTTGCAAGAGAAAATACTGGGTATGAAAGAAAGATAAGATGCAGTATATAAGTAAGAAAGCCAATCTTTGCTCACCAAAAGTAAGGAGGACTAGAATATGAGACAAAATAAGTAAGAATATCACACACTCCAATCAACCTAGTTGAGTGCTACTTAAACTAACTGGCGTTTACAGAACACTCCTCCCAATAACATCAGAATATACATTTAAAAAATATATATACACATAGATAATTCAACAAGGCACACCATATGCTGGGCAATGAAACTAATTTAAATAAACAAAAAGTTATTGAAACCATACACAGCTTGTTTTCTGAGTACAAGAGAATTTGATTTAAAGAAACAATCTGAAAAATACCCTGAATATTTAGAAATTTCTATAATGCATTTAAAAACAACTCCTGACTCAAAAAAATGAATTCAGAAGAGAAGTTAGAACATGTGTTGAACTACATTATTTTAAAAAAAAATCAAAAGTTTGTGGAAAATCTACATTTATGGGATGCAGCTGCAGCAGGGCTTAACAGGAAATGTATAGGCAAAGACAGTTGTATTCGGAAGGAAGAAAGGACCAACACCCATAACTTAAGCTTCCAACTTAAGAAGACTTTAGAAAAAGTAGAGCAAGGCAGGCCAGGCACGGTGGCTCATGCCTGTAATTACAGCATTTGGGATGAGAGGCGGGAGGATCACCTGAGCCCAGGAGTGCAGGGAGGATCCCTTGAGACCAACCTCAGCAACATGGAGAGACCTCATTCTTGTAAAACATTAAAAAAAAATAAAAATAAAAAGAGCAAATTAAAGTCAATTAAGTAGACATAAGGAAATGATAAAGATAATGGTAGAAGTGAATAAATACAAATGTATAAATAATAGAAAAATATCCATGAAACTAAAAGCTAGTTTATTTGAATATTATGAATAAAATTGACTAATCTCTAAATATAAAAGCAAAGGAGATACACATTAACAATATCAATAATCAAAGAGGGAACAGTACTATTAAGTTATTTATCGTACAATATTATGAATAACTTCAGAACAATATTTGACAGCTTAGATGAAACAGACAAAATCTTTTAAAAGCACACATTTCCAAAGCTGACTCAAGAAAAAAAAGAAAATCATAATAACTCTATATTTATCAAATAAATTGAATTTCTAATTAAAATTTTCCCACACATAAAATCCCAGGCCAAGATTTTATCAAACATTTAAGAAAAAATACCAATCTCACACAAAATATTCCATAGTGTACAGGAAAACGGAACCATAGTGTACAGGAAAACGGAACTCATACCATGAGACCAGTATTTCTCTGATTTTAGACTCATGAAGACCATTATAAAAAAAAAGGGAACTATACACAAAATCACTGATTAATACAGAGAAAAAATAGTCGAAGTTTAAGCAAACTGTATCCAACTATATGTGTGTGTGTGTACACACATATAGAAAGACATGCTTTATCCCAGGATATGCAAAGTTTGTTTGCATATATGAAAATTAAGGTAATCTACCATATTAATAAGTCAAAAAAGAAAAAACTTTTAAAAAATCAACACCCATTCATGATAAAATTCTGTCACCAAACTAGGAATAAGAGGCATTTTTCAATCTGGTGAAAGGCATCTATAAAAATATAGCTAAAAATAAAAAATATATTTAAATAGCTAATGTCAAACATAATAATGGGAGACTGAATTTTTTCCTAGTTCACTAACAAAACAAGGATATTTGCTTTTACTACTTCTATTTAACATTTTACTGAGGATCCTAGCCAGTACAGTAAGACAAGTAAAAAAAGAAGTCATATAGATTGGAAATGAAGAAGTAAAACTGTCCCTCTTTGTAGAGAAGATGATTGTGCATGTAAAAAATCTTTAGGCTTCTTAGTGCTGGTAGCACTGATACGTCATTTAGCAAAGTCACAGCATACAAGGTCAATATTAAAAATTAATTGCATTTCTACATTTAAGCAAACAACAATTTGAAAGTGAAAATATTTAAATGATCATTTACAATGGTATCCTAGAATATTCAATACTTAATCGAGGTCCCGAGAATATCAAATACATAGGACAAATCTTGCAATACAATATGTGCAAGACCTGTACTTGAAACACTACAAAAACTATTTTTTTAAAAAATGACCTAAAGTAAATGAAATTGTAATCCATGTTGATGGATTAGAAGACTCAATATTGTTAAGATGTTCATTTTTGCCCCAAATGATACACAGATCTCCACAATCCTAATCAAATTACCAGCAGGGTTACATTTATTTATTTGTTTATTGTAAAAATCGACAACTTGTATTTCAATTTACTTGGAAATATAAAGGATCTAGGATATCTGAAACTACTTTGAAAGAGAAAAACCAAAGTTAGACTTAGATTATATGGTATTAAGACTTACTTCAAAGCTATAGTAATCAGAACAGTATGTTACTGACGTAGAATAGACATGTAGATCAGTGGAGTAAAATAGAGTCAAGAACAGACATACACAAAAAGTCAGTTGATTTTAACAAAGATTCCAAGGCAATTAGATGGAGAAAGAAAAATCATTCAACCCATTGTTCTGTACCAAATGTATATGCATAGGGGAATAAATAAATCTTTCTTTTTACCTCAAACCATGTATAATACCATATCTATATCTCTCTGTGATATAAATATATAATATATAAAGAACTCTTGAGATTCAATAAGAAGACAAAATTAAAATAGTCAAAAAATGTGAGCACACATACAACATATATTTTATATATATATACACACACACACACATATATCTCCAATAATAGCCAATAATCAAGTGAAAAGATACTGAACATCTTAGTTGTCAGGAAAATGCAAGTAAAAATAACAATGAAAGTGAAACTGCTAAAATTAGAAATACTTGAGAATACCAATCATTGGCAAGGATATGGAACAAGTGGATCTCTCATGCAATGCTGGGGGAATGTAAAGTGGTACAATGACTGCTAAGGGATGCAGTTTGACAGTTTTTCATAAGCCTAAAGTTACACACGATTCTGCAATTTCTTTCCTACATATATACCCGAGAAAATGAAAACATTTCACACACACTTACTTCTGCAGAAATGTTTAGAGCAGGTCTCTTGGTAATAGCTCTACCCTGGGAAAACTTTATAAGTTCTTTAACAGTGAATGTATAAACAAATTAATGTCTGTCTAGCCAGGAATATTACTTGGTTATAAAATAGCCGGAAATATCAACTCATGCAACGTTATGGAGCAATCTAAAACATATTCCTCTGAGGAAGCCAGATTCAGAAGAGTTGATAGCGTGTGATGCCATTTACATGAAAATCTAAAAAAGTGAGGTCTAATCTACAGTGATAGAAATTAGAAGTTACATCACAGGTTGCCTAGAGTCAGGGTCCAGTTAGATTGACCTTAAAGCAGCACCGGGAAACTTTCTGTGGTGATGCACATGTTCCATAGGCTGATTGTGATGGTGGTGGGAAGGGCTATTGCTCAAACCTCTTGATCTGCACTCTTCATTTGTGTCCATTTTAGTCTATGTAAATTATGTCTCAAAGTTAATTTTCAAAAGTTTTGGTCAAAAGTGCACTGTTGATCTAACAGAATTGTCTCCCAATTTGCGTCCGTGGTATTTTATGAATTAAATGACACGCAAAGAAAATGAGCAGTCAGAAGCGGGACAGCTGTGGGTCTACTTGGTTCCACTTTGAGAGATGTGGTGAGAAGTTTAAGAGGGACTTATGGCAAAGAACAGTGTCATTAGTGGAAGGGTATGCATTGGTTTTTGAAGAATTGACTTGAACCTACTCTTTTAAGAAAGATTTTGGCAAAGTTTGCCTCTCTTGCTCATTTGGTCTGCTCTACTAAAATTTAGACCAGTGTCAACAACTTGCTACTAGAATTGCTTTCTTCTATCTCACTGTAACTAATGTGTTCAACCTGCCAAAAGCAAGGAGAAGGAACAAAGTATCTAAGAAGGCACAAACACAGATTGGATTTAAAGCCGATAGATAAAGAAATCTCACTTTATGTCTCAGTGGAAATAATCAGTAAAGACATTAGCTAAATTGAAGGAGAGAGGGACAGGCTGTGAAATTTTAATCTCAGTGAGTAGACAAATTAGTTGACCATGTAATTATCCTATGACAACCAGGGATTGTTGGAGAATCACTTGGAAGGTGTGTCTATAACTTTAAAATGAAACATACTAACAGGGTTGTATGTTTTTAATTAACTACACTCAGCTTTGTGGGTACAGGCTCTGAGTAGGCAAAGGAATGAAGAAGCCAGGCTGTTGGGTGATTGTGGGGTATGTAATTGGAAATAGGAATGTTTCTTAGCCACAACAAAATCATAGTTTATTCAAGGGACGTACCCACACACATATATTTTTGTTGTTTTCATTGTGATGAATGATTTCTAATTCTTCTCTAGGTCAACCAGTTTTATTTTGTGCTTCCATATTTTTTGAAGTACTATTTCCTCTATCATGGATAGTATCTCTTTCTCCACCTATGACATTCCTATTCATTTTTAGAAACCTCACTCAAATATTCACACTTCTTTAAAATATTCCCTAATTTCGCTGGATGTTTCATAGATCACTGTCTCAGAACATGTTGTTCATGATCGGAGACTTTACAGATTTACTTATCAATTTGATTGTATGTTTCTTCTCTTACACCGTGACTCATTGTCCTCCTCCCATTCACTAACCTAACCATTTGGTTGCATCTCCATTTAACTCTTTTTGTTGGGGTTATCATAACATTCTCAGTCGCTTCTCTTCACTTTGCAAGGAGGCTCTACCTGGTCCACAATGGTGTTCTCAATCAGCACACAGTTGGTACACCATCCAACCTTCTAGAATTCAAAATTTGTCAATATCGCTTAACTTTAGTTAACTGAATTAATTCACTGTATAAGTCAATGTGGTGGTAAGTTAAGCAAATATAGTCCCTTCCTAACTGAAACTCATATTCTGCTCATTTCCTGGATCTTATCTTGAAAAGTTTTTCATTTCCATAATACAGAACTAAAATACATGGATCTATAACTATACCATCTCATCTCTCTCATCTTCCCACTTCACTTTTAGCACGACTTTTACAAGGTAAATTTATTGAGATATTAGAATCTCAAATCCTTCTCTTTTCTCCTTGCCCGTTATCCTTTGCACACATAGTTAGGGCAGAATATGAAGGCATAAGAGTGTAAAAATTGAGAAGAAACTTGGTGCCCAAGAAAACCACCCTGCTCAGAAGAAGGATCTACAGAAGTGGATTCTGCATTTTGCATAGTCTTAAGAGAAAAATGTTGCTGTTTCTATTTGTGCTTCTTCTTTGACTACTTTTATTAACTAGCTAGGATTTACTGAGGGCTTATCATAAGCCTGGTATTTTTCTTGGAATTGGTACACATGATCACATCTAATTCTCTACAACAATGGTTATTAAAGTGTGTTCCCCGGATGAACCGGCAGCACCAGCAACCCTGGGAACTCGTTAATAATGCACATTTCAGGTCCCACCCCTGTCCTACCAAATGAGAACTTTGGGATGAAGCTCAGTAATGTGTTTTCCCATCACCCCAGATGATTCTTGAGGCACACAATGAATGTGAGAAACACAGGATTGAAAGATCATTACATTTCATGCTAATCTGGGATACTCTGGTTTATTCCAGATAGATGGAAATGCTAAAGAGTTTAATACCTTGTTGAAGTTTTTGATGTTTTCTCTATTATTTTCTTCGGTATCTCTGGAATAGTTCTTAATCACATCATGGTATGTGCCAGCCCTGCAAACCCCAGTTAGAAACAGCTTCATTTTGCTTTTAGAGCTTTTGAAACCACTTAGCTTGATTGTAATTTTATTTTCATGCAGCTGAGATACCATAAATGCTCATATTGCCGACCTTGAGCTGCATAACAAGGACAGTATACATTTTATGTTAAACCTTGATATAATCTCTCAGAGTTCAATTAATATGATACTATTGGACCAGCACTTTTAGGTAGCCCAAATAACTATTTGTATGTTTAAGTAGGTTTTTAAATATGGCATCGAGTTGAAATAGCGAAAACTTTCATTTAAAAAATTAACTTTGAGTCTTCTGTAAATAGGTGTTAGAACGCTCAGCTAAAATAAATTTTCGAGAAGTAGCTTATTTAATGTAGGGAAATTCAATTTTTACTAATATCATTAAAATAATAATAATGCAATTCATGTCATAATATAAGAAAATAAGAAAAAACTCTAAAATATTTTTATATAGAGATTTTCCAAGTAGATTTTTATATAGGAAAATTGGTTAATACAAACCAATACAACATTTTTACTACTGGGCATGTTAGAATTATAAGGAAACTTACTTACATCTTCTGACTTTTATCATGGCTAAACCCAAGTGAGATGCTGCAAAAACATCCCCCAAAAAATTAAAAAAAACAAAACTTTGTTAGGACTGAGAAATGTTAAAAACAAAATAACACAAAAGGTATTTTCTGAATAAAATGCCAATGCAGGTGGCAACTAGTAGAAAACAGACTGCTTGTGGTTACTGCTCCTCCTTATGATAACTGAAGTGTTACCGTTAATAAATAGGAAGCTGATAATGAGAATAATTCCAGAATTTAAGAAAAAAAAAGTTACTTTGAAATTAAATGCATGAATTCACTATCATTAATGACAATGGACAATTTAATCACTGTTAAATTGATTAATCCTTATTAAATAGAACCTCATAGTTATATTTGGACTATCACTGAGGAAACAGTTACACGTATTGTACCTTATTATAAAATTATTAACAGATCAGAATTTGACACTCTAAATACAAATAGTTAAAATATCCTCTTGAAGAAATTCATATAAGGGTAGCATATTCTCACTTATGTTTTGAAAGGTGATTTAAAGAATTAGAAAAAAATGTACCACAAACCTTAGACGTCCAAATGAAACCACTTATAACTTCACAACAACCTCTACTGCAGGATTTCTGGTGAACTTAAAAGAGGCTGTGATCAATTTGAGATCTGATTAGATCTGGCCTTTAGGTGTTTGGACTTTGGGAAGTCCCCTCTCCTGAAAGCTTTATCCCTTCTGAGTGCAATTATTCAATTATTGTCTGTTTCTGGGCCCAGGTGAAAACGCTGTCTCATCAGGGAATGAACTGAGACTCAAACCTGACAAGTCCATCTAGTAGAGGTGAAAATGTGGGAAAATTCAAGAAATATCCATTGTAAAAAGGCAACCACACGTGGCTGGAGGGCCAACCTTTTTAATCCCCAGGTCTCAGGCATCTTCGTGAACAGGTCATTGTCTGCACAATAAGGACTGAGAAGACCTCACTTCTTACTTGGGAAGGGGGAAGGTTGCTTTTAAAACCTGCAACCTGGGAGGAAACCTGTTTAGCTAATGAGACAGCCTTCTCTTGAGGCAGGCACAATCTAAGATGCTGTAGCTTATTTTAAAATGATTAATGACATGATACATCACCATGAGGATGTGTTGCTGAGGACCAATGGCCTTGGCCTCTCTGTCACAGACGGTATTGATGAATACTTGGACTTTGCACACAGAGGCTGTTAGGCAAGGCCTTTAGAATTCTTCAGTAACTTTTATTTGCTGGGATTCTCCATTTCTTCATTTGTTTCAAGATAACTCAAATTGTTCACTGGAGCACTTGAATGATGGCTGCTCTAAATTTCTTGTCAGATAATTCTAATATCTGATTTATTTTGGTGTTCATTTTCTCATTGGCAACAGTGGATTGTCTATACTATTCAGATTGTGCTTTTCCCGGTTTGTGGTATGACATCCGCTTTTTCATCATATTCTAGACATTTTGGATGTTGGGAGACTTTGATCCCGTTTAAATATATTCTAGCAGACAACTTAAACTTATTTTGCTAAACATTTTTTTTCAACTTTCTTAAGTTTAGCTTGTAGGTCTTGGCTTACTTTTATAAGCTTTATATCCAATAACATTTTAGTTTTCAGAGTACTTGCAATAACATTCTGGTATGCTTTCACTCTTCTGATGCCTCTGGGTCTCTGATTTCTATCTCTGCAGGTGCCTTTGGGTGGGAGTAAAACAAATATTGACCCTGATTTGCTTTCTGATTCAAGGGGAAGTACAGGTGGATGCTGGCCCTGGGTTATTTTCTGCTGCAGGGTGGAGGTCCCAGGGATATCAGGCTAACTGGCACTGCCCAAGGGCCACCCACACCACTGAGAGTGGGACGGGTGATGGTGGGTAGGTAGCTGCCCAGGCTCTGCTGAAGTTGATGCTGCTGGCAGATTGAGTCACCACCACCTAGGATGGGGAGGGCACCTGCTCAGGCTGTTGTCGCTGAGGAGGCCTGCTCTTCCCCAGGTGTGCTCAGGCACGGATCCCCCTGCCAGGCCTCTGCTGCTCTGTCCCTTTCCTGCCACTTTGTCCAGAGAGAAGCCAGATATATATATATTTTTTTGGACAGAGTCTCGCTCTGTCGCCCAGACTGGAGTGCAGTGGCACAGTCTCAGCTCACCACAACCTCTGCCTCCTGGATTCAAGCAATTCTCCTGCCTCAGCCTCACGAGTAGCTGGGATTACAGGCACGTGCCACTACCGCTCCACTAATTTTTATATTTTTAGTAAAGACAGGGTTTCACCATGTCGGCCAGGCCGGTCTCTACCTCCTGACCTCAAATGATCCACCCACCTCGGCCTCCCGAAGTGCTGGGATTATAGGCATGAGCCACCGCACCGGCCCAGCCCGGCCCAGGTTTGTTTTTGTTTGTTTATTTTTCCTATTCTCTTTTGGTCTGCGCCTGTTGTTAGTTTCAAAGTCCAAGACCGTGGTTCCCAGTCTGGGATATAAGGGAGATAAAGGGGAAGCTTGCAGAATTCACCTCAGTGTCACCAAGTCCAGGGATCCCCAGGCAGCCTTCCTTTTTTTCCTCACCTTTCAGAGTAATTTTATCTCTGTTGAATTATTTCCAAGGACCAAGGTGGCCTCCATGTTCCCCTCAGTTTGACCAAACCTCAGATAGGCGTCCCGCTTCTAGGCCTGAACTCCCTTTCACCAGCCCTTACGGAATGCAGGTACCCTAACCACAGAGGCTTTTCACTCCCTCTCCTTAAAGCATTTGCTTTAGAAAAACTGGTCATTATCATCACCTGTTTGAGATACAAATCTTTTAAAATGCTCCTTGGCAGTTTGGTAATCCGAAAGTCTCTTTTCAAGCACCTGGGAGCCATGCCTTTGACATGTAATCAGAGAAGCTAGCGTCCCCACCTCCCAGTCTTTGGGAGAGGATAGAAGCCTAACTTCCCTGCTCTAAGTTGTACAACTACCTCCTGCAAGAAGATGAGAGGAAATGTACTTTTCCTTTGCATAAGGCCAATTAGCAAACACAGATGGCCTCAGATGCTCTCTCCAACTCCAGCTCTTCTTTCTGGCGACTGAGTCCTGACTTTTCTCTCATTGCAATAGCCTTCCTTAGCTGGTTACTTTGGTATAGTGCAATACTTGCCTCTATATTCATATTAGAGTTTCTTGCTGGGAATGCCTACCCAGTTTTCTTGAGATTTATTTGGGTTCTGAAAGCCCTCACTGGCTTCTCTCTCTTCCCCCGGCAAACTTGCTTTATAAATGCAAGGAAAGTTTTCGAGGTGACAGGTATGTTTATTGCCTTGATTGTTCTGATGGCTTCATGGGTATGTAACCACCCGCCCAAAGGGTTCACCTTGCCGGCTGCCTAGACAGAACCAATTTATCAAGACAGGGGAATTGCAATGGAGAAAGAGTAATTCATGCAAAGCCTGTGCAAGAGACCAGAGTTTTATTATTACTCAAATCAGTCTCCTCAAGCATTCGGGAATCAGAGTTTTTAAAGGTAATTTGGCAGGTAGGGGCTTGGGAAGTGGGGAGCGCTGGTTGTTCATGTTTGAGATGGAATCAAAGGGGGTCGAAGTCAGTTGTCCTTGCTGGCTTCTGTTCCTGGGTGGGATGGCAGAACTGGTTGAGCCAGATTACAGGTCTGGGTGGTGTCAGCTGATCCACCGAGTACAGGGTCTGCAAAATATCTCAAGCCCCTTTTTTTTTTTTTTTTTTTTTTTTTTTTTTTTTTTTTAGACAGAGTTTTGCACTTCTCGCCCAGGCTGGAATGCAATGTCACCATCTTGGCTCATTGCAACCTCCGCCTCCCAGGTTCAAGCAATTCTCCTGCTTCAGCCTCACGAGCAGCTAGGATTACAGGCATACACCACCACGCCTGGCTAATTTTTTGTATTATTAGTAGAGATGGGGTTTCACCATGTTCGCCAGGCCCGATCTTAGGTTTTGCAGTAGTGATGTTATCCCCAGGAGAGGTCTGGGGAGGCTTAGATGCTTGGAGCCAGAGGCTGCACAACCCCTAAACTGTAATTTCTAATCTTGTAGTGAATTCATTAGTCCTGCAAAGGCAGACTGGTCCCCAGGCAACAAGGGGGTCTTTTCAGGAAACGGCTGTTACCAGTTTTGTTTCAGAGTCAAACCATGAACTGAATTCCTTCCCAAAGTTAGTCGGCCTATGCTGAGGAATGGACAAGGACAGCTTAAAGGTTAGAAGCAAGATGGAGCGGTTAGGTCTGACTTCTTTCACTGTCATAATTTCCTCAGTTATAATTTGGGAAAGGCGGTTTCAGGTGTGTGCATATGTTCAAACTCATCAAACGGTACACATTAAATTTGTACAGTTCTTTCTATGTCAATTACACCTCAATAAAGCTGTTTACAAAATGTACAGAGGCCCAGCTTTGAATATGCCTTTCCTTCTTCCTCTCTTTCCCTCCCTCCCCCTGTACCTTCCTCCATCTTCCCTTCTCCTCTGCTTCTCTTTTTCTTCAGTCTTTCTTTCTTTTCTTCATTCCTTTCTGTCTTTTTCAAGAACTATTTGGGATTTTTCTCAACTAAAACTTAGATGAAAATGTAAGAGGACGTTTTATTCCCTCTAGGTGCATCTGCATTTGAAGAAGGGATCCCTTCTTTCCTCTCCCAAATGACTCTTATAAAACTATTTCAGCCACTGAAAGATTTGGTAAGTCTGAGATGTGAGACCAAAGTGTCTTTTATCTATTTTTATTTAGGGTAGGAACATAAAGTCAAAGGTTGTCACTGCCTATATGTTTAACAAAGATTTCCCTTGGTGGGAATTGATCATTACATATTTAGATCAACTTTTTTTTCAATAACATATTATTAAGGATAGTGTTAAAAATTGCCCTTCAGAATACCTTAAATTGCCACAAGAGAACAATACAGTGCCATGTCTTTATGTCCAAGGCAGGACATTTTTTCCCCAAATCATTTAAACAGATCACTATTATTAAACTTGAACACAAACTAAATTATTTGTGCTATATTTGGGAGGCAGGTTGTCAAGAAAGCATATTGTATTTTTGAACAAAATAATCACACCCTCAACAGGTTAAAAAATAAATCTCACATTTTGTGAGGCTAAATGAAAAAGCACAGACTTGAGTCTCCCATCTGTTAACGTAAATTAAAATGGGGACCAGGCCTGCAGAAGCCCCAAGCAGACAAAGCCTGCCAGGCCTCGTGACACCAACTTTGCTTGATTTGCAAACATAAGTGAAACGAGCTATTTCTTGTAATTGCCTATTTTGAAAAACAGAACATAAGCTCAACCAACCAAAAGCAGCCAACAAACTTACAATTATATAACTAGAGACTTTCTGGTGGAATAGAACAAATAAGGCAACTTTGTAACCAATCACACATCTTCTTTGTGTGGCTTCTTCCTTCACACCATAAAAGAATGACCCTCATACTCCTTCCTTGAGGGCTCCAAACCACTTCTGGCATAGAGTTCCTAATTCCAGAATCTTTATTTGCTCAAATAAACTATTAAGAATTTTATTGTGCCTCAGTTTTGTTTAGCTTGCCTTTTAATACATTTCATCATGAATAAGAAGTGTATACTTATACTGCATATCAAAACAATCTCTCTCTCTCTCTTTCTTGCCATGCATGTATACAGTTAGGTTTTGGGGGCCAATAAGTAACACCCTGCTTTGTTTTCCAGGGTCATGATCTCTTCAGTGATAAAACAGAAGTTACATGTTTTGATATCAAAATATCTGCTTTATTACCAATAAAGCTGATCAGAAAATATGGCCTTGGATTTGCAGCTGCCTTCACTGACTAATAAACCTTCCCCTTTGATAGAGACAGATGAATGCACCAGCCCCAGGCAGTGTTGAAAAACCACACATCACAGGGGCCTCCCAGAAGGACAGACCCGGCCCTGGGAAGCTTGCTGTGTAGTACAAAAAATGCAGAATGGGAAAAAGTGGACTTTTCCTTTATCCCAAACTTGAGATATGAGAACACAGAGAGTCTGGGAAGGTTCCTCCACATGAGAGGCCAGGAATAGTCTTTCTTTTTGTTTTCTTTCTTTCTTTTTTTTTTTTTTTTTTTTTGGTAGAGACAGGGTCTCACTGTGTGACCCGGGCTGCTCTTGAACAGCTGGCCTCAAGCAATTCTCTCCCTTGGCCAAGTATCTTTCTCAATGAGAGTTCTGAGCTTCCTGTTCCCTTCTCTTCAATACTCTTGTGTGGTGTGTGCCCAGCTGGTAGGGTCGAGCCCACGTTGCTTCAGTGTCACAATCTGGTCCCAACCTTGCTGCCTGGCATTCTCCCTCTCTGAGGGTCCTCCTGGGCTCTGTGCCAGTGAGTCTGCTTCCTGCCTTCCCTCTACATGGCTTTCTCCCTTCCATTTTCTTCTCCTGAAAAAATCCTGATCATAATTTTTAGAGTATCTATCCTATAGTGTTGTGATGGAAATTGCATAAATTGTATTGAATCAACTAATGATCATGGGTTAGATGAGGTTTTGGGTGATTATTATTGGTATTTTTCAGGGTGCTGTTCAGGCAAGATGCCATCCGAAAAATGCATTCCCTTTCTCAGCAAGTGGAGTGGATTCTCCTCCTCCTTCATCCTCTCCCAGCACCTTGCCCCTGTGTCTACCATGGAAAGGTCTTTGTTGATAGCCTTTCCCTGGCCCCTATCATTTCCCCTGTGGCAAGTCCATACTTTGCTCCCACCTCCACCCACATAACTGAGCCCAGAGTCGACAAATAATCACACTTAGTGTTTGGGGAATGAATTTGCTCCCCACCAGTTGAGCTCACAAAGCGTGTATCAGATTCCCCTTCTCTGCTTACCGTAACTCCCCGCGTTCCTCTCTGTCTTCCTCCTTTCCTGATATGGTTTGGCTGTGCACCCACCCAAATCTTAACTTAAATTGTATCTTCCAGATTCCCACATGTTGTGGTAGGGACCCAGTGGGAGGTAATTGAATCATGGGGGCCTGTCTTTCCTGTGCTATTCTCGTAATAGTGACTAAGTCTCACGAGATCTGATGGGTTTATTAGGGATTCCTGCTTTTGCTTCTTCCTCTTTCTCTTTTGCTGCCACCATGTAAGAAGTGCCTTTCACCCTCCACCATGATTGTGAGACCTCCCCAGCCATGTAGAGCTGTAAGTCAAATTAAACCTCCTTTTCTTCCCAGTCTCTGGTATGTCTTTATCAGCAGTGTGAAAATGGACTAATACATTTTCTTTCTTCTTCTTTCTGTCCATTCTTCTCCCCCATCCTAAGTCAAATGTGGCTGCATCTGTAACCATGGTGAAGGTGATGGCAGAAAGAAAGAGGCATTGAAGTGGAAAATCCTCTATCCTCTTCTTCCAGCCACAGCTCTGAAATGGAGGAAGTTTGGAGGCATTTCAGTCACTGGCTGCTGAGGACTGGACCTCCACTTTCACTATTGATCTCTTCGGTTGGTAACAACCCGTCTTTTGCAAAATCAAATGAGATGAGGCTGAAAAAGAGCTGAGCATTGCTGGTTCCATAAGTGAGAACTTTTTATATTGAAATAATAGTTCTAGTTTTAAAAGATAGAGAGAGCAGGAAGATTAAGACATATTAACATGGTGATAGAAAGCCAATAAATCCTGCTAATGCTTTCCAGTTTTGCAATGAAATGTTTTTAGCCATTTTAATGACCAGCTTATAATTAAGAAAAAGATGGTATTTCAGACCTAAAAGATAGAACATATAATTGTTTGAAAGAGTTATAGCCTTTGTCTAGGTAGAGTGATATAACAGGACTTCCCCTGAGAAATTAAGACCAGCACTGGTCTTGGTTAACCAGGGCAGAACCTGTTAATATGCTTGGGAGTATCGCTAACCTGCTTTATGTAGATAAATACCTGCAGCGTCTGGTAGCAGACCTCATGGTGGGTGCAAAGTGCTTCCTGGAGCTGCTCTGAAAAATGACAGCTCAATTTTATACCAACTTCCATTGCACGGCCCCAGTCTTCCAAAATGAGGAACAGCAGCCCTTTCCACAAGAATTCCTCTGCTCTCAGTAAGAATTCAAAACCCTGTGCACCAGGAATCTGACTTGGAATGGTGGTTGTTGTACTTCGTTTTTACCTCAAAGCTGGAATATGTTCTATAGACCCGAGGGGTCAGGAAGACCATGAGCAAAGTGAGGAAAATCCAAAGGAGACACAGGCTTTGGGACTTAGATAACGAGCTCATTTCTATGTGTGTAATAGAGAGGGATTTTATGAATCATAAACTTAGATTTGTCAAATACGTAACTTTATTTCTTTATAAAGAAAATTTACTTTGCTTTTGAATCTTAATTTCTGTATGTTAAGTGGAAAATCTAATTTTGCTAAACTATCCTAAATTACTTCTTGTGAAAAAGTCAGTTTCTAGAGAAAAAATAATAGGATCATTCAGCATTCTTCTGTATCTCCCTTCTTGCCTAACTGCCCCAGGTAGTGAGCTCAGTGTTGGGGGTAGGGGTGAGTGAGGTGCTTCTGTGTCACCCCATGTCTGAGGAAGCGGCGTGGAGAGCCACTGTGTCACGCTCTCCATACATGGCCCCCGTTAGATGAGCTTCCTTTCCTCTGGTCCTTGTTGTTGTTCGCTGATATCTGCTGGTCCTGTCGAAGCCTCCAGCTGCAGGACTCCCGACTCGCATCTCTGCTCCTTTTTCAGCCCAGGTATTTTTGGTTCTGCTGCTCTTCTCTTGGAGTCTCCCTCCTGTCTGACTAGGGGGACAGGACCCGCCACCTACGTTCCCCATGCCCTGCCGGGAAGCCGTGGATTCCACCAGTTCTTTGTCAGGGCCATCCTCTCAGTCTTATTTCTCATCAAAGGTTTAATGCTGCAGCCAGGTCAGCACCTGTGCAGACACGGCCTGCCTAAAAGGCTCACATTCTCCGCACAAGTCCACCTGCTGGGTTCTCTTTTAGTTTAAAAAGAAGTCCACTCAGAAACATAATTCTTTGTTTTATGCTACGTGATTTTCCTTCTGAGTTAATGAATAACTCTGAATCAGTGGGTGGAGGTCATACAATGATAAGAAAATAGTGCTGTAATAAACATTCATGTGTGTGTGCCTTTATAGTAGAATGATTTATATTCCTACCAACTCAAATGCCCATCAATGATAGACTAAATACAGAAAACGTGGTACATATACACCATGGAATACTATGCAGCCATAAAAAAGGAATGAGATCGTGTTTTCTGCAGGGCCATGGATGAAGCTGGAAGCCATCATCCTCAGCAAAGTGACATAGGAACAGAAAACCAAACACTGCAAGTTCTCACTCATAAGTGAGAGTTGAACAACGAGAACACATGGACACAGAGAAGGAATAACACACACCAGGGCCCATTGGTGAGTTGGGGGTGAGGGGATTTAAGTTAATTCATTCAGATAGCACATACACAAAAAAAATGGTAGCACAAAGGGGATCACAGAGCCTCTACCCTTAATATTATGGGTTGGCATTCTTTGTGACACTTGATTTGAAGAGGTTTTTATTAGTCTCAATGTGTTCTGCAACCCAACAGGTTAAGAATTAATAGAGATTATGCTGAAGCAGAGTAAGGGTGAATAAAATTGTATGTAAAAATCTATTTTTTTCCCCCAGTAAAGTAGGAATCAAGCTCATTTGAAAGTGAACCAATAAAAATGCACTAGAGAGGTAGAAGAAGGTGGAAAGAATATAGAACAGCTGCTGTGGAGAACTAGAAAGAGTCTACTCAAGATTAATTAAAGATATCAGTGAGTATCATTGAGGACTCACTGACTAATCCCAAAAGCAATATGTTTTTTAGAGGTTTTGTTAAGAGACACTATAAGTGGATAAGTATGTATCTCCTCTCTGTGACCTCTTTTAGGTAAAGAAGACTCATTTGTACATGTAAGTTGATTTGTTTCCTAACATTATATTATATAATTTTAGAGCCCTGTCTTGCATTGCAATGATAAACCCAAATACAGACTTTCTATTAGAATATACTTTAGAATACCTGAAAATGTTTACATTAAAAATCCTTAAACGTTGGATAAAGCAAACAATTTCTTTGAAGTAAACACTTCACCAATCCTACAAATGTCACTGATCAAAGCCAGCAGTATTAGAGATTTAAGCTGAAACTAAGTAGCACACTGAAGCAAGGAAGATTTTTAAAGCCATAAAACCATAATCCTCTATTAAAATATGGGACTCCATTGCTTTGTCAAATTTGAGAGGTGTAGTTTTACTGGGAAGTCGATAAAAGCCTCAGAAGGAAGGTGACAGAGGATAACAGGTCAGAGTGTTTTTCATAAGTAGAGAGAGGAAGAGTGCTTTGCTTGGTATTAAGCATTTTATTCTTTAGGGAGGCTTGTGAAATAAAAATAATGTAAGTGGATTCCACTTTTATCAGATACAAGTGATCTTACTATCTTTCGAAGTGTCAAATTACTTCACAATGAACGGAGCAGATACGTTGCTAATACTTTGAAACTATTTCTTGGACACCTGATATTATCCAGCTTACCATTGGTTAAAAAAATGCATTTATGTGGAGAATAAAGTATGCTATAAAATCTTGAGCAATAAGAAATGAATATAGAGAAGAGTCTATCAAAATAGCTGTATACCCAGTAAATAGCGAGATAAACACTGGAAAGATTGTATACTTTCAATTTTTAAATGGAATATTATATATATACACACATATATATTTTATATTAGATATATATTTGAAAGATATCTTTAACAAAAATAAATATTTAGTAAACAATTTGCCACACAATACTAAAAACAGTAAAACTTATTTACTGAGACACGTATTAGAATGGCCAAAGCACAGAGTATGATGAAACCGAATGCTGACAGAAATGTGGAGCAATCAGAATGCACATTCAACACCACTGGAAATGCAAAATATCACAGCCACTTTGGAACGAAGTTGGCAGTTTCTTACAAAACTGAATGTAATCTTACCATATGCATTAGTCAGGGTTGTCTGGAGGGACAGAATTAATGGAATATACAGACGCACACACATATATATGTGTGCATATATATGCGCATATATATATACACACATGAGTTTATTAAGTATTAACTCACATGATCACCAGGTCCCACAATAGGCCATCTGCAGGCTGAGCAGCAAAGAGAGCCAGTCCAAGTTCCAAAACTTAAGAACTTGGAGTCCGATGTTCAAGGGCAGAAAGTACCCAGCCCAGGAGAAAGATGTAGGCTGGGAGGCTAAGCCAGTATCGCCTTTTCATGTTTTTCTGCCTGCTTTATATTCGCTGGCAGCTGTTTAGATGGTGCCCATCCAGATTAAGGGTGGGTCTGCCTTCCCCAGCCCACTGACTCAAATGTTAATCTCCTTTGGCAGCACCCTCACAGACACACCCAGGATCAATACTTTGGATGCTTCAATCCAATCAAGTCGACACTCGGTATTAACCATCACAAATCCACCCCTTGTCAACTTGAACCCATACACATCTCATGAGATCATACATAATCTTCAAATAAAAACAATAATCTCATAATTACACCTAACATAATACAACTATCCTTCGTACAACTGGAAATGCACCAATCCCCAACCCAAATACTATTACATTAAGTTAACGATACTTAAACGCTGATATGAAGTCAATAAATCTTATGCTACATGATAAAAGGAAAAGGAAATAAAATGAAGATGTTTTCTTAGTACAAGCGTATACATGCACAAACATGTTTTTAACAAAAGAAGGAGGAAATATTCATGACAATTCTGCAGCTGGTCATGTGGTTGTAGCTGGTATTGACGATGACCTTCTTCTACTACCCATTCTGTATTCTCTTTGCGTTCAGGAAGCACCTCAGCAGGTCATTATTTTTTCCCGGTGGAGTGATCCAAACCTTCATTCCCGAAGGGGCCATTTGTAGTCCTGCCTGGGCGGAGCTCTTGTAGTTTCTCATTGACCTTAATCACAGGGCATGGTGATACTAAGGGACACCCTAACTTTGTCCACTGAACTGAGGAGCAACCAACCAACTTCATTATGTTCCTTGGTTCTCCACATATGGTCAAATGTATTACGTACAGAGTCACTAAACTCCTTGCCTCTCACGAGCAGTGAAGCAGGAGTTTCAAATGCATTTACTTTACATAACTCTCTAAACAGTTCACGCCAAGGACTGTCAGTGTTCTCCACTCTATTAGAAGTAGAGTCCTTAGCATTTTGGTGTCTAATCATAGACACCAAAAATCATAGGCAGCCAACTCCAGAAACCCCCAAACCAATAAAAGAACTCCATCCTTAATCTATTCCTCTAGAACCACTCCTGGTACCCAAATCTGTATTAGTCAGGGTTCTCTAAAGAGACAGAACTAACAGGATGAATAAGTATATAAAGGGGAGGTTATTAAGTATTAACTCACATGATCACAAGGTCCCACAATAGGCTGTCTAAGGAGCAAGGAGCTAAGGAGCAAGGAAAGTCAGTCTGAGTCCCAATACTTAAGGACTAGGAGTCCAATGTTCCAGTGCAGGAAGGGCCCAGCACAGGAGAAAGATGTAGGCTGGGAGCCTAGAGCAGTCTCATCTTTTCACATTTTTCTGCCTGCTTTATATTCCAGCTGCACTGGCAGCTGATGACAGGGTGTCCCCCAGATTAAGGGTGAACCTGTCTTTCTCAGCCCACTGACTCAAATGTTAATCTCTTTTGGCAACACCCTCACAGACACACCCAGAATCAGTATTTTGCATCCTTCAATCCAATCAAGTTGACAGTATTAACCATCACACCGTATGTCCCTAGTGGAGGCCCACCTTCAAACCAGGGATAGTCTGAAGCCTGGGGGCCTGGCTGACACACCAGAATGGGAATTTATGGTGGTTTTTCTGGCCACCCATGGCTGCCCATGAACCACTCAGCATGTACTTCCTTCCCTCTGAAGCTCATAAAAACCCTGGACTCAGACAAACTAGAAGAGATGCCTGGATGACCTGCCTGCAGAGAGGAGCTTCCCATTCCAGGGTCTCCTCTGTGCTGAGAGCTGGGCAGATGTAGAGACTACCAGCTGCAGAGAGGAGCTACCCACTCCAGGGTCTTCTCTCTGCTGAGAGCTGGGCAGATGTAGAGACCACAAGCTGCAGAGAGGAGCTACTCCAGGTTCTTCTCTCTGCTGAGAACTGAACACTCATCAGGACACACTGCCTGTGGAGAGCAGCTACCCAGTGCGGGTCTCCTCTGAGCTGTTCTGTTGCTCAATAAAGCTCCTCTTCACCTTCCTTACCTTCCACTTGTCTGTGTATCTTATTCTTCTGGACAAAGGACAAGAACTTGGGACCTGCTGAATGGTGGGGCTAAAAGAGCTATAATACAAACAGGGCTGAAATACACCACTTACTCACCATATTACAGGCAAAAACAAGTAAAGAAGAGAGAAGGGGAGAAGAGTTGTGGCCCTTTGGGGAGTCTAGACCTAGGAACTCCCCACACCAGGGCTGTGACACCCACTCTGGGGCTCTGCGGTTCCTGGTATTTCCAAGCTTCCAAGAGCCACCGTGTTCTCTGGCACCAGCTGTTGACCCTGCTGTGGTACACCTGGTCCAGCTGGAGCCTTACAGGGAGCCGGCACCTGTGCTGGTGTCTGTAGCTGCCTCCCCCCCCGCAGCTGGTGTGCCTGGCTGTGTGCAGTGGCTGAACCCCATGCTTGCTTGCTTACACACCCCTCATAGCTCTGCACCTGGCTCACCCTTGGCAGGCACGATATTCACGTTGGTAGCACAAGATGAATGCAGACTGCCAGGTTGAGTGGGCAGAATGAGCCCAGCAGGCCTGAGTAAAAACTTGGGCAAAAGGCCACCAACCACAGAGGTTTCTGGCTGGCAAAGTGATACCGCAAGGATCCCGTGACAATATCACCTCATGTCCATTAGAATAGGTATTTTCAAAGGAAAAGCAAAGGAAGCAAGGAAGCAAGGAAGGGAAGGAGGGAGGGAGGGAGGGAGGGAGGAAGGAAGGAAGGAAGGAAGGAAGGGAGGGAGGGAGGGGGAGGGAGGGAGGGAGGAAGGAAGGAAGGAAGGTTCATAACGGCATTATTCACAGTAGCCAAAAGGCAGAAGCAACCAAAATGAAGAAGAATCAACACAATGTGGTACATACATGCTAGTATACACATGTTGCAATAAACATTCTTTTGCAAACATATTTCATACATTTGTTATATTTTATTATTAACTTCTATATGTATACTATGAATAGAGAAAAGAGCTAGTACTAATTTTATAATTTAAGTTTATTTTTAATATGTCTTTTGGGGGATGCTAAATATGTAATCAATTATCTAATTGTTCCATGGATATAATAAAATGAATATTTTCTATATACCTATTAGGATAATTGTTCATTTCATCCATTTCTTTACTTATATTTTTGGCTATTATAATTAATTGGGATAGATTTAAAAGTCCCAATACAGTTTTCTTTTCCAAGTTTTATTTGAATTTTTAACGATTTGTCTCTGAAAATGTTGTTTGCCTTCATAGCACTTTTTTTAATTTTTAATTTTTGTGGGCACCTAGGCCTTTGTACTGTCTTTAATCTTCTCGAATCAGTATTAGTTTTGCACTTCTGCTATTTACTCACATCCCACCTTTTTGTTTTAGTATTTAACTGCCCATCTCTTCATATTACACTTCATAAAATGTAACTTAATATAGTTCTTATAAATTCCCTTTAACAAGCAGTTGGCCCATTACTATTTAGTGAGACCTGTTATACTCAGTTCCTTGTATTGTATGCATGCCTAGTACTTATTTGTCATTTCCCTTTCACCTGTACTTGATACTTGACTAATTTAAAAGCTCACTATATTTTGCCTTCTCTCATTTGCTAATTTGGAATTGGTACTATATGCTACTATTATTTCAGAGGATAAAAATGTCCTTTGCTAAAGTAAAGATAGAGTTAAATCCTGATTATGTTAGTGGGGCTATCTTTGGCATTTTCTCGTGTTATATTGCTTTCTTAGAGTCTTTTTTGCTTATTTGGTTAAAATTTGCAAAAGGAAAAGGGCCATTATTCACAGTTGCATAGCTAGTGCTTGGGGCATAATAAACACCCAATAAATATCTGTTGACTAATAAAGATTATATCTGTGAACCTTCTGGAATCATACATATGTGTGTAAATATGTATACATATGCATATGTATATATGTACACATACGTATGTATATATGTGTGTACCTATATGTACATATGTACATAAATACATTTACACAGTCAGTATAATGCTTAAAAACACTAATTACAAAAATATAGATGATCTAAAGTAACACTGAAATTTCTAAAAAATCTCAGGTATGCTAATAAAATAAGATTGTGTGTACCTGAAAACACACTTAACTGTTTATATGTATAAACAATAAATAATTTTTATTATAAAAATTAAGCATCCTCTGAACCACTTCTAGTGAGTGTAATGTGGGTGTTGGCTTGAACATACAAAACTAAGCTGTTCTGGTTTCCCTTGTAAACCCACATGGGAGACCTGCCTTTACTCTGACTAACAACTTGGATGCTCTGCAAGTCATCTGGCAAAAGTGCCATTTAGTGAACTGTGTTTGCAATTTCCTAAATGGCAGCCATGAGGCCTGAGCATAATTACGACTCCTCCCTAAATGATGGGAAAATTTCCACTAATTAGGCCTAGATGCTTTTATGTATTGATGACATTACTAAGAAAAAATACTTTAATTAAAAGTTAAGTGTATTTGAAGATAAAAAGGCCATCACTGAATCCAGTTGTTTGTTACTGTTTATAATAGACTTTCTTTACATTAAATGGCAAAAGAGTAATGTGTTCATATTAGAATTGCATTAACGTTACACTGAAGTAAACAGAGGAGGAGCCGCTGCTTCCTGTTCCATATGCTGCAAGTACATTCTAGCAAAATCGTGAAACTGTGCAGAACTTCTGGCACATTTGATGTACCCTGTATACTCTAAGTCAGACGTGTTGACAGTCTCCTGAGTTAAGTTGAATTCACAGAGTTAGTAACATGATCATTAAAGGTGATCTTTACATGGCCTTCAAATTATTTACTGTTTCATTTATTAAATGTATAAACTGACCACGTGAATTGCCATGCATTTAGAATCTAGAGGAATTTCAAGTACATGTTCATTTTCCCCTACTGGACATTTCCTGAATGCTGGAGTGCAGGGTGTGAGAGCTGGGCTAGAAAGGCTGAATATAATAGTACCTGATGAGGAAGGAACCTGTAGCAAGCATGCCAGCTTTTCCATTCTTGAATAGGTAAAATAAATGAAAGGAGAATAAAATGTCTGCATCCATTATTATTCCATTTAAGTGGCATTCCACATTATTATTCCATTTAAGTGGCATTACAAAATAATGTACAATTTTGTAATAAATGAAGAAGGCAAAATTTAAGGACAGAGAAGAGCGGTGCCAGATACAAGGTTGTGTGAATGAGATAAATATAAAGGGACACAGGAAATTATTTGGAGTTATGAACCATCTATAATTTGATGTGGAGACGGTTATGTCACTCTATGAAATGTTAAAATTCATTTCACTGTGGTTTCATCACTCCTATATTTTAATGAAAATAAAGTTGAACAAACTGAAAATCAGTGAGTTTTCTTGCAACCGTCAGAGAACTGAGGTTGCAGGGCAAACTGCCACCCCAAACTTTGGACAGACAGATAAACACAGAAAGTCACAGCTAAGATCAGTTTACCTGAAGCAGAAGTCACTGTTGTTATAAACTGGTAGACATACAAAAATGGTAACCTTCACAAATGGCTTTTGTGGAGGCTGAGTGCGCACCAGTGTGAGTGTGAGAAACTCCTCAGGGTGGTAGTCTGAGAGAATCACCCCCTTTCATGGGTCTTGTCTCAAAAACCCCACTAGGTTTCCATGAAGAGTCAAGAGAAAAAGAAAACCTTCTTGTATCTGACAGGAGAAGGGAAAAAGCAACAATTTGAATGTACACATGGAGGATTCATCATGACAAAGTCCTACTCTGCAAGGGAAAAGACCTTACCAGGTCCTCATCAGACCTAGTAGAAGAGCAATTACCCAGCTCCATCCCCATCTAGCCTTCCTGTGTGGGGAAAGGGGAGCAACGTGTGATGGTGATAGCCCATGGACACAGGCCACTATGAGACTGATTTTTAACCATAAGATTATAGAGTGCTCCTCTTCTCTTCTCTTTCTTGTAATATTGCTGTTGTTTCTTATAATATTGCTGTCATTCATTTCATTTTTCTGTAAAATTACTTACTACATTGTCACTATTATTTGAACAGATAATTATCTATTAGATCCATTAAGAACAACTAAAAAGTAAAATATATTATTTTACTTTCATTATCTCTTCCCCACTGCAATTGCATCACGTAGACATGAGTTTCTGACCTATGTCATTTTATATCACCCCGAAAAACTTTGAATATTTCTTGCATGTCATTTCTCCTAGTGATTAATTCCTTCAATTTATATTTGTATGAGGAAGTCTCTGGTTCTCCTTCACTTTTGAAGGATAATTTCAGTGGATATAGAATTCTAGGTTATTGGGATTATCTTTCTTTAAATGCTTTGACTATTTTAGTCCACTCCTTTCTGGCTTTCATGGTTACTGATGCAAAGTCCAATGTAATTGTTATTTTTGCTCCTTTCTAAGTAATGTGGTGTTGTCATTTTCTGTCTTCCTTTAATACTTTATTTTGCCTTTGGCTTTCTCCAATTGAAATATGATATAATGAGGCATATTTTTGGGGAGTTATTTAAACTGGTTGGTATTCTTCCTTGATCTGTGATTTTTTTGGTGTCTGCCATTAATTTTGGAATATTCTTAGGCATTAATGCTTTAAATATTGCTTCTGCTACATTATTTCTTCTTGTGTATTTAAATTACATATATTTCACATCTTCAAAGTTCTTGAATATCCTGTCATGGTTGTTGTCGTCCATTCTGTTTTCTTTTGCTTTTCAATTTGAACAGTTTCTGTTGATCTTTCTACTCAGTGATTCTTTCCTTGGCCATAGCGAGTCACTGATGAGCATATTTAAGCCACTCTTCATTCCTCGTACAGTGTTTCTACCATTTCCTTCTCATTCTTTCTTAGAATTTCCATTTTTCTTCTTACATTAGCCATCTGTTCTTGCATGTTGCCTACTGTTTTCATTAGAACGCTTAATGTATTAATCACAGTTATTTTAAATTCCTTGTCTGGCAATTTAAAAATCTGTGCCATATGTGAGTCTTATTCTGATGCTTTCTTTGTCTTTTCAGATTGTGTGTATTTGTAGGTTTTTTTTTTTAATTCATTCTTTTGGGTATGCTGTGTACTTTTTTGTTAAAGGTAAGACATACAGTACAGGGCAATAGGAAGTGAGGTAAACAAAACTTTAGTGTTGCTAGGAGTTGCTCTGTGTTTTATGTTTACTGTAGGTAAATTGGCAGAGCCATCACTACCTCTAACTTTGTTTTTCTCCCATTTTCTCTTTAGTTTTCTTGCTATCTCCCTGTGACATATAGTCTACACCTTGCAGCTTTCTGGCTATATTCCACTGCTATGTTGCTGAAGTTCTGTTGTGGAACCAGGGGCTCCATTGAGAAACTGCTTATTTTGTGAGTGAGCCAGAAATATACATGATGAACCCGTAACTCTTCTACTGCCAGAAAGTTCTCAAAACAGAAAACAGAACAAAACACATTGATGGAAGCATGTCAAAACAGTGTAGGAGCTCACTGAAAGAGCTATCAATGGCTAAAGCTGAGAAAAATGTATTGAATTGGATTATATTGGATTATTGGATTATAATCCAAAACACCAAATAAATGTTTGTGATTTCATACAGATTTTTAAAAAATGTCAGAATGAATTAATCAGCAGTTGAAAAGAGAGAAATCCTCCAAGCAAAAAATTTCCATATCATTTACGTAGACACTGTTTTCTAAGGGAGGAGGAGCCTAACTCTCCACTTGTTAAATTTGAGTTGCACAGAGACTTCTGTCCAGAGAGCAAAGTGTGGAAAGGGAGAAAGGAGGGTGGTGGTTAATTTTATGTGACAACTTGACTGGACTACAGGATACTAGGAGAGCTGGCAAAACTTTATTTCTGGGTATGAGTTTCCAGAAGAGACTAGCATTGTATTAGTAGACTCAGCAAAGAAGATCCACCCTCACCAATGTGAGAAAGGATCATTCAATCCATGGATTACCTGAACAGAAAGAAAGGTAGAAAAAGTGTGAATTCGCTCTATTCTTGAGCTGAGACATCGGAGTTCCCAGGGCCTTAGGACTTGGACTAAATTATACCACTGGTTTCCCTGGTTCCTTAGCTTGCACACAATGTATCATGGAACTTCTCAGTCTCCATGATTATGTGAGCCAGTTCCCAAGATATGTCTCTTCTTTCACATTCACATCACTCCTATTGATTCTGTTTCTCTGGAGAGCTCTGAGTAATAGAGACAGGGACAATAATCTTTCCACAGAGAAAACTGATGAATCTTACCATAGCCACGTGTTCAAGGTTAGCATGAACAGCGGTAAGTTATGTTGATAGCATGTATTGTGATATGATGTGATGAAAACAATACTTTACTTCTGTGGTCTGCCTCACAAACCTTA
This sequence comes from Macaca thibetana thibetana, assembly GCF_024542745.1. NCBI lineage: Eukaryota > Metazoa > Chordata > Mammalia > Primates > Cercopithecidae > Macaca > Macaca thibetana. The sequence goes on from NC_065595.1 coordinate 6,453,399, forward strand.
TAAATCTAGTCTAATCATGAAAAGGAAGCAACAATAAACTTCAATAAATGAGTGTCCTACAGCATACCTGACAAATGTATGCTTTAAAATTGTCAAGGTCATCATAAACAAGGAAAGTCTGAAAAAGATGTCATGCCCAAGGGGAGCTGAAGGAAACGTGATGAATAAACGTAATACGGTTTCTTTGTTGGGAATCTGGGGAAAAAAAGACATTAGGTATAAACTAAGGATAGCTGAGTAAACAATGGACTTTAGTTAGCAATAACACATCAACATTGACTTATTATGCAAATGTACCATAGTAATGTAAGATGCTATTAATAAGAGAAAGAAGCTTGGTGTAGGGTATGCCAGAATGTTATGTACTACCATCTCAATTTTTATGAGTAAACTTTTCTATAAATTAAAACAATAAGAATATTTTTAAAATGTTTTACCAACAAAAAAAGTGTCCTATTATATAATATTTCATCAATGAATATTATAAATTTTCAATATTTCCCCCAAACTGATAGGTAAAAAATGATAAAATTACTTAATTCCTTACTTGCATAAAACTTTCATTGAACTAGTAAAAATGGTACATTTTACTGAAAATAAATTATAATTTAATAATCCAGATTTTTTAAAAAAAAACATAAATTCTTACCATCAGTAATCTGGTCAAAAGAGAGAAAACCAAACTTATAATTTAAATGATTTCTATGGGTTGTGTTTATATATATATATATATATATAGAGAGAGAGAGAGAGAGAGAGAGCATATATTTATGGGTTGTGTTATTTACAGCATATATAGCATATATGTGTTTGTGTGTGTGTGTGTGTGTGTATATATGTGTCACAGCAAGTCACCATTATACATTTACAAGGATAGACTGTAATGATGTGTAAATGTATGGATCAGTCCTTCATAGCATTAGGACTTCAAAGGATGGCTTTTTCTGTTAAAAAAAAGAAAAAAGACTGAAATACAATTATTCCCTATTTTTTCTCTTCATTAGTATTATAACTAATAATTTAAATTTAAATTATTGAAAGGTCTAGATTTAATTTAAAAAGAAAAATTAATTGTTAGCACTTTAATAAGTAATAATTCATTTATATTTTAATGGATTAAGTTGATAAAATTATATAAAATATTCTACTTTCTGAATGATATCTATATTTTCCAAGAAAATGAAACAAGAGATGATGGTGGGCCAGAATGTTTTTGGAAAAAAGAAAACCTCCAATATGTAGCACTTGCCAGTTTGCCTGGGGTAGATACTCTTCCATTAGTGATACATACAATCTGATCTGGAGAGCCAGGGCTCTCTAACTTCAGGGCACCACAAGAAACAACACATTCTGAATTTGTTCTTTTCACTGTCTGTGTTATTATTTGCCCCTGGAACACACTGAAAAATGACTTACAGATTTAGACTTCCCATGACAAGGGACTTTCTAATGATCCCCAAGAAATGAGTATCTGGAGTCTCTCAACAGACCTAGGACTCCTAAGAAAATCAGTGGCAAGTGAATGTTTCAATTGTGTTGAAATAACTCAATATTCTTATGCGTTCTCTCAGAGGCAATGAGTACGAAAGTAGGGAGTGTATTGGCTTTTCCACGCAAGTATTGGTCTGTAGGGTCAACATGTCAAGGACCATCCAGGGGTAAGATTTGAAGAGCCTCATTCAGATAACTTCACTATGGATACAAGAGTAATTCATTTGTTCTTTTCTCTTACTGCTTTTTGAAATGAAGGGATAGTGCGGCTTTATGGTAGAAGTAGAAAGGGAGAAACTGATAGCTTTATATGCTAACTCATGAACATATCATGGTCAAATCTTCCTTTGCCTATCCTTAATCAGACCAAGGAAGATTTAAGAGTTTCACTCATACGGCAGAGTTGGCATTTAGGGACACAGGATGATAAACTAGTAGGCACAAAAATGTTCTGCTTTCTCACTTGAATTTTTTAAAACATTTCCTCCAGTGTCTGCAAACAGCTATTTCAGAACTGAGACAGTAGAAATGGTGAAACTTTGAATCTATGTAAGCAAAGCATCTAAAAATAATCTCACTTTTTAATGAATAGAGACACAGGCAAATATGATTGTGATGTTAATTTTAACAAACATAGAAAATATAAAAGTGCAAATAAAGAACTATCAGCCATATTCAGAATTAGTTACTTAAAAAGTGACATGCATACTTCCATCTTTTGTCTACCTACTTGTCTAACCAATGTCTATTTATATCTGTGTTTATACCTATATCTACCTATCATCTATCTAACTACAATATCATTCAAAATTTCCCAATACTCCCAATATCTATCTTGACAGCAGTTTTGTATTTATTTAATCTGTTATTTCTGATCTCTGTCTTTCAATGCACTCCAGCTTCTGGTTTTGAGATCCACCTCAGTTTCATTTATTGGTAATCTCCTTGCCTTTTCCTTCCTCGTTGATTTTTAACATTTTATCTCCTTCATATTCTTTAGTTTATTTCATTGCATCTACTGTTATTTCTATTACTTTGATGTGTCTTGTATCCTTACTGGCTTTTCCAAAATGAAGCCTTGCACTTTTCTGTTCTGAGATAATTCTGAGCCATTATGTTTTTCAAATATTGTGTCACCTGTGTTCTCTCTACCAGATATATGTTAGTACCAATGGATTTATCCTCCATACATCCAACTTGTTTTTCAAAAATTTTAATCTACTTAAAAAATGTTAGCTACATTCTCAGTTGAATCTTCTAGTTTAGTAGTTCTTGTTTCTGTTAGTTTTGTATTCAACACATCTACTGTTGTTTTCCTAATTTAAAAAAATGATAAAAAATATATCAGTCTTTTTTTTAAATTTTATAGCCTCATTGTTTTGTATTTATGTTTCACGACCCAGTCTCTATTTCATGAGCATTATTCCTTCTGTTTATCATGGACAGCATTAAGCACACTTACTATGAAGGCTATCAAATTGCTCAATTCCCTCAAGCACTTACTGTAAAGGCTATTAAACTGCTCAGTTCCCTCTTTTTCTTCACTTTCGTGTGTTCCATTTGTTGAATATGCTGCTGTGTTTCTCACTGTGTTGGACTGGTCTTGATTCTTGGTTTGAGGTCATAGTGTGGGTGAGTCACAGTTTCTCTATAGGTGTGGAGAATGAGGTTATCCTTTGTGGATGCTTTTGTAATGACCTCAGCACTCATCTTCTAGCTCAGCTCTGGTCCAAGTCTTTCATAGTCATCTTGTTTAGGGACTTTTCTCATGTGTGACCAATGTGACTTCAAGCTTCTTCCTAATGTGATGTCCCGCTCTGGGACCTGGTTACAACCCATATCATCTCCAAAAATATCCATGGTCATGTCCATGGTGCCATTCTTGTGTCATTGTTGGACTTGGCCACGGTGTATATCAGCTGGGTTCTCGCACTCTCCAGGAGGGTGAGGATGGTATGAGAGATTCCTGGGCCCTGGCGTGGCCAGACAGCATGTCTAGAGTCTTAGCACTGCGCAATGTAGGATCCTAGCCCAGGGCTTCACATATGCTTCAATTCCTCATCCCCAGTTCTATGTGTGCGGACAACTTTCCCCAGACCCTCACTAGAAAATATTGGTTCCTACTATGGGTGTCATTTTCTTACTTTCAGGGCTATTTATCTATTTCTAACTGATGAATATTTTCCATTTCTAACTGATGAATATTTTTAATAATTGATTATATTTGTTTGTTTATTAATTTTTAACGAAGTAATTTATTACATCTACTGTATTTAAAGCAGAAACATTAGGTTTTAATGTGTGCTCAGCCAAATGGGGCACTGAGTTTTATTGGAATTTTCTCGGTCTTTGTGTTGATACAAATGTACTTAACAATAATTATGATTACAATCTTCCCCTGGAACTTCTGGGAAAAGCATCAACTACCTTTCCCGGATATGGCAGAATATTTCTTTCTGCCATAACACCTACACAATGGCCATAAAATTAAATAACACCCACACAATGGCCATAAAATTAAATATTTGCATTATATAAATGCTTCTGTTCTGATTCATTTAAGATAAAATGCCTATCTGATTATAAATAGACTTCTCAAGATATTTTTCAAGTAAAGAATACAGTGGTCATTCCAACGATCAATTCTGGTTCAAAAGAAATTTCTACTCCTAATGAAAAAAATGAATAAAATTCCAATAAGATTAATCCTATCACTTCAGCTTATTTGTATTTTATATTTCCTATTGGTTTATGGAGTAAACTCTAGGTTGAATGTTTGTGTCTAGGACCAATTATAGTTTCATCAACAAAATGCTGACAGGTGAGGTTTCCTGGGTATATTCAATAAATCATCTCAACTCTCACTTCTTTTTATTTTTCTGTATATGCTACTCTTTCCATTCAAAACTTCTATGAAAACATTACAGTCTAGCGAAGACACTAAGAGAACATTGGTAGAGCAAAAAGGATTTTCCTTTAGTGATTATGGCTTGATGCCTACATGAAATATGGCTACTAAATTCTTCCTCACCTTTCCACACTACATTTGCATTCATTTCCTTTACTTTTTGCTCTATTTTTTTCTTGTCCATTACAGACACATCAATGAGAACTAAGGTGAAATACATACTTTGACATTTTTGTGGCACATCATTGTGCCATGCAATGTATCAATCCCTAGGTTGGCTTCAGTTCAGAACTACGTTTTACTTTCTTTGATTTGCCATATTTGAGTTTACAAAATCATTTGTTTTTATTATTCGAATTTGCACCTCTCTACATTTCATTCACACACAAGACCTTTGACTGCTCACTGAACTTAGTCAGGTTAAAAATTAAAGGTGAAGCCCGGGAGCGGTGGCTCACACCTGTAATCCCAGCATTTTGGGAGGCTGCGGCAGACGGATCAGATGAGGCAAGGAGTTCGAGACCAGCTTGGCCAACATAGTGAAACTCCATCTCTACTAAAAATACAAAAATTAGCCAGGTGCTGTGGCGGGCACCTATAATCCCAGCTATTCAAGAGGTTGAGGCAGGAGAATCTCTTGAACCCAGGAGGTGGAGGTTGCAGTGAGCTGAGATCACACAACTGTACTCTATCCTGGGCAACAGAGGGAGATTCCCTCAAAAAAAAAAAAAAAAAAAAGAATAAAAAGGAATAAAACAAAACAGACTTGTAGGGTAGCACAAACAAATAAATGGCTATTTATTTTCTCCACTTGCATTTTGCACACCATTTGGTTCATTCTTTTAAAAATTCTCAATCAAAATATTCACTTCATTGACAACTTATTGGTTTATTTTTTAAGAATAACAAATGTAACACCAGCCATTGAAATGTATTTAGAATAAAAATATTTTTTGTAGTTTAGATGATATAAATTAAAAGTTTTAGCAGCAATTTCTAAAACCTAGGCACACATGCAAAGGCATCATAAATTATTAACCATTCTTGTTAATGGAATTTATAGTAAGACTTAGTCCAAGAAGTTCAAAAGTTAGATTGCCCTAGGGTGAAATTTTGAGGTCAATGCATAATGGATCAGAGTAGAGGTATGAAAAATCCTTTAGAATGAGAAAAAAAGTAGTTTCTATAAATATGGAGGTGGATTTATAACTTAATTAAGTACATTAGCATATCTAAGTTAGGAAATACCAATTCAAAGGCCATTCAATCATCTTTGAAAGTTGAAAAAGAGAGGACCACTTTCAATTTTCTGAGCAGCGAGAATCAGAGCCAATGGACTTAGGGTGTTCCAGCCCCTTGGCAAAACAATTCCTACTTTGAGATGTCTGTATCAGTCTTGATATAATTAAATATTGTACTCTAACTCTTCTTGTTGATTTTAAACTCACCCAGACTATCAGCTTCCCGTCTCTGTCTGTTTAGGTAAAATCACAGGGAGTGATCATCTGAAGCCTGTAGTAACTGTGCCACTTGGCATAGAAATTAATCAATGCTTCCTTTTATTCACGCTTGAGCTTAGGTGAATTTACCCTTAGTTCATTGGATAAGTCACTTTTCTGAGCCTGAAAGCAAGAGGGCTCAGTTTTCAAACTGAGCAAATTTACTAAGATATCATCGAATGTTGAATGGGGCATCCAGAGAAATGACTACAGACTATTTCCTAGGCTTCCCGTGTCCTCAGCAACTTTGATGAATGACAGTATGTCTATTTTCTACGCTGATATCCAAGGCAAGGCATAATTCTCCATAGGAAATTGCTAATGGGTCAGTGTGAGAAGTACCCAGGAACAGAATTTGGTAGAATGTCCCTTTTGTCAAACAGAATTATCTTAAAATTAGATATTTTTTTCCTAAAACTTTTAGATCCAAACAGTTTTAACTTTAGAGATAAAATTATTTATCCTATTTAATAAAGGAAAATATGTAACCTGGTGTTTAATCAGATAATAGGACAAGTTTTAAGATATATCAAGGCTTTGAGGAGCAATGTTCTGATTTAAAATGGAGGGTGATTTCTATCATAATAGCGTTAATATCCTTTACCTCTCTAATGACTGAGAAGAATGAATTAATGTTTTCATTCAGAAGTTGACACATGCTGGTAAAACACTATGAACCATTTGGGATAGAAGATTATTAGGAATAATAATAGGGCATTACATAATGGTAAGGGTCAATTCTCTGAAAACACATAACCATCCTAAATGATTTCATATCACACAAAAGACTGTCAAAATACATGAGGCAAAAACTGATAGGAAAGAAAGAAGTAGACAAATACACTATTGTAGTCTGTTATTAATTGAAAGATCAAGAGGGTAGAAAATCAGTGGGATGTAAATAACCTTAACAGTGCTATCAATCAACGTGATCTAATTTACATTTATGGATACTTGAAATGACAGTAGAATAGACATTCTTCTCAAGTTAACAAGGAACATTCACCAACATAAATTATATTCAGTGCCATAAATCATGACTTAACAAAATTAAAAGAATACAAACAACATAAAGTATGTTCTCAGGCAACAATAAAATTAAAGTAGAAATCAATAACAGAAAGATAAACACACAAATCTCTAAATACTGAAAATTAAACAATACACTTCTAATAACATATGGATCAAAGTATCAAGAAAAAATGAAAAATGAACTATGTTAACATATTTTTATTTTTCAATTAGTTTTTTAATATATTTTAATTTTGTTATTAAAAAATTCCTTGAAATATCAAATTTCAATGAAAGTTGAAGGATGCAGTAAAGCAATACTTAAAGAGATTTTATGGCATTAAATGTATATATTAGAAAAGCAAAAATTCTAAAATTGTTAACCTAAGTGTTTTCCTTTGGAAACTAGACACAGAAAAACTAAGCCTAAAGCAAGCAGAAGAAATGGAGCAGCGAAATTAGTGCAGAAATCAATGAAATAGAAAAAAAAAAAAAAAACAGGAAAGCAATAGAAATCAACATTTTTCTAAATAAATCAGTGAAATTGATAAACCTCTAGACAGACTAAGCAAAAAAAAAGAAAAGAAAAGAAAAGAAAAAAAGAAAAAAAAGAAAAGACAAAGATAAAACACACATACAAATTCCTGATATCAGACATAAAAGAAGGGTCATCATCACTGATCCTGTGAACAATAAAAACAAATGAAGGACTATTTTCTATGGCCCCATATTATAATTTAGATTAAAAGGGTCAGTTCCTTGAAATATGGAAACTACTAAAACTCACACGAGGAAAAACGGATAACCAAATATCCCTACCTATTCAAAATTTTGTGTTAATAATGAACGACCTTTTAAAACAGAAAGTACCAGCCCTGGATGGCTTTACAGGGTAATTCTGCCACTCAATTTTATAACAATTTTGTTGAGATATAATGTACAGGCTGTATAATTCACCCTTGTAAGTTGTACAATTCAACCATTGTTTCTTCTATTAGCAGAGCTGTACTGTTCTCACCACAATCAATTTTGCAGTATTTTCACCACTCCTAAAGAAACCCTGGACCATTAGCAGTCACTCTTCTTATCCCTCTAAATCTCCAGCTCTAGGCAATCACTAATTTACTTTCTATATCTATACATATATATCTATTGTGGATATTTCATTTAAATAAAATCATTCAACATATATTCTGACTTGCTTCTTTCATATATAGCATAATGTTTTCAGGATCATCCACGTTGCAAAATGTATCGGTACTTCAGTCTACTTATTGCCAAATAATATTTCATTGTATGAATGTACAACATTTTGGGTTATCTCCCCTTTTTGGTGATTATTAATTATGCTGGTATAAGCATTCATGCACTGGTTTTGGTGTGAGCATATGTTTTGCCTTCTTTCTGGTATAGACTTAGCAGTGAAATTGCTATGTTAAATATCAACCCCATGCTTAACTTACTGAGGAACCACCAGACCGTTTTCCAAAGTACTTCCACCAGTTTCAATTCCCACCAGGAATTCCAACTTCTTAATACCCTTACAAACAATTATTTTTGTCTTTTCTCTTGCAATCATCCTATTGGGTATAAAGCAGTATCTCCTTTTGGTTTTGCTTTCCATTTATGAAGGCTAATGGTGTTAAGCATTATTTTCTGTTATTGCGATTTGTATGTCTCCTTTAGATAAATGCCCATTTAGATGCTTTGCTCATTTTTATTTGGTTTATTTATATTTTTATTTTGCTGGAGAAGTTCTTTACACATCCTAAGTTCAAGTCCCTTATAATATATACAATTTTCAAGGATGTATTACCATTCTGTGGGTTGTCTTTTTACTTTTTTGATGGTATCCTGTGAGTAAATAACTTTTTATTATTTTATTTTATTTTATTTTTATTTATTTATTTATTTTGAGATGGAGTCTCGCTCTGTCGCCCAGGCTGGAGGGCAGTGGTGCGATCTCAGCTCACTGCAAGCTCCGCCTCCTGGGTTCCCGCCATTCTCCTGCCTCAGCCTCCCAAGCAGCTGGGACTACAGGCGCCGCCCCCACGCCCGGCTAATTTTTTGTATTGTTAGCAGAGATGGGGTTTCACCATGTTAGCCAGGATGGTCTCCATCTCTTGACCTCGTGATCCGCCCGCCTCTGCCTCCCCAAGTGCTGGGATTACAGGCGTGAGCCACCGCGCCAGGCCAAGCAAAGAACTTTTTAATGTGATAAAGGCACATTTATCTATTTTTTTTGTCTTATGTCACTATACTTTCACTGCCCTATCAAAAGGGACTTTGCATAACTAAGGTCACAAATATTTACTTGGATATTTTCTTCAAAGTTTGTATAATTTTAGCTCTTACATAAGTTCTGTGTTCATTTTGAGTTAAACTTTGTGTGTGGCATTTGGTGTGAGGAAGATGCCCAACTTCATTCTTTTGCTTATGAATATTCTGATATCCCAGCACCATTCTTTCCCCCCCGAATTGTTTCGTGACCATTGTTCAATATGAATTGACTGTAAATGTGAGGATTTGTTTCGAGACTTTCAATTCCATCCATTGATCTATGTATTTAGCCTATAACATTATCTCAGTCTTGATTACATGGCTTTATACGAAGTTTTCAACCAAGAAGTGTGTGCCCTCCAAATTTGTTCTTCTTTTTCAAAATTGTTTTGACTGTTATTGGTCAGCTTGAATTTCCATATGAATTTTAGTCTTTGCTTGTTGATTTTGGCAAGTAAATCAGCTAGATTTTGATAGGGACTGAATTGTAGCTGTGCATCAATTTGGCAGACATTGTTATCCTGACAATACAAAGTCTTCCGATCCATCAAAATAGGGTGTTGTAACACTTATTTAGGTCTTCTTTATTTTCTTTCAATAATATTTTACAGTTTCACCGTGTGAGTGTTTTAATTCTTCAGTTAAATTTACTCCTAATTATTTTATTCATTTTAACCCTACTATAAATTGACATTTTAAAATATTACATTTTTGGATGGTTCATTACAAGTGTACAGAAATACAATTGGCTTTTGCATATTGAACTTGCAACCTGGAAACTTGCCAAATTTGTTTATTAATTCTGGTAAACTTTTAGGGGATGTCTTAGGATTTTTTAATATACAAGATTATGTCATCTTTAAATAGAGCTTGTTTTATCTCTTTCTTTCCAACCTGGATGTCATTTATTGCATTTTATGTCTTAATTGCCCTGGGTAGAATTTCACTGCAACGTTGAATAGAAGTGGTGATAATGACCATCTTTGCCTAATATCTGACAAAGTCAGAAGCATTTGTTCAGTTAGCATCAACTGTGATGTTTGCTGTAGGTTTATTATAGATGCTCTTTGTCAGGTTGATAAGGTATCCTTCTATTTCTATTTGTTTATTTATTTATTGTGAAGTATTGTAGGACTTTTAAAAAATTATTTTTATCTATCTATTGTGATAACCATCTTTTAAAACATTTTTCTAATAATACAGTGTATTAATTAATTTTCAGATGTTAAGCCACCCTTCCATATTTGGATAAATCCGGGTTGATCATGGTGTATGATCATTTTCATATGCTGATGAATCTGGTTTTCTAATATTTTGTTGAGGATTTTTGTGTCTTCATAAAAGATTTGGTCAGTTGTGTACTTATGATGTCTTCTGGGTTTTGTGTCAGGGAAATAGATGTCTTATATAATCCATTGGAAAGTGTTCCTTCCTCTTGTATATTTTTTCGGAGGAGTTTGAGAGGAGTTGATATTAATATCTTTAAAGGTTTGGCAGAATTCACCTGTTCAGCCATCTGTGCAGTATGATCTCACTTCTACGTGAAATCTAAAAAAGTTAAACTCATAGAAGCAGAGAGTGAAACAGTGAGTCTTTTCTGTATGGAAATTTTAAAAATTCCTAATGCAAATTATCGTTTTAAATTAATTCATTATTTTAGTAATTAGAGTTTTTCCCCCTTTTTTAGCCTAAATGTTTGTCGATTTTGTTGTTCCAAAGACCATGCTTTTAGTTCCATTGATTTTCTCTATTTTGCATCTTACTGTTCCTTCTTTTGTTTGGAGTTTAATTTGCTCTTCATTTTCCTCTGTCTTAAGGTAGAAGATTAAATTGTTCATTTGAGATTTTTTTAAAGGCATGTATAGGTATACATTACCTTTAAATATGACTTTAGCTTAATTTGGTACATTTTGGTGTTTTATGTCTTCATTTTCATTCATATAAAATGTTTTTTCTAATTTGTTACTTTTGCCTGATCCATTGAATATTTAGGAGTATGGTATGTACTATCATACTTGTCACTTTTTAAGTTTCTGTTGCTGATTTTTAATTTTATTTCATTGTGGTAAAATAAAATACCTGCTTGTTGTTTTAAATTTCATGAGGCTGGTTTTAATTGTGAGGATCTAGTGAGGTTCCTGGGGGTAAAACCCACAAAAGTGCGGGGGTCAACTAAGACTGGGCCTCCAATAGTTCCTCATTCCTCTGCCAGTCCACTCCAGCAGCAAGTGTCATTATTACCATTTACGTGTCTACCAGCAAACAGCTCCAGTAACTTCTGCTGCAGGAAACCTGATTTCAGTTACAATTCTCTGTATTCACATATTTCTCGATTTCAGGGTCTGTTTGCTCTGTGATCTCAAATCTTTGATGGGTCCAAGGAAGTCATTGATTTTCAGTTTACTTGGCTGTTTGTTTGTTTGTTTTAATGTGAAGATGGGAGACTGTCAATCTGCTTAACATGTTGAACTCAATCCAGAAGCCATCCTCCAAACCCCTCACTTCCTAATGATGATGGCAAGCTTTCACATCCCTTGTAGAAACCGATCAATTCTGCTGTTTCTCAGATTTGTCTACCTTGTGCCACCATCAGAGATCTTAATTTGCTTGAGGGGGCTTAACATGAAATTATGCAACCTCTTGAACACCCCCTACTCTATCCAACTTTCTACCCTCGTCTCTCCATAACTTACCTTTGAAATTCTCTCCCACATCAAGAGTTTAATTTTCAGAAACACTAGAAATAGCCCTATTACCATCCTGACACTCTAATTCTCACATATTTATCCACATCTTTCTTCTTACTATCCCAGTTGATACATTAAATGACTGATGAAAGCCTAGCTTCTTCTGTACGTTCTTATTCTAATCGTAGAAAGTCTGGAGTCCTCTGCATTGTCTGGTAGATTGAGTAGGGAAATCCATACTTCTATCAATTAGCTGCTTAAGTTTTATTTTCTCCATTAGGCTATTTTCCCAGGAAGTTCCATACTATACTCATTATTAAAAGGGATTATACCCCTTGATCAGACCTTCCAATTGAAGGCTTCAGATTAAATGAGGCAACTGAGGTTAATTTAATTAATCAATTTATTAAAATCGTATGCCCCAAATTATCTTACTGATGTATTATTATGTATTTATTGACTGTAAGGCAATAAATCTTTGACTCAAGAGCCAAATTATATAGTAATCCAGTAAAATTATGTTTAATTAATATCCAGGATATGAAATTTGGTTTAAAAATAGGGCTCTCTTTTAGAAACCTTCAAGAAAAAAAAAATCTGTCATTAGACTTCAAGACACAAGAAATGCTTAGTTTAGAAAAATTAAAAATAATGAAAACAAAAAAGAGAAAATGTCTATAACAGAAATACCATCGTTAAGTGGAAAATTTTTCAATGGCAGAATTCACCTTTGATTTAACTGAGATAGACTCAATGGGCACGAGGATTACAAAACACTTAACAAGCTGCAGGTGTTCCTAAGAGTAAACGGTATCGGTGTTATTGTTGTATAATAGGAAATTGTAATGACTCTCTTTGTGGTCACTCACATACGTTATGCAGTAGAGGAGTTGCACTTCTTACAGGGTGGTTCCTGGTCCCCAAAGCACGAAATGTTTTAAGAAGTTTCGGACAAAACTGTAGTGCACTTTAACTTCAAGATTAACCTGGTCGGGCGCGGTGGCTCACGCCTATAATCCCAGCACTTTGGGAGGCAGAGGCGGGTGGATCACAAGGTCAGGAGATTGAGACCATCCTGGCTAACACGGTGAAACCCCGTCTCTACTAAAAATACAAAAAATTAGCCGGGCGTGATGGCGGCGCCTGTAGTCCCAGCTACTCGGGAGGCTGAGGCAGGAAAATGGCGTCGGCCCGGGAGGCGGAGCTTGCAGTGAGCTGAGATCGCGCCACTGCACTCCAGCCTGGGCGGCAGGGCGAGACTCCATCTCAAAAAAAAAAAAAAAAAAAAAAAAAAAAAAAGATTAACCAGAGACTGGTACAGGGTCACTTCTTCCACCTGCAGTTCATTAATCCAAGTGACTGACCCACCCAGAGTCACTGCAGGAAGAGCTACACCAAGGTATGAGTAGTGGAAACTCCAGTTTAATGCAGGGAATCTTTGAAGTCTAGATGCCAAAGAGGGTAGAATAAGCAGTCTCAGATTATTTGAATGCTGTCAGTAAACTTTCCTGCACACTTTGGTACAGGTTTGTCTCTTATCTATGCAATGTAATCCAATGATTATTTAAATGTGTTAATATACAGAAGTCTGTGACTTTGAACTTCCAAAGTAGAATGAATTAATATCTGCTAACTCTAATTAAGGAAAAAGAGTTTCTTTTCTTTGAAGGTAATATTATGTTATTTAGCTTCACTTTTTGTTTACTAAACAAAAAAAATCAAAACAGGTATTTTTGTCTGTGATTATGAGACGTCAAAATAGAAACAACATAATCCTGGAAGCTAAAAATGTGTATTCTTGCCCCAGATGTGATATTTAACGGGTAATTTAATAGTTGACTCGTGAACTACATAGGGGTCAGGGCACTGATGGTCTGCATTGTTGAAAATTTATGTGTGTATCTTTTGACTCTTCCAAAACTTAACTACTGTTGACTGGAAGCTTTACTGATAACATAAATGGTCAATTCACACATATTTTTATGACATAAGTATTATACACTATATTCTTACAATAAAGTAAGCTAGGGAAAAATCATAAGGAACAGAAATATATTTACTATTTATCAAGTGGAAGTGAATCATTATAAAGGTCTTCATCTTAATTGCCTTCACACTGAGTAGGCTGAGGAGGAGAAGGAAGAGGATGGGTTGGTCTTGCTGTCTCAGGGGTAGCAGATGCAGAAGAAATCTACCTATACAAGTGGACTCATGAAGTTCAACCTTGTATTATTTAAGGGTCAACTGTATTTTGGGTCCTTGGGTTTTTCCAACAATGAGAGGATATTGGATTTAGTTGACTCTGAATGTTTTCTTCCTCTTTGAAACTTTATGCTTGATTTTACCTAATATGAACTTATGGAGGAAATAGGGGCCTCCAGGGGTCCTTCATCATCTAACTTATAAGTACAAACATCTAGTTAAGATATTGCGCATATTTTTGTTATCATAATGTTCAAGATCCTGAGATGCCTAGGAAGAAATAAGACATTCATATATTTTTTTCTTATTTTAAGTTGACAAATTTCCTTAGGACCCCAATCTTCCTTCAGCCTACTGGCACTAACCCAACTACACACCCACATGCATACACATAGAGAGAGATGTTGAAAGAGATCATCATCAGATCATCCTTGTCATTTCTCATCAGATTATTATTGAGAATAAACTTGTCCATCATTCCTAACTTTGGCTTTGTGGTGAACATGTATTCAATTATGGCTCTTGCTTTTTCATTGGAGCCATTTTAAGTGAGAAAAGTTTTTTTTGTCAGTCTGGGGCATAATATGGTCAAATGATCAAACTATAAGCTGCTAGAACCAGGAAGTATGAATGATCATGTTTGATTCAGAAAATGTCCTAAATTTCTTGTTTTCTGCACAAGAGGGAACTTTAACTAGATAAAGCTCAGCCTAGCAGTTGAACTTTCGCACCACAATCCAGGTGTCTGTAGTCGTAGAACTCAAGGAGAAACAAATTGGAGATGTTGCATGCAAAATTAGTAAGGCATGCTGCCAGTACATGTTATAAAGAGAGCAAACTGACCTGCAGAAGAAAATTGACCCTATCTGTGCAACTAAGCAAAAATAGGACACTTCAAATATGGGAAGACTTTAAACTTAAAAGTATGAAATTTGAATAACAATAGACTGAGAAACATAATTTTGTGCAATTCATACCAACATTCCTGGTCTGTGAAAAAGATCAATTCAATACAGATGGCTCATCATTCAAACAGCATCAGTCACTGAAAAGGAACTAGAATGTTATGAAAAGGAGAATGTTATAAAACAGCTGGCTGAGTCCAAAGAAATCTCATTTGGTTTCGTCTGGCAAATGATCTCACTGATTTCTTAGTTAAGGGAGAATGGATGTTAAAGTCAGAATAAGACTAAATCTTCCTTTTAGATTTATCCATGTGCAATTTTGACCCAATCTCTAATAATTTGCATATGTTTCTTGCTTGAGTAATGGCCATTCTTTATTAATAGGTTTCTTTGTTATTAAAAAAAAGGCGTCATTAAAAGACATGTACCTAACAAGGTGACCACCAATCTAAAACTAATATTCATGTTTGTCCCCAGAATTTATAAGCTAAGATTTTTATAAGATGCAGTCCACTCTGATTGCATCCCATGTTTTATTTTCGCCATAGTTCTAGGTTAGTAAATGATCTGCAATGTTCAAAACCACACTCATTTGTTTAAAGAGCAGTGTCTCTACAGCGCACTTTCTGAAGTTCTTACTAAATGTGCAGAACTTCTGAGACACAGACTAAAAGTTGAGAATGACTGTTACGATTTTTTGTTCTATCTCTGTAATAAAAATATAATTAGCTTATAAACCAAAATTTTTCTTTCATTCAAACCTTTTTATATAGTGTACAGACATTTATTGCAAATCACTATTAATTATTGGGGATTACACTAGGCTTAGTAAATGAGAGGATATTAGATAATTTTCAATTATCTCTGCTAAATCAATACAAGTAGAAAATAAAATACAAATTATTAGCAGTGTGTAACAGTCAAAATCCAGATAAAACATCTTCTCAGGGGTTTTCTTTTTTCCTACTGTCAGGTCAATTTCGGTTCAAAAATGGGTGGCAATGATGAATAAAACTACTGCACACACATTGAATCTCAGAATTGGGAGCAGGTGAGTAAACGTTCAGCTCTTGTGTTCCCTCTGTTTAGAAAAACGCTTTGTCAGCAAAGCAACTTGACAATGCTTCATGAAGGAAAAATGATCACAGAGAGTTTCATTTGGATCATAACTATTCTTAAGTGAACTATGTATCTAGAAATCACCATACTCTAAGACCTGAATGATTTTTAATATAAAATTTAAAATCGACTCTTGAATTATTAAGTAGGCCATTTTGTCAAACCAATGATTAATTGTTTATAAATATTTCATTGTAACTATTACTATTTTCCAAAGTCATAGTCCTGAAAGAGGATTTGTAAAGAAACGTAATGTGCTCAGATCTTCTGATACAAAAATTACAGGTAAAATATTAGCTATTGATAAGCTATGAAAGATTTTAAACTTCCCAACCAGGCTACAGAAAGTTCCTTACAAACGATGCCAATTTAAAAGAGATTTCAGTTCCATTTCTCAGTGTTAGTTTGGGAGCCTCTCTGTAGGGCAACATGCTGAGGTCTGGATACAATGCAAAGGAAAGCGGTATTTATGTATTTATTATAGAGTAAAGAAACATATGATTGTGTTTACATTCATAAAGGAAAAGTTCATTTATAACAAAGTTATTGGCATATTTTTTTAAATTGGAAAATTTACTGAGTTTCTAGGTGCTAAGGATAATTGCTAAGTTTATATATTGAGTTCTGTTATAAAGAATTGCAGAAAGAACTGATAATAATTGCAAAATATTTTGAGGAAACTGGAAAACCTGCTGAGACCCAATTTCTGGATGAAAAGACTGATGTTTTTGACAGTTCTGAAAATTGTTTTCCTCTTCTCCTGTTGCTCTCAGCTGATTGTAACATCCATATTTCACTTTTTATTAGTGCCAGACTGCAAAACCCCTGTCAACAAGATTATAACAAGGTAATAAATGTGGGAAAAGAATAATACAGATTTCCTTCCATATGGTATATATGTACATGTAGGACTTTAGGGATTGGTTACCATGTGCAAAGGAACTTGGTAATAACCAAGATGGAATATCAAAAGATGAGACAAGGTCATTAGAAGACATGGTATCAGAATTACCACCGGGAAGGTGAAGATTGCAGAAAAAAAAAAGAGGCAGCTTTGTTTGTTTTCCTCATTAGCTACCCCTCCTTCCTCTAACACATATTCACAGGTACACTGTTGTGGAGAGATAAAGGAAGGTATTAAGATGGACAATAAGAGTAGTGGGGTTGCTGTAGAGGGGAGGTGGGGAGGGTGATTAGGTACAAAAAATATGAAGAATGAATAAGACCTACTATTTGGTAGCACAACAGGGTTACTACAGCCAATAACAACATAATCATACATTTTAAAATAACTAAAAGAGTATAACTGGCTTGTTTGTAACCCAGAGGATAAATGCTTGATGGATGGATACCCCATTTTCTATCATGAGACTATTACACATTGCATGCCTGTCTCAAAACATTTCATGTACCCCATAAATATATACATCCGGTATGTACCCACAAAAGTTAAAAAAATTTTAAATAAGTAAATAATAAATATACATTTTATTGCTACCTCAAACCCACTTCCCATTCTTCCTGATAACACTACTCCAAATTTCCTTTGGCAACCAACCCTCCCCACATTCGTTCATGTCATTTGGGATTATTCTAATATAAAACAATCAGATTATCTCATTTTCACTGCCACCACAATTGGTTCTAGAGTGGTTGTTATGATTTGAATGTATGTGTACCTCCTAAATTCCTGGGTTGGAACTTAAACCCCAAGGTGATGGTGTCACAAGGCGAGGCCTTTTGGAAGAGATTAAGTCAGAAGGCTCCACCCTCATGAATGGGTTAGTGCCTTATAAAAGAGGTTGAAAGAAGTACCCTAGCGACTTTGCCCTTTTCCCTTCCACCTCCTGCCATGTGAGGATGCAGCAAGAAAGCCCTCACCAGACACCGGATCTGGGGCCTGGATTTTGGACTTCTGAGCCTCCAGAATTGTAGGAAATAAATTTCTGTTCTTTATACATTACCAAGTCTAAGGTATTCTGTTATTGCAACAGATACAGACTAAGACACTGGTCTTGGCCAAGTAAGGCCACTGTGAGGCTCTGAAGAGGCACCCTGTGGGGAGAGCCCAAGATGGCAAAGGACATTTAAATCCTCAGATGAGCCACACACAAGGAAACAAACTGATGACATGGATTCTGAGGCTGTCTGAGTCCTGGATCAAGCTATGCTTGACAACATTTTCATCTTTTCAGTGGTGACAGTCAATAAATAACCTTCAGGTTTTACATAAATTGTATTTGGCATTTCTGCTGCATGTAAATGAATTAGTTCCATAACACATTTGTAGATGTTTTGCCATTTTCCCATAATCCAGCATGCCCCAAGATGTACCACTGTATTAATACCAAGTATTGTTCTGATAAGAAAAAAAAAAAAAAAAAGAAAGAAACAGTAAGCTTTTGCTCCTTGCCCAAACTGTTTAGCTAACTCACATGCAGTTATATTTTTAAAATCCCATGTGAAGTCTTAATGACTCAGAACAATGCATGTAGGCAATACCCAGTTGCTTTGTATAAAACTTCAAGAGGGGCTTACAGAGTTGTAATCAGCTTGATTTGATTTGAATAAAGAAATGCTTGGCCTCAGAAGGCTTTGTTTCTGTCTTTTTTCCTGTCTCTATATATAGATAAAGTAATTCCTGCCATGCATTTTGTTAATGTAGCCTTGGACATGGAGAGTTAACAACAAACAGGGAAAATGAAATGTTATGTACTGTTTTTTTTTTGTTTTTTTTTTGTGGAAGAGGTATTGTGTGTCTGACTACCTCTCTGTGCTGTAAGTTTACTGGTCATCAGATAACTAACACTGTATTCATCACCAATTTATAATCACTTAGTAGCTTATGATGACATGTGATTTGGATATTTAATGAGACTTGAAAAGAAACAAAATTCTTTTTTGTAGCTCCCCACATATATCCAATAACATAAGCTTGACACATGCAATAAGTTGAAATGCCAGATACTCATATCATGAGTATATTTGCCAAAGTGTCTTTTACCCAGTACCTGTAACAGAATAGGTTCTGCATGACCATTCACTCCATCAGTCTGAGTCCCACACTTCTGTATGAGAGGGATTTCAACACTGCATACTACTCATGATCTCACCACATGCAAAATAAATGATTTGCAATGTACAGAATATCTTTGCTTTCAACACTATGTAAAGCATAAAACAAGAAAAACCAACACTAAATTATTTCAATCTATTATAGATTAACATTGTAATGGTTTTTTATTATTAAAAATTTGATAAATTATATAGGAAGGCCAAGATAAATTAGCGATAAGAAGCTCATTTGAAAGTGCTGAAATTCCACTTAGAAGTAATTTGCTAATTAGTCAAGAAATAGGCTGTGTTGACAATGCTCATATTTCATGGGTGTATTCTCTTCAATTCTCATAATCCTTGTGACCACGAGATTGATTAATAAGTATTTTATCATAACTATTTATTTCAAGTATGATGTAGCCCTGTTGTACATCTTTGATTTAATTCCTGCCAAACTCCATTTAAGAAAAATAGTAAATTTATTTTTGTATCAACAAATGGCACTTTCATTATTACCTCCATTGCACATTACTCTGAGACAAAGAAAATGCTGTTTAGTTATATGCTGATTTTTCAAAAAGTAACTTTGACTAAGCATTCATTGTTCTTCCTAATAAATTGATGTGTCCTCACTGTAACTGTCATATTATAAAAATATATTGACAAAATTACAGCTTATATAAGCTACTTATGCCATCAACTTTTCTTAGTATGCATTCTGTACAAATAGTTTGAAATAAGTTATGCAAGGAAAGCACTGAATATTATCATTATCCTGTGCATCAACAGGCCACTTAACTGTTTCCGAGTTTCATTAAAAATGACATTTGAGAAGAGCAACAAATTGGGATTTCATAATTCTTGTTATTCTCAGTGAGTGCCGCGGGCTGTTTATACATTACTCCTACAACATACTTTGAAAAGGAAAAGGAAAGGAAATCAAGGAAAAGGAAGGGAAGGAAAGAAAAGGAAAAGGAAAGGAAATCAAGGAAAAGGAAGAGAAGGGAAGAAAATAAGGAAGTCTAGGCAGCCTGAAATTATGAAATTATGGATCGCTTTGGTGTACAATGACCAAATAAATAAATAAATGGTACAAAAAATGACATTTGAGAAAGAGAAAGAAAGAAGAGAAAAAGAGAAGAAAGAAAAGAAAGAGAAAGAAGAAAGAAAAAAGAAGGAAGGGAGGGAGGGAAGAAGGAAGGAAAGAAGGAAGGAAGGAAGAAAAATGGTTAGTTTATTCTCCAACTATTGTTGGCTTCATAGCATATTCTTCGAAAAGAGTGGCTGTATTTTTCCTAGCATGTTTCTCTTATTTTGAGCTCGGCAATTGAAAAGTTCTGGGAAGACTAAGGAAGGAAAAACAGAGTCTCTGTGAACTTAGTGTGAATTAACATTGAGATGGACACTTTGGCCTTTTGTTCTACCACTAGAGCCCTGTGGAATGATCTCTTAAGGATATGATGCCGAGGTCTATTGAGGGAAATTATATCAATGTCCAGGTTGGAAATAAGTTCTAGTTCCAAAAGAGCAAACATTTAGCTCTATAGAAAATGTTTAGTCACTCTCTAGGCTGTACATCATAGAGCTGTTGTTTGATGATTCTTTGAGAAGCTACTGGTGAATAAGCTGTCCACAGATTTAAAACTTCCATGAAGTAAACACTTATCTTATATGAAATTATGAGAGAGCTATAATATTGTCATGATTGGAGGGCATTCTGAATCTCCCATCTACTCCCTAGAGGATTTAAGCTTGCAATTGCAGTTTCAAGATGTTTGGCCAAAATACGTTGGAAAAGAAACCTTCTCTTGAGAATGACAGAGCAGATTACATAAAATATGGAATATGTCTTTTTGTGTCTCATGTTCAAATGTCATACATAGAATGCTTCTAGTAAAGGCGAAAGTGAAAGGTATGAGGATGGAAGTTAACTTTGAGAGTGATTGGTCTAGCAGGGGCGTCGGCTACAGTCAAGTTGCTCAGTCTCATTGTGGAATCCCCAGTCCACCTGTACTTCAGAGCCACCGGGGGTATTCGGAAATTCTTGTGGAACATTGTATTGTGATACAGCTTTTCCCATGCTTACAACCTTTGGGGGTTTCTGCTCTAAATAACTTATTTGAGTAGATTACAGCTAACAAGGTGAGAGAAAGAGTCAACATTTAGACTCCAGTCAGTCAACAAAATGTAATCAAATGCCAAACAAGAGTTAAATGATCTCAACTCAAATGAAACCACATCGCTCTGAAGGGATCTGGGGCCTGGTTAAATCTTGCCTTAAAACATATACTTTTTAAACATTTGTTGAAATCACTTCTCTTCAAATTTTCCATAATTTTATAACCTGTTCTGTCATTCCAAGTAGTTTTATTTACTTGAATATATGCCCTCATTTTATCTGTTGTGTCTTAATTTGACAAATTAATCTATTATCAACTTAAAGTAATTGAGGAACTGTTACAAATTTTTGCTTTGTTAACATGTACGCTAAAATATTTAAATTTTATTCATTTCTGGCAGTTAAGCATTTTCTTTACTATTCCTGTATTCAAAATTTCTGGTGGAGTTTAACAGGATTTTAACAAATTCATTCTTTTAATGATTCTAGAAAAACTTAGCACATGATTTTTTTTTTTCCTCCTAGATGCATTAGGATAAACCAATTGAAGTTGCTCTTTGTCAATGCTGTGATTTCAGTGCCTCTGTGTTGGTTCAGTAAAACATATGCTACAACAGATTTGATACTGTGCCCTCATTTCTATAACAGCCTTAATTCTGCAGGTTCTTGATCCAAGTTGTTGGCCTTTGTTTTTGTTTGATTCTCACAGCATATGAGCATTTATAATGTGAAAAAAGTATCGGTTTTTTACATACTAGTAGAAATATCTTTGCAATTTTAGTATCTGATGTGGTTTGATTTTAACAACAAGTGATCCTTGTTTAATATCTTCAGGATGTTTGCCTTTCTGTTCACGTGTCAGGACTTTAATTCCAGAGCTCTGCGGCGGTGGCTGTCTCAAAATGTGAGGATGTACCTTGTAAATCAGCATTCACCTTTCACTTTGTCACTGTTAAAGTACCAGAGAAAAATGCTGTCTTAAAAATTATTTTGGTTTGTGTCAACTTCTTTTACATTCTTTCTAACTATACTTTTTTATGCAATGGAGTGGCTATATTTTCATCGAAAAAAATTCAGTGATCAAGATGATCTCCAAACTTCCAATCTCAATCTTCTTCCTGGAACCAGCCACCACTACCATGTTGAATTACAACCTTCCAAACTTTCAACCATATATGCATACACATGTATACATATGTATATTCATCTATTTATCTAAGGTAGCCTATGTTTTAGCTTTACATGTAAATGATATTGTATTATTTCTTGCTTTTTGTAACTTAACAAACAACATGTTAAAGATATCTTTCCTATTTCTGAGTGTAGAATCTCATTTACTTTGTATATGTCTACCTCTTTCCTGGTAAAGAATTAGGTAACTCACTATTTTTCTGCTTCAAAACATCATGCAATGCACATCAACATCATTACAAAAATCTTTTATATCTGTGTACTTTTATTCCAGATAAATACAGATTTGCAATTTTTGGATCTGTGGGTGATGTGTGAGTAATATTGTAGGGGGGAAATTACATTTTTAAAAAGTCAGAAAAAAAACTTTCACTAAAAGATCTGTAACATTTTAAAACTTCCTTTGCATTTATCACATCTTCACAACACAGTCACATCATCAAATTTCGTATTTTTTTAATCTGGTGGTTGAGAAACTTTGTGTTTCATTATTTACTTTGCAGCTTAGTGATTATTACTGAGATTGAGCATCTTTTCTTAGGTGTTTCAGCCTTGTGTTGGTGAGTCAATTATTCATGTCTCTTGTCTATTTCTTTTACTGCATTGTTTTTTATAAAGATGTATAGGATTTAAACATATTCTCCATATGAATTATTTGATTTTGTTAAAAGCAAAACTTCAGCTGAATTAATTTTAAAGGGGTTTAATTGAGCAATGAATTATTTGCATTTCAGGCTGCTCCCAGAATCACACAGATTCAGAGAAACTCCAGGGGTGCCATGTAGTCAGAATAAATTTATAGACAAAAAAGGTAAAGCGAGGTTCAGAAATCAGAAGTGAGGTACAGAAACAACTGGATTGGTTACAGCTTGGCATTTGCTTTATTTGAACACAGTTTGAAAGCTCAGTGGCGTATGAGTGGTTGAAGTATGGCTCCTAGGACTGGCCAAGACTCAGCAATTGTTACAGGTGCATATTCCTTGTTAGGTTTTCAGTCTCATCTACCTATTAAGCTGGGTTATGGTTCATCCACAAAGACTCAAATACAGAAGTGCAGAGTCCTTCTCAGGCCATATTTGGTTTGCTTTAACAATATTAATATTTAACTAATTTCTCCCAATTGATTTGACTTTTAACTTTCTAAATAATATATGTTGTAGAGCAATTTTAAATTTGAAGCAATAAACTGTATTCATCTTTTTCTTTGTGGTTTTTGGATTTGCGTTTCTTCTTAGAAGCTCTGTTTAGTTTAAATTTATATAAATATGTTGATATTTTCCCTTGAATTTTTTTGGCTTATGATTTTTAAATCCATCTGGAATATTAATGTGGTGCTAAGTGACTCTAAATTTATAAATTTATATATTAATAAGCAAGTATACAAGTACCATTAGTTTTATTAATCCCCCATTGGTTTGAATGCAGATCACCACGTTAGTATGAGTTGTCTACACAAAGGCCAACCACGACTTCCTTCTGGCTTTTCTTAATTTTCTATATTTGTCAGAAAGTGTGGACATTCAGTTACCCAGATTCCTTTGCAGCTTTCTGTGGACATGTGATCCAGTTCTTGCCAATGAATTTCAATGGGGTTTCCTCAAAAATTTTATCTATGGATCCAATTAGCATCCCTCATTTGGCTTTGGTTCCATCCTGGTCTTCCTGGTTAGAATATGAATGAGTTTTGAGGAAGAACTATCTTGAATCCATGTGACAAAGCTCCATATGAAAGGAGGGTGGGAGAGAAGGGTGAAAAGGTTTGTGTCTCTAACAGCACCACTCCACCACTGTTTTCAATGCTGAAATTCTATTAACCACAATTTATTCGAACTCGTGTTGTTGGGTTTTCTGCTGCATGCAACCAAATGCAATCTAAAGTTTTAGAAATGTAAACCAAAATCCAATATATTTGAGACTCTGTTTCTAGTCTGTTTCCTTTCATATTGCGATTTACTCCTACACAACAATAATTGAATTAATATTTAATTCACATAGATTTCCTTATGTATGTTTAATATGTGGGTATAATATCTTGTGTTATTTATTTAATTTTTATAAACTTTTATTCTTCAATTCAATGTTAAAATTTATTTTTATATTTTCTTAAAAATCATATTTAGGTATATTTTGTATATTATTTATACAGTTACATTATGAATATATTGAATGTTTGTTTTGTCTTTGCATAGTATTTTCTAACTTATTAATATAGAAAATTACATTATTATGTTATCTAATTATCTAATATAGAAAATTACATTATTGTGTTATCTAATTTGAACTATTCTGGATTACACAGGTAAATCCTGGTTGATTGTGTTGTGGTTTTTATGTTAGTATATTTTTGATGCAATTTGGTAACATTTTTGGAGAATGGTACATCTGTGCTTTTTACTGATGTTGAATTGTATTTTCTTTCTTTTGCTATCATTTTCTGGCAGAATACCATGGTTATTTAGGTCTGAGAAAATCATTTTGGTATTTTTCCATTGTTTGCATGAAAAAACAGATTGAATAATCTGTTCTCTGAACATTTGGCAAAACTTGTTCATAAACTATTTAGGTATTATGGGTAGGCTTATTTCTTGAACTTAATATTTTTTTTAAGAATTCATCATTCTGAAATATTATTTAATAATGACTATAATGTTAGTAAGTTGCTGATTTTATCTTTTATACTTTGCCTTGTAACTTCTCAGATAAACCAAGAAAATTAAATAAGGTATGTATTATACAAATTAACAACATTTACCACATAAGCTAACATTATTTGAGGTTTTTAGTTTAAGTAACAAAGGGAATTTCTTATGACAAAGTAGCATTTCTTTTAAGAAAGTACCTTAGAATTTGTGATTTTTAAGTTGTAACATAATTTAAAATACAGGTTCTAAATTTTTATCTGTAATATTAAAAATTGATATTTAAAACTGATTTAATGGGAATGTTATTGAGGACATCAGACAAATATCTTGACAAAGAACACAAAATATATAATTTTAGAGAGTATCATAATATCTCACAATATTGTCTTATGATTATAGTCATTTTCTATAAATGCCTTTTGAAATAGTAACAGACAGGGGACCTACTGCTTCCTTACAAAATAGGCACCTCTCTTCTAAGCAATACTGAACACAAAGTATATTTGATTTTCAAGTAATAAACACATTTATATTTGTAATGTTCAATTGATTATAAAAAAAATCACTAACATAAAACCTAACAATTTTTAAGTACAGAAATTTTTCATTTGATTATATTTCATATGATATTACTTCATGGTAATGTTTTACGTGACATGATCCTTATCTGGTATTGTAAACTATACATTTGTGCAGTCAGAATCAGTAATGGTAAGTCACTTCTACACCTGGAGGATCCTTTTCAAAGTTAAAATAAATGTTTGTTTAAATATATGTATATACACACACACACACAAACACACTCACACTTCCATACTCCCACACATAGACACACACACACACACACACATATGCTCAAACACATTCACACCAAAATGCACAAGTGGAAAGTACCTCAAAATAGATACATTTTCTCTTGCGAAGGCTATTATCTTGTTTTCCATGCTTGATATATAATTCACCTAAATTAAATAATAATCATGATAAATGATATTTTATAAAAGTAAATTTAAATTCAATATTGAACTTTCTAATCATTAAAAATAAAAGGCCCATATTTATGTTTAGGTTTTCATATATCAGACAATGATTATGTAAATTACCTTAATGTTTTAAAGTTCTCTATTATGTATATTAATGTGGAGAGAGTACACACATTTATGATAAATGTGATTTCTACCATAAATAAACAAATTAATTACATTATAATTATGGCCCCAGAACTGATTTGTGTTGAAAGTCTTTATAAAACCTACAATGAAGATTGAATTTTTCTTTTACAGTTAGCAAGTTTCTCATACTGAAAACATTTTAGAATTGTACAAGTTAAATATTTTATTCTATTCAGTTCATCATCAAGAGATTTTGTTTCTTTATTTTGTTTTCTTTTCAAACTGCAGAAGTAACTATGTTGTACTTGAAGAAAATTAAGGACAGAAAAATACCGTCACTCTATGGATATTTTGTAGGGCATCCATCATATTATATAATATGGTCACTGATTGACTTTGTATGAACTATTGAAAACTAAGAAAGCAAGGAACTTGAAAATTGCTCTTATTGGTTGAAAACTAGCTCTTTTAAATTGAGTGAAGACTCTCATCTATATGATCATTTACTGACTTTTCATGACACTTTCCATTCTATCAAGTTGTATCATTTGAGCTTGCAACATTTCTCTAAGATGAATATTCTTTTTTTCAGCCTTATTTTCAAACTGAGTAACATGAGTCTCAGGCAGTCTTACAATTATTACAAAATATATCTATTTTTATTATTAATTAAAGCCTTCTTTTAAAATCAGATTTTTTTTTTTTTTTTTTTACTTCTAAATCTGCTAAGATTCTCGGGAAGATGCATTAAGTCCTCCATGTCTCCAAAGTTGGTAATAATTAAATGAAGATTTATCAAACACGGGAAGCTCTTCGATGTCATTTTCTTCAGACTTATCTACAGAGAAAATTTGGCTACATAACGTTATTTTGAAGAGAAGGTTAAAATTAAGGACACTGTTTAAATGAATTTCAAGCTATGGTCTCAAACATCCTGAGAGACGCTGGTGGAGGGGTGGGCTTCAGAATGGATGTTGTGTTAGCAGACATAATAATAACATTAATCTCCTTGTACATCTCCATCAGAGCTCTTGGGTGATGAGGTTCATTGTCAATACACAATAGTATTTTGAAAGGGAATTTATTTTTCAGCAGTAGGTCTCAACAATGGCCTTAAAATATTCAGTAAACAATACTGTAAACAAATGTGCTGTCATCCAAGCTTTGTTGTTCCATTTAGAAGCACAAAGACAGAGTTGATTTAGCATTACTCTTAAGAACTCTAAAATTTTCAGAATGAAGAATGAGCATTGGCTTCAACGAAGGTCACCAGCTTCTTTAGTCCCTAATAGTAGTGTCATCACATACTTTGAAGCTTTGAAGGCAGGCACTGACTTCTCTCTAGCTATGAAAGTCCTGGATAGCATCTTCTTCCAATATAAGGCTATTTTGTCTACATTGAAAATCTGTTGTTTAGTGGGGCACCTTCATCAATGATCTTACCTAAATCTTCTGGAGAACTTGCTAAAGCTTCTTCCTCTGCACTCCCTGCTTCACCTTGCACTTTTGCCATATGGAGATGGCTTCTTTCCTTCAACTTCATGAGCCAAACCTTGCTAGTATCAAATGCGTGTTTTTGTTTGTTTGTTTTGTTTTGTTTTGTTTTGTTTCTTTAGCTCCCTCACCTCTCTCATCCGTTGTAGGATTAAAGAGATTTAGCTAGGACTTTGTCCAGATTAGGCTTTGGCTTAAAGGAATATTGTGGATGGTTTAATCTTATGTCCAACCACTAAAACTTTTTCCTAACAAAAATAAGGCTATTTTACTTTCTTATTACTTATGTGTTCATTGGAGTAGCGCTAAAAAATTTCCTTTTTTTTTTTTGCATTCACAACTTGGCTAATTAAAAAGAAGCCAATGGTGCAAGATGCCTACCTTTCAACCTATCTCAGCTTTCAACACACTGTCCTCACCAAACTTCATCATTTCTAGCTTTTGATTTAAAATGAGAGATCTGGAACTTTTCCTTTTAGTTTGTTAAAGCAAACTAAATATGGCTTGAGAAGGACTCCGTACTTCTATATTTGAGTCCTTGTGGATTAACTGTAATCTAGCTTAATAGGTAGACAAGAATGAAACCTAATTTAGAAGTATGCACTTGTAACAATAACTGAGTCTTGGCCAATCGCAGTGGCCACACTTCAACCACTCACAGACTGCTACGTGTTCAAACTGTGCTCAAATAAGAAAAACACTAACCTGTAAGCAATCCAGCTATTTCTGTACCTCACTGTCCATTTTTGTACATCATTTTTCATTTTTTTATCTATAAATCCTCTTCCACCACGTGGCTGCACTGGAGTCTCTGTGACTGTGATCCTGGAGGCTGCCTGATTCGTGAATTGTTCATTGCTCAGTTAAACTCCTTGAAATTCAATTCGGCTGAAGTTTTTCTTTTATCAACTTGAACATTTAGAAGTCATTGTAAACTTATTAATTGGCATATTTTATTATTGCTGCTTCTCCGGGAATAGGAAGGCACAGGAGAGGGAGAGAGATGGGAAAATAGTTGGATGGTGGAGCTGTCAGAATACACACACGTATTAATTAAGCTGGTTATCTTGCATGGCTGCAGTGTGTGGTTCCCTAAAACAATTACAAGAGTACATCAAAGATCACTGATTAGAGATCACCATGACGGATGTAATAATAATGAAAAAGTTTGAAATAGTGCAAGAATTAGCAAAATGTGGCAGGGACACAAAGTGAGCATGTGCCATTAGAAAAATGATGCCAATAAACTTGCTCAATGCAGGGTTACCAGAAACCTTCAAGTCATAACAAAATGTCATATCTATATAGCACAATACAGTGACACACAATGGAACAGGTATGCCTCTCTATAGTCAAGAGAATTAACATCTCTATCATCCCACACAGTTGCCTATTTTTGCGTGTGTGACACGATCAACTAAAACTCTCTTAGCAAATTTCTAGTCTACAAGTATGTTCTTGAAAGTAAGATCAAGCAGTTACCTCACTGCAGCCTCAGAGGGGCTATGGATGCAGTAAGAAGAAAAGTAGGCATAGTTTTTGCATAAGGGAAATTCCAGTCTAGTAGATAAAGTCAGCAAGTACAGAATAAGAACGTGAGATGCTTTCCGAGGGTTATGTACCGGAGTGGTTACAAAGCACACCGCTTTTGATAGAGTGATTGGGAGGTGCACATTTTCAATAGCATGGTGAGGCCTCTCTGTGTATACAATGAGTCCAGGGCACTAGCCAAAAAGAATATCACATTCTGTAATATGGATGGCAACTGCTGGACTTGCATCTGAATGATGGAGGGAAGTCAGTCAGAGGCTGAGTAACCCTGGAAGCAAGAGTAACCTTGGTTGGGGGAGCTCCCTCTGGTTCGTTCCTGAGAGGGATCTGGCTGTGAGACATTGGCAGCCAAGTGCCTGAGTTGAGTACCCACATCCTGGATGGTCTAGCACAGCATCTGCTATGGTGGATCTGGAAAGACGAAGTTAAAAAGAGCCTCTGTATTCATTGGCTGTGGCAACCTGATAAAGAGGAAAGATCAAGGGTGACTCCTGGGGTTTAGGCTGGAGAAACTAACAGGCAGGTGATAAAATTCCTTTTCTTATTGGTTTATGACCTCTATTTATAAAAATGTGTCTGTCATACTTGTATAAATTGTTTTTCCAACTTGTTTCGTTTTAAATTTTTGATAATTATTTTTGACATTAAAAAGTTCAAAGTGGTCAAATCTATTTAGGACTTCTTGCATTGATTTATGCTTAGAAGATCATTTCTCATCTTCAGAAAAAAAGGTCTTAATTTGCATCTTTAAAAATATTATTATTTTATATGTAACTCTTTAATTTAACAGAAATGTATTCCATGGTATGATGTGAGCCCATATATTAATATATTTTGTTACAATTGAGCTCATTCGACAAGAGCATGATTTTTGGACTGGAGGGCACATAAAAGTAAGATGTTAAAGTCAGAGAATTCTCAGACTCTCTTTATCTTCATCTCACATATCATGAGCAAACTAAAGAGCGAAAGGTACAAGGAGAGGTGTTTGCTTCATTTTTACTGCTCTTCAGGCAGGCAGCAGTATTCCTTCTCTGATCTTCTATTCCCTTTTGCTGTCATTCTTCAATCAGCCACCTCCTTATTATTTTCTTACTCTTGGTCCTCAGATTCCCACTTCCAGTACCTGTGGTTCATTTTCTGATGCTCAAACATTATACTTGTGCCCACAACATAGACATTTTATTAAGCAGTAAGAAGTTATTTGATGGTCCGTGATTTGAGAAGCACCGGCGATTGTCATCTTTGATGGAGCAAAGGAGAAGAGCTAGAGGAATAAAAAAAAATATTTAATGGCATAATACAGATTTCCCAAATGCAAAGTTGAAAGCACAAATGCACTTAGTTTTCTTAACTATCTCTGACTGTCAGAAGGAACTAAAACTCTTGGTAGAAGAAATATTGTGCAATATTTCGGTTTCAATTTTTCCCTCACAAAGCTGAAGTTACATTAGTCTTTATGCCAGCCAAATTTACATTTATTCAGGCATTCTTTCCCACATTCTTTCACCTTATTCATTTTTTTTTCCAAGCAGTATTTAATTAACTAGGTACTAAGTGTCAAGTTAGCTTTTAGCTGTAAGTCATTGGACGATGAGTGACATTCAGCTTCTGCCATTAAAAATCTTCAAGCCTTAGTGCGAGATGAAGATACACAAGAAGATTTTTATCATCCTGTGGTAAGGGCAGTGATGGAGACTGGGCTGGTTTGAATGCACATGGAGAGTCGGCTCCCTGAAATTCGTTTATGTGGTGAAAGGGAAGACTTTCTGAAAGAAATGTTATGCATTACATTAGTGAGCTTACTTTAAACAAGGGGGAATGTAAAATTAGCAACATTGGAGAAGGGAGAAGGATGAGGCAGGAGGACAATCTAATTCTATGCATCTTTAAAATTTTAATGTAGGAAAACAACCTATCTTCTGAGTTTTATTGGGAGCGCTCCCAAATAATGAACTCCAGTTGGTGACTCAGGAAACCCCGATTCCAGAGGCTGTTAGCTTTGTGCATGAGTCATGCTCCCTGGGGATCAACATTTAATCCAGGCTGTGAGGTGAAGTTGATTAGGTTTAGCCATCTAGAAATTAGAGCCACAACTTATTCAGAGACAGTAAAGGTTACTGCTTATTTTGGCTAAAATGTTTGTGAAAATGTAAAATATGGCAATATTTTCTAAAGCATGTAGGCATTGTAAATGAGTTTGCAAAATTGTATAAACAACAGTAAACCCTAATTATTCTGTAGTGGCAAAGTATGTTTTCTTCTCCCGAATATTAATATTTTCTCTTTCGGTAGAGATAGTTATAGGCAGAGTTACCAAATTTCTACCTTGATGTTTGTTGATATTAACCATGGAATATCTCTAAATTAAATCATTAATTAAGAGATCTGATGACATTTGGAAACAATATTAAAATAAGTCAAATGTTTAACCAAAAAGAATACCAATGTTTTCCTGTTGATAACAAGCACATTAAGTTGCTTCTTTGTGTATTTCAGATAACTATAATCCTATCTCAAGTCAACTGGAAAAATTGTCTGATTTTAAAAATTGCCTTTAATCTCTTACCAGTGAGCACAACAGTGCTCTATGGTTAGAATAAGATGCATAGGATCTTTAAAAAAGTGATATTCTCTGAATGTTTTTGAGATTAAATACACTGCTGTCATACTGGCTGGGAAATGACCTTTTTGTGTTCTTTCTAATAACTTCAAGAATATTTGATTTTCTAAAGAGGAACAAAGGAAACACCAACATTCTGTTGCCTTTTCTCTCTGGTGTCTCATCTTTTTTTTTTTCAAACATGTTCTTCAAGCTATGCAAATGAAAGTCAAATTACTGACTGACATACAACACAGTCAGAGAGACCCAGAAGGAGTTTTTAAAGATCTATAGACTCACACTCCAGACAATTTATAAAAGGTTGATGTGTAATTTGATTCATTAAAGTTCATATTGAAATACTCCATTTTATAGTTATTTTAAATTATTTCTGCATAGTGTGGGTATATGTGTGTGTATACATGTGTGTATGCATTCATGCACACAACATATGTATAGGTATATATTATTAAAGGTCATTTTATTTATATATATGCCTATACATACGCACAAACACACACAGAATCAAAGAGAGAGACTTTTCCTTCAACAAATTCAGAATTGATCCCATATAATTTCTTTCACTAGGACTCACCTGAACAAACCTGACTTCCTTCTTTGGCATCTTTCTTCCCACATCCACCCCATTTCCTCAGTAAATCTGAAATTTTTTTTTGGCATTTTTGCTGATATAGTGGGCCTCCAATCTACAGTATAGCAGAATGGAAATCAGAATTGGGAGGTGAACTGGAATCTGAGTGCACTCCAGTCCTGCTTTGTGGGAAGAAGCCACGTCCTCAGGCAAACCTTTTCTGTGCCAGGATCATCACAGCAGCCATGAAGCTTATCTTAACTTCTCATTTAAACACAAATCTCCTGGTTCTTGTTTTTTCTCATCTGCAAGATAACTAGAATAATTGTACTTATGTCACAGAGATGCAGAGGGTTGGAATAAAATATAGTGTGCCATGCATGTAGAATGATGGCTGGCACCCAAAGCATGTCCCAAAAATACTAGATGCTATGTTGTGGTGAGATGGAGACTTGGGGGATACCTGGATACAGGTGATCATGCAGGCAGTAAATGTACGTGGGACCACTTAGAGAGTGTAGAATAAGGAAAGCGTCCAGAAGTGCAGTGTCGGATAATGTAGCCACTAGACTGACAAAGCTGTTTAAATTTAAATTAATTAAATAAAAACCAGTTCATTAGATGCACGGGCCACATCTCAATCTCAATATGCACATGTGTTCATTGGCTACATATTGGCCAGTGCATTTTCATCATCACAGAAGATTCTCTGGGAAGCAATTATCTAGCATAAAATTCTAATTAATGTGCCTAATTAAGAGATCATGATAGGAATAACTAATAATCACTGAGCATTTACCATGTCATGTGCTGTGCTGAAAACATTAATAAGTTATGTACATTTTTTCCTCAAATGCTCTATGAAATACTCATTATTGCATTCCCATTTTACACCAGAAGAAATCAAGAATCCTGTAATTTAAAGCATGGCTCCGGGTGACTTATGAAAGGAGAATTTGGAGATGCCATGACTCAAATCTAAGTTTGATGTGGCTTGGTTGTGTCCCCACCCAAATCTCATCTTGAATTCCCACATGTTGTGGGAGGCACCCAGTGGGAGGTAATTGAATCATAGGGCCAAGTCTTTCTTGTGCTGTTCACGTGATAGTGAATAAGTCTCACGAGATCTGATGGCTTTTAAAAGAGGAGTTCCCTTGCACAAGCTCGCTCTCTCTGGGCCTGCTGCCATCCATGTAAGATGTGACTAGCTCTTCCTTGCCTTCCACCAGGATTGTGAGGCTTCCCCAGCCACGTGGAACTGTTAAGTCCAATTAAACCTCTTTCTTTTGTAAATTGCCCAGTCTCGGGTATGTCTTTATCAGCAGCATGAAAACAGACTAATACAAAGTTGGATTCCCAAATACCAGTTCCATATCGATGCTTCATTTAGTCTCCATCAGCCTTATTATCACACATGGTTGATTCTAAGAATTCTACAGGCAACATGATTTACATTAAGAAAACATTTACTCTTTATGTGTAAGCTAACTTTCTATTTCTGAATTTTGCTGTATCTTCTAAGGTGATACAGAATGGTTATACTATTAAAATTTTTTAATTATTTTTAATTTTTCAAATATTCAAAAGCCAAAAGACAGAACTGTTAAATAATTTACCCAATGGCACATATCATTGAATGTCTGGCGAGGAGTCAAACCAGCTCTTTGGGAAACAGCACAAACACTGAAACTAATTCTCTAGAGCTCAAATCTGAGCATTTCTATTTGCTATCTCCGCCTCTGTCTCCTTAGAGTGGTCACATGCACCCTAACTTTATTGCTTATGCACTTACCTTATTTTATAAAACCTGTGGTCAAACATTTGCTGAGTTCAGTTAAAATTGTGCATAAATCATTGCTGTTTCTTCTCTTACCAATAAAAGAAGCCACGATACAGCAGCCTGTTGTTTCGGGCTTCTGTTTTTGACTCGTTCTGTTTTGTGTTATGTTGATTAAAAAAACGCTTTACTATTTTGCCTACAGACATTTTGACAATGCTGTAACTCTTCTATCATCAATCTTGTTAATAATACAATTAAGACAATCAAGCTCTATTATAGCCATTCTGGAGTAAAAACTGTTCTTCTCAGGAATAGTAACTTTTTTGCAAGACTGAATTTTCTCTGTTTCTGCAATGTGCTGCTGATTGGTCTGTGCCAATCTGTCACTCTGCATACCTTTCCATTTATTTTTAAGTGGCATTTTGATGATATGTGTGACTCATGCGATGCTAATGATACTTTTCATATTCAATTCAATTTTGTCTTATATACTGTACTGACATAGCCATAAAATTACTAGCATTTGTATAAAAACAGTTCTACACAATTATCTTGAGCTTAGAGAATTACTCTTTCAAATTCAAACTAAAAATGTCACCACTTAACTACTTCTATCATCCTGTCAATCATACCCTGAGATGTCATTTCAAGGCAGGAAAGAAAAATGATGTTCTCAACAAAAAGAAAAATAATAAAACATTTCTATCTCAATAAAATCATACCCCAGTCTCATGTACCAGGGCTATCTAATGACAAAAGAGACATGTCATTTATTCTCATGGGAAAACATATATGCCAAAAAAATTATGATTGAAAATTCTAAAATGATTTATAACATTCTTGTCTCTATTGTGTATATTCAATAAACATTTCTTGACTGACAAACAGATGTCAGATTGGGTGCAAAACGCTACTCAGTAATTATTTTTTTATACTCATATTTTAAGAAATGTAAATATCTGAAAATTATTTTTTAAGTGCCTGTAATCTTGATGCTGTTACACAATATTTTATGTATGTAAATTTTACATGCAACTGAATATGAAATCTGAATTAAAAATATATACACATACATTTTAATATATATATACTTTTTAGTGGTATATGCATACTTTTTAATATATGTGCATACTTTGTAATGGTGCTACTTCATGAAATTGAGTTGATTTTGAATAGTTGTTCTATTTTTGAAATATAAATTCCAAAAGCAAAATTAAAATTCCTTTTCAGATTTCACATTCAGTTGCAGAGATTCAGATAAAAATTACAAACATAAAATATTGTGTAACAACAACAAGATTACAGGCATTTCAGGCAGATCACCTGAGGCCAGGAGTTCGAGACCAGCCTGGCCAACATAGTGAAACCCCATCTCTACTAAAAATACAAAAATTAGCTGGGCGTGGTGATGGGTGGCTGTAGTCCCAGCTACTTGGGAGGCTGAGGCAGGAGAATTGCTCGAACCTGGGATGCAGAGGTTGCAGTGAGCCAAGATCACGCCACTGCACTCCAGCCTGGGCGACAAGAGCAAAACTCTGTCTCAAAAAAAAAAAAAAAAAAAATTGCATGTATATATAATAAGGTTGATATGATAATTTAAAAATTCATATTTATGTTCCACCATATGCCCGTCATTATGCAAGGTATATGCAATGCTTCTATATTAGGCACTAGATGTGCAAATTTTATATATGTATCTATCCTGATCTCTGTATTTAATGAGCTTGAACTCCAAAAACAAATACTTTAATAAATGAAACATCAAATATAAAATGTGTAAGCAAATAATTCATAAGCTATCTACAGAGATACTACTACTACAACTATTGTTAACATCAGTTAAAGTCATTTTTTTGAGAAGTTGGTGCTTAATATGGGCCTTGAAGGACTGGTAAGGTTTGAATGAGACATGCAAAACATTCAATAAAAAATGATGATTGGAAACAAATAATTAATTATTTAGAACATATACTGACTTAAAAATATGAACTATAAAGCATAACTATTATAAAAAATATAATTATAAATGTAAGAATTCACTGTTTAATGTATACAAGAAATACAAAATTAAGTTGATTTTAACTGTGTTTAATTGCAATTAAAGTAAATTAATATTATTTAAACATAATAATTACCACTAAACAGTCTGGGAGGAATTCTTGAGATTCTTTTATTTCACCTAATCATAAAAATTTTCATATATAAAATAATATGAACACAAATTATTTTGATGTCCTCTAATTTGCCTAGGCAAAAAGGTATTTTTATCACACTCAAATCTGTTTCCATCAATTTGTATTATGTGCTTTTGCCTGTTTCCTTTTTTAAGATAGGAATATCTGGGAAAGATAGATTTTGGTAGACTTTACGTAGCCATTCTCTTAAACGATCACATATTATAACAAAGGGCAAGGTGAGAAAGGAACGGATAAAATTACCATGGACTCCTTTATTTGGACACTAGAGATAGATTTTGTTGACTAAATTTATAACTAGATAAAAACTAAGGGAAATCTAATTATAGAGGATATAAGTATTTCTAATACTGGTATAAATTATTAACAAAAAAGGGTATAAGAGGAAAACTTCATTGATAATAAATGAAATCAACCCTAAGAAGAGCTTTGTGCAAAACATTGAGAACTAGCAAGCGGATGTGTATTTAATCTCTGAGAAGTTGTACATGCCGAAAATATAAATAGGCAGTTTCCGCTGAGATGAGAGTAAAACAATCTGAGGGTTATGCCCCCTTAATGCAGTCCTTAAGAGGCTGCAAAAAGAAAAAGAGTTTAACAGATTCTGAAAACTAACGTAAACAGTATGAGAAGCCACTGCGGAGAAAAGATTATTGAGTCATATCAGTCTATTGGGATGCCATCACAAACCAGGGGCCATACACAACAGAAATTTATTGTCTTACAGCTCTGGAAGATAGAAGTTCCAGATCAGGGTGTTGACAGGGTTGGCTCCTTCTGAGGTTGTGAAGGAGAAGCCGTTCCAGGCCTCTCTCCTCACTTCTAGTTTGCTGGGAATCTGTGGCATAGCTTGACCTGCAGGTGCATCACCTCATCTCTGCCTTCACCTGCACGGGATCACATGATGTTCTTCTCCTGCGCATCTGTGTCCAAATTTCCACCTTTTATAAGGACACCTATCATAATGGGTTTACCTGGTTATCTTAATGAATATGTCTTCAACAACTTAAGTAAGATCAGATTCTGAAATACTAAAAGGAAGAATGTTAATGTTTAAATTTGTGGAAAACACAATTTAACTTACAACCGAGGGAAACAGAAGGCTAGATCCAAAGAGGGCCAGACACCGTGGATGGGAGAATAGATTTGGGCAACTCCATTCTAAATGGCACATCTAAAAATACATGAAATGAGACTGACATGTTGAATTAATCAGGAAATTTATATTGATGCTCCACCGTATGTCAACCACTATGCAAGGCATTGTATAAAATAAGCAAATTATGTATAGGTCCTGATCTCTGCACTCAATGAGCTTGCACACAAACCAGTAAAAAATATTTCAAATGAAGAAACATTAAATATAAAATCCATATGGAAATAATGTGTAAACTATCTAAAGAGCTACAATTGCTATTTTTAATAATCATTAAGTAATTTGAGAGAGACTTACAGAAGAGTTGAGGAATTGTTCAGATTTGAGTGTCTACAAAACACATGCAAAAGGATTTGCCAAAAGTGACAAGATACAAATAATTGTTTAGAATAACTAGTAACTTAAAATTGTTGCTGAAATGTCAACAGAGATGGTTCCTTCTGGAAGCTCTGAGGGAAAATTAATTTCCTTGCCTTTTTCAGCTTCTAGAGGCTGCCCACATTCCTGGGCTTCTGGTTCCTTCCCCCAGCTTCAAACCAAGTGATGACATCATTCCCACCTCTGTGAATGTCATCTCATCTTTTAATCTCCTGCCTTCCCCTTACTCCTCTAAGAAACTTTATGATGACATTGTCCCCCACACTCACCCGGAGTATAATCCAGGATAGCCTTCTCATCTCAAGGTCCTTAACTTCATTACATCTGCAAAGTCCCTTTTGCCATGTCAGGTGGCCTACTTATAAGTTCTAAGATTTCAAACACAAATTTCTTAAAGGACAATTAGTCTGCCTAAAATTCAAGGTAGCATCAGAGAGGTTGCAGATCTTAGCTGAGGTGGGAAGTAGATGTCACAAGCCCAGAGAGAAGTTAGGAGTCTTGAACATTTTCTGATCTCCATCTGCACCTCTGCACCCACTTTTACAAACTGTAGGAAAGTCAATGGTTTCATATTTCATCATTCACATGTATCCCGTGACACACATTACTGGTAGATATTACTGACACCAAAATTCTCTTTCCCTCCAGGGAAGATGGAGGACTACACGTCCCATGACGCTTGCATTCTTACCAATGAACTGAGATGGAAAGCGACGTCTACCTTTCCAGATGACAGCAATGAAAAGACGCAGGATAACTCCAGAGCTCCCATTCTTCTCCTGAAGAGGCCGATGACCATGTGGGTGGTAAAGGTAATAATGTCAAGCTGAGTCCCCAGGGAACAACATCAAGCAGAGGCTTCTCATGTTCATCCTCTCCTTCCCTCGTGCATATTATAAAAGACTTTGTATGTGCGCAAACAAAACAAAACAGAAAAACATTGGGAGGGGAGTCAAGTCATTGGTGTTTATTACTGCAGAAAAATCTTACCTTTCTGACTAGTAAACTTCTCAAAATAATTTTTTAAAATTAACTCCTTTATGTATTTTAAGTTGATGTATAAAATATTTCATCCTAATTTTAACTTGTTGCACATGATGTAATTTCTAGTGTGTTGTAATACTGATGTTATAAGTTAAAATTGATTCATCACTCTTTGAAATTTACTCTCATGAACATTTTGAAATGTACAATAGGCCGGGCGCGGTGGCTCAAGCCTGTAATCCCAGCACTTTGGGAGGCTGAGACAGGCAGATCACGAGGTCAGGAGATCAAGACCATCCTGGCTAACACGGTGAAACCCCGTCTCTACTAAAAAATACAAAAAACTAGCTGGGCGAGGTGGTGGGCGCCTGTAGTCCCAGCTACTTGGGAGACTGAGGCAGGAGAATGGCGTGAACCCGGGAGGTCGAGCTTGCAGTGAGCCGAGATCCGGCCACTGCACTCCAGCCTAGGCGACAGAGCGAGACTCCGTCTCAAAAAAAAAAAAAAAAAAAAAGTACAATATTCTATTATTACCTATATTCACCATGCTGTACAATAGAGCTCAAAATTTGAAATATTCCTTCTGTCTGAGATTTTGTATCCTTTGGCCATCACCTCCCTCTTCCCCTCATCCCCTAACCTCTGTGAACCCCCTTCTACTCTTTGCTTCTATGAGTTTGGTTGTTTCAGATTCCATATATATGTAAGAACTTTCAGTTAATTGTCTTTCTGTGTCTGGCATATGTCACTCAGCAAAAAGCCCTGCAGGTTCATCTATCCTGTCTCAAATGACGGGATTGTGTTCTTTTTTATGATGGAATAGTATTCATTTATGTTTATTTCATAACTTGACTATTGTGAATAATGCTGCAATGAACCTGGCAGTGTAGAAATCTCTTCAACAAACTGATTTCAAATATTTTTAGTGTATCTCAGCAGTAGGATGGCTAGATAATGTGGTAGTTCTATTTTGTTTTCTTGAGGAGCCTTCATATAGATTTCCACAATGGCTGTACTAAGTTACATTTTCTCCAACAGTGTGCAAATGTTGTTTATTAGAAATATATCACACAATGAAATCAATGGGGTTTTAAATTTTCAGTTAGTTTAAGTATCAATATAGGAATATGAATTACTACTAGAATTCAAGTGTTCAGCTTTATTTTCTTTTATATGTAAATTACCAAACTTTATAAATAAGAAAATGAGGCATAAAGTAATCTCATTATAGCAAAGTCATTATGTACTTCTTATTTATCATCAAAAATTATTTTAAATAATTTACGATCTAACAATTATGCTTCCCTTAATTTGTTAAAAAATCAAATAATTAAAATTTACCAACTCAAGTGAATTCCTTAGAAAAATCTTCCTGTATTTCAGGATGATATTCACACTATTTCAATGACTGCTACACCAGATGATTATAACCTAGGAAATACAGCCTTAGAAAAGATCATTGACTAGATTGGAGTTTCACAGACATATCATGAGAGGCAGTAGTAGCACCTGGTGAATGTGGACAAGAAAACCCAAGAAAGAGAGCCCAGTGGAGAGTCCTGTCCACAGTGAGTCAGAGGTCCCATTGCAGACTCATTTCTACAGTGAGCCAGCGATCCCAGCGGAGACTCACTTCTACAGTGTATTAATCCATTTTCACGCTGCTGATAAAGACATACCCGAGGCTGGGCAACTTACAAAAGAAAAAGGCTGAATGGACTTACAGTTCCACATGGCTGGGGAGGCCTCACAATCATGATGGAAGGCAAGGAGGAGCAAATCACATCTTACGTGGATGGTGGCAAGCAAAGAGAGAGAGTTTGTGCAAGGGAACTTTCACTTAAAGCCATCAAATCTCATGAAATTTATTCACTGTCACGAGAGCAGCATGGGAAATATCTGCCCCCATGATTCAATTACCTCCCACCAGGTCCCTCCCATGACACATGGGAATTCAAGATGAGCTTTGGCTGGGGACACAGCCAAACCATATCATAGAATAAGCCACTGTGATTTGTGGAAATGTGCTTTGTCCCTGGAGGAACTTTGATGTGGACCTAAAATTTGTTAAACATTATTATTTCAGTTTTGCATTAAATTCTACGTTTATGCATGGTTTTCTTTTCCTTTCACTATACTCTTTAACAGCATTGATACCTCGCCTACAACCAGTGTTTCAGCTACCACCCAAAATATGCTTTTAGTGTTGAATTCACAAACTGTCTTCTTTCCATTAACTGGACAGCTCTGCCAGAATCTCAAATTCTATATTCTCTAAAACTAACCACATCAATTTGTTTTACTTCCTCAGGATTTTCTGACCATGTCTTTTCTTCTTTTCCCCCATTGTCCTTATTTCAGGCTGATTTCTCTTACCTTAACAGTGGGAATGACTTTATAATGCATATCATCTCATTCAGCGTAGCCTTCTTCCAGTAAACTTCTCAACTATCTCCAAAATTAAACTTCCAAATGCATGTGAATCGTGTAATCCACTCTTTAAAATCTGTAAGTAGCCTGCTATCTCCTTCCCCCCAAAATAAAAGCATTCACATAAGACTTTTCCTAATCTGACCTGAGAGTATGTCACAATCCACCTCTCTGGCTTCGCACTTTTTCTTGTGTTCCTTATAGTTCATCCATCCAAAAAAAAATTGAAGTTCCTCAATGTTACACTCTCTCAATCTGTTCTCTTAGTGTAATCTTCCCCATACACATTCTTTGACCAAAATTAACTTTTAATATTTAGCTCACTTTGTGAGGCCAAGGCAGGTGGATCACTTGAGGTCTGGAGTTCAAGACCGGGCTGGCCAACGTGGTGAAACCCCGTCTCTACTAAAAATACAAAAATTATCTGGGTGTGGGGGTGTGCACTTGTAATCCCAGATACTTGAGAGGCTGAGGCAGGAGAATTGCTTGAACCCAGAGGTGGAGGTTGCAGTGAGCCAAAATCGCACCGCTGCACTCCATGCTGGGTGACAGAGCAAGACTCAGACTTAAAAAAAAAAAAACAAATTAGCTCAAGTCCCCCCTTCTTGAGGAAGTCATGCCTGAAGCCGACCGTTCTTATACTTTAATGTAGCTGATGCATATGAGAAGCTCAGTATCAACCTGTATCCAAGTGAGCTAGAGCACATGCACTTTTTATTATGCACATTTTACCTTCTACCAGAGTGTGAGCTTTAGAGAGAAAACAACAATAGCTCTTTTTATTATATCCTTAGCAATGAAAGAATATTTGGCTCGCTTGTGTTTTTTGAAAGAGTAAAAGAATTCAAAAATTGTGCCTCTTTCTGATTTAGTGCCCTCAGTGTTCTGTTGATCAAGTTTCTCTGTTCTCATCAGGGTAAAGTAGATTTTTCAAAACATGATATTTGAACTAATTCATACATGTTTGCGGTAAAATTCTATCAGTGCATATCAACTAGAAAAGATGTTATTATTTCATTAAACACCTTTCAACAAAAACAAGATTTAAATTGCTACTTTTCTCATACCATTCAAACTACAAAGCCTCTGATAAGAAAGAGAAGAAATCTTGAAAGCTGATTTTTACATCACAGATGTTGTATGAGTATTTATATAGAAGGGGGTTGGAGAGGGAGAGAAGCAAATACAAGACAGCAGAAGAGAGAGGGAGGGAAAGAGAGAAAAGGGGAGGCACATATATGCTTTTATGCTTTCCTTTCAACAAAAAATGTTGCCTATCCTTTGTTTTATGTGTAATAGCTAGAATAATGCTAAATTGAATTCAATATCTAATGCTAGATATCGTAATCTTTCAGCAGAAAAATCTACTGAAACCAACCCTCCTTGTAGCATTTTTTTCATGCACAGGGATTCTGGAACTTACAATTAAGTGAATATGTAACAAGACAAGCATAAATCTCTTCAAGACATAACTTTACAGAAATCATAGTAGATGTGCAGACTGAAATAAGCTTTGAACATTCAGAATACTGCTGGTTTTGCTCATTTTATTCAGGCTCAAAGGTCCCTGTAGGACAAATAAAATTTTCTTTGAATATCCTGAAGCATGAATAATAATTTAAGTTTATTCTGCGTGCCTCCTTCTCAACATAGTAATAGAATAAAAGTTTGAGGCACTGTTCTTTGAGCCTCTTGTATAGTATATCTTCAACAGTGAAGTATATCGTAAGTTTGGATTCTGGACATAGATGAGCAATTTATACCTCAGTCACATCTGTTTGTTTCAGTTGTATTTTTATTGATATATGAGATTGCAATATTATTAAGGTAAGAGACTTAAAAATTACAATGATAATGAAATTCATTACTTGCTTAAAATAATTATTTATATTTTATACTACACTGATTTTAATTAAAATTAAAATTATTCTGTATTTTCACATTTTCAAAAATTATATCAGTTTAAAAATCAGAAATTAAATATCTAGGATTATAGAAAGCATATATGTTCCAATACAACAATGGCTCGATAAAACCTTATAAAACCAATACAACAATTATTGCAGCTATAAATAAAGTTTTTTTTCTTGATACATCTGCATTATTTTGAACATTGCCTCTTATTGGTTTCATTGATATAAGTATA
This sequence comes from Macaca thibetana thibetana, assembly GCF_024542745.1. Taxonomy (NCBI): domain Eukaryota; kingdom Metazoa; phylum Chordata; class Mammalia; order Primates; family Cercopithecidae; genus Macaca; species Macaca thibetana. The sequence goes on from NC_065595.1 coordinate 6,496,930, forward strand.
TCCTAAATCATTGGATTGATTCATAAATAATTTTATTGTTCCTAATATCTTGTCTTATCTTCACCAGAAATATCCAAGTGTTGCTATGATATAGCAAGTGTATGCTTCAAAATCTGTATCCTCTGAGGGAACAGAAACAGTCTCAGAAGCAGAACATACTGTCAGTGATAACCCGGAAATTAGATTTTCTGTAAGGCACATAGAAACTCATCAAATACTTAGAGGGTCTTATGTTAATAGTCACATCAGGGAATATGCCTACATTCAGCACTATGGGTTGTGGTGATCAAGGAGATGAAACCAAATAATATTATATTTACTTCTAGTACCTTTTTTTTCTTTAATTGTAAAAATGTTATTTAATGAATAACTATTTCGTCTTTATCTTTGTAGCCAGTAAAAATCAAGAGCTGGCAGCTCTCCAAGTTTGGACTTGTGTCTCCTAGAGAAGAACAAGCACTCTGCCTGGGGCAACACTGATTCTTCTGACTACACAACATGGTGTCACTTGGGTGAACTGTTAGGTCCCTCAGTGAACAGAACATTTCCCTACCTTGATGAAAGTACTGCTGTTGCAACAATTAAGCTCTTTCTTCATGTTTTCCCCTCAATAACAAGACTCCTATTCTCACTCTTCCCCCAGAAAAGAAGTTACAGGAAAATTGTGGAATAAATTTAAAACATTTTCTGGAATCTATGAATAGGAGACCATCCTTAAGTAAGATGAACTGTGAAGAGGGATGCGTTCTCTTTTCTGTAAATACGACTTTGGAAATCAGTACAATGTTGAGCTACAAAGTAGCAGGACTCTTCTACACTAAAGGCACAAAATGATTAGCCCCAGGAGGAATGATTAAGAACTGTGACTGGAAGTTGACCTAACAAGGATCTAATCTATTTCATTTCCTGGATGAAGAATGTCTAGCCCATCTTGTATGAAGGAGTGACTGTACTGATTCATTGTTGGGATTCGATCTGGCCGGTAGGAAAAATATTAAAGATAGTTACAGTAATAGCCAAAAAACTGTTTACTTATATGGGCTGAAGACTAACCTTTGTCCTACCTTAGGGGCTTTACTGCCTCCTACGCAGGGGTTCGGCAGAAGTTTGGTGTTTGCTTTTGGTCTGGGAAACTGGCCTTTAATCTTCACCCTCTAGTGGTCTTTACTCACAACTTTTGTTAATTAGTCTTACTGAATAAATGCAGGCCTGACTAGTGGATCAGGGCCGAGTCGCAACTGTTTACAGAACTCAGCTTGGAGCTTTGTAAGCAGCTCAGACCCACAGCTGGACTGGCAAAGCAGAATATCTGTGTGTCAGTGGGCTTTATTCATCCATCGGAATCAGGGGTCTGCAGGAACAGACGCCCCGCAGCTAGTGCCCTTGTGAAAGGAGCCCTGCCTGAGTTCTCACCACACTAACCTGTTCTTCAGGCCCATTCATTCAATATGTCCTGACGGTCAGCACATATCACCAGTGTTTCACATTAGTACAGATGACAGCTGCCATTTTACTATGATAAGTGAATAACATGAATGGCTGGTGATGTGATAATGATATTTTCTTTTAGTGTTAATAACATTTTTAAATGTAATTTAGTATAAAATTTAGCATTTCAAATACAGGTGCCATTTAGTATAAATTAATTACAGGTACCATTTTACTATGATAAGTCAAGAACATGAAAAGCTGGTGATGTAACAATGATGTTTTCTTTCAGTGTTAACATTTTTAAATGTAATTCAATGTAAAATTTAGCACTTCAACACATTGTTACTACTTCCTTTGGTTCTCTTCCATTACTGGAAACATCCTATTTCTTTTAATAAAACCACACATAAGGTCAAATATTTGGGAAGCCAAGGCAGGAGGATTGATTGAGGCCAGGGGTTCAGAACCACCCTGGGATGCACAGCAAGAGCCTGTCTCTACATGAAGTAATAAATTATCCAGGTCTGACGGCTCACAGCTCCAGTCCCAGCTACTGTGGAGGCTGAGATGGGAGGATTGCTTGAGCCCAGGAGTGAGGCTGCAGTGAGCTGAGATTATGCCACTGCACTCCAGCCTGGGTGACGGACCAAGACCCTCTCTCTCTTAGGAAAACAAAACAAAACAAAAGGTCAAACAGAAATTTGCCTGCTCTGCCATATACGTGGCCCACTTAAAAAATAAAAATACAACAAATATATGTATAACAGTCTTTGTTTCTAAAATATTATGATACACAATGTTCTTTCAGTAGTCACAGCCAAGTTCTGTAAGACAATGGAGCCAGGCATGTCTCATGCACTTCACATAGCTCATTGCTGTGCTTACTGTCTTAAACAGTTATGTGAATTAGAACTTTAGTACAACTCATAGAATTAAAGTGGATGCATTGAAACCAAGCATTTTAGAGTTATCTTTGCCATACACATTTTGATATCCACCTATAAAAATATACAAACTGAAAGGTTTTAACATAGTTCCTGTCAACAATAGACACTGGGGACTCCTAGAGGCTGGAGGGAGGGACAGGGGGAAGAGTTGAAAAACTGTTGGCTGGATGTGGTGGCTCATGCCTGTAATCCCAGCGCTTTGGGAGGCCAAGGTGGGTGGATCACCTGAGGTCAGGAGTTCGAGTTCAGCCTGATCAACATGGCAAAACCCTGTCTCTACTAAAAATGCCCCAAAAAAAAAAAAAAAAAAAAAAAAAAAAAAATTAACCGAGTGTGGTGGTGCATGTCTGTGATACTACCTACCCGGAAGCCTGAGGCAGGAGAATTGCTTGAACCTGGGAGGTGGAGGTTGCAGTGAGCTGAGATCGCACCATTGCTCTCCAGCCTGGGCAACAGAGCAAAACTCTGCCTCGAAACAAAACAAAAAACCGTTGGGTACTATTCTTGGTATCCAAGTGACTGGTTCCTTCATATCCCAAACCGCAGCTTCATGCAGTATACACAGGTAACAAACCTGCACATGTACCCCCTGAATCTGAAAAGTTAAAAAAGAAACAAGAAGAATAAAATTCCTGAATAGATTTGAAGAATCGAAGGTTGACTCAAACCTCCCAGTAAGTTACAGGTTATCCAGTACAAGTGAGACCCACTGACCTTGAGCACTGCTGATCATGAGAAATGAAAGGTAATCAATCATGAAATTGAGAACATGAAATTCAACATAATTTAATTTCATGAAATTGAGAACATCTTTGACAATTTTGCAGATGCATGCATTTATTTTATTATTTTTCTATTCTCCAGTGTGACACATGATTCAATTTTGAAGCCTGTTATGTATTTTTCTGGGGGAAACAAAGGACATGTCTTTGTGAATACTTCTTTTCTGAACTATGGTCATATTTGAGTATGTGGTTATACACTTCCCACCCTTGACATCTTCAAAACTGTTTACCTTTTACAAACTGAACAGATTTAAGATAACTCTCATGGTGCCGATCACCCTGCATTCCTTCTTCTTGGATGACAGATCGTGCTATTTGATGTGATTGAAGCTTCTGTACCCCTCTGTGTTGACCAGCATCCTAAACTGGGCTCTGCCTTCACTTATTTGCTTTGTGAATAAAGCAAACCTAGAGATCAGTTGTTCAATACTTAATTTGCTAGGATAAATCTAAGACCTTCAGATCAAAGACATTTTTAATTATGTAATACAAAGTTGAACATGGATACATATTTCAGAGGAATATTAAAAAGTACCCCAACTTATTCACAATCTTTGAGACGCTATTAAACCTGAGAAGAGAACTGAGCAGTTCCTCTAATTACTAACATATATCACACATTTTATGGCTGTATTTCAATTAGTGTCTCTTCTCTGTGTGCTCTCAATGTCAACGTTGCCTTTCTGAATTCACCAGGGTGTTTGAAGAGGGGGAGAGAAAGTTTTCCTGCACCTGCGCTGCCCCCATCACTACCTGCCCAGAGTCGTGTGGCAACCCCCATATTTTCCTGACAGCCTTAGCTACACCCTTAACTTTTCCTTAAGCACTTAAGTGTGACTAACTGTCAAGCTCTTGAACTGAAGTCAAATACCATTTCATTTTTTATATTCTGGAAAATGCGGAGGCTGTCATAGAAGTAAAACCAGAAACCATAAAACAAATACGTAAGTTTGGGGTGTTTTCTATGCAATAGAGATCTGAGAAGAGAAAAAAGAAATCATGACAACAAAGTATGATGATGTTACCAACGGTAGCAACAGGGCTTTCCTTGTCGGATGATGCTCTAAGCACTTCACCCACATCATCTCATTCATTCCTCACAACAATCTCATTAGATGTGTGCTCTTTTTAGCCCTGTTTTAAAATGGAGGAAACTGAGGAATTAGGATGTTGAAAATTTGCTTAAGGTCATATATGTGCCAAGGCCTGTGGCTGCCATAGAAAAATGACAATCAGTATGGCCTTTGCACTCAATAACTTTTCAATGTTAAAAAGGAATTGCAGCTTTATGAGTCTCAGTCCCTTTGCCTGCACAAAGAAGGATATATACGAGAATAGAAACTGCCTGGGTTTGTTGTCTGTTGGATTCCACACTCAGGATTCTGACATATTTCCTTGGGTAGATTTTACATAGATAGGGATCTTTGATAGTTTTATTTCACAGAAAATGAAAATAATGATACTTACCTAGTAGGAGTTTGGAGGGGTTGAAAAGTTAACGTATTTCACATGCCTTGCACAGTTCTTGATACACTGAAATCAATAAATATGAGTTCTTATTCTTTCCCTCTTTAAATAATGGTGGAGGGAAAAATGATACTCAAGGATTCTATGATTCTTAAACAATGATTTCAAAATAAGTTCATTATTTGGAGGATTGAGAAATATAGCTGTTGAAAATGTTTAAGTACATAAGAATGTACATAATTCCAAAGTTACCAGGAAATATTTTAAGAAAAAATAATAGAATTATTAAAATTGGATTCAGAGGATCCTAAAAAGATTTGATATACTTCATGTTAAAAATGAAGGTTACGACAAACTGAGTTTGAGTTTGAAGTAGGAAGGGAACTTATGAAATGGAAGAGTCTGGGATTTTTCAAGGAGAAGTGAAACAGGGCCAGTATTAAAGCCTGTATAGCCTTTTAAAGAGGCAAAAATGTGCTCAGCATCTCCAAAGTAACTATATGTTCAGAGGAGGCCAGAGAGGAGAGCATGTGTTTAAGCAATTGCTACATCGAAGCTAGATAGAAAGGGAGACTTATTAATGATACAGAGTCGGGGGGTGGGAGATAATGCAGAAAAGAACACTTGCAATGAAATTTAGAATAACTGTAAAAGTCTAGGGAATTTGCTCTCGATCCTGGTGATAAAAGGAGTTAACTACTCAGGGCTGGACTTTATTGCTTCTTGCATTTTCTCATTCCCTCTTCACTCCTTGATTCCTGTAATATTCCATTCATAATTATTCTCTCCTACAGGATTCCCTAGAACTGACAGCCTTTGTTAGGTATGCCATCACCAGATGCTTGTGTCCCTTGCTTCCCTTCATCACAAAACTTAACACGCTGGACTGTAATTTCTTGGGTATTTGTCTTCTCTCTAGACAGTAAGCTCCTTGAGAACAGAGATTTTCTTTAACTCATATTTGCATTTGTATAACACATTTTATGTTTTACAACAGTTTTTGACTAATGGAAAAATTGAGACCATAATACAGAGAATCCCCTTGTACCCCCACTCCCCCCACACACAGTTTTCCTTATTGTTGACATCTTACACTAGTAGGGTACCTTTCTTAAAATTAATGAACCAATATTGACACATAATTATTAACTAAAGCCTGTAGTTTCTCAGATTTCTTTAGTTTTTATATGATGTCATATTTCTATTCCAGGATCCCATCCCAAATACAACTTTACACTTAATTATCATGTCTCCGCAGTTTCTTCTTGACTGTGACAGTTTCTCAGACTTCCTTTGTTTTTGATGACCTTGGCAGTTTTGAGGAATATTGGCCCGGTTATACCAGGGATTCTCTACTGGAATTGATCTGATGTTTATCTCGTGAGTAGATTGCTGGTCCTGTTCATTGGAAAGAACACCACAGAGGTAAAATGCTATTTTCATTATCACAACGTATCAAGGTTACATTCTGTTAAGATGGCTAACAACCTGTGAAGACTGACTTCTTCAATTGACTGAGGTTTGCTAGGCTTCTCTGTTCTACATTTCCTTTCCCTGCTCTTTCTACATTGTAATCTTTGTAAGGAAGTCACCATGTGCCACCCACACTTAAGGCATAGAGGATGAGGCTCTTCTTCATTCAGGGTGGAGTTTCTATATAAAAGTGTTTTGAATTCTTGGCCCAGGCATTCTCCACCGTTTGTTAATTTATTCAGTCATTTATTTATATTGATAAATACTGATGAATTTTATTTTACACTTTGGGTTATCATCCAATGTTACTTTATTTTGTTGCTCAAGTCACCCCTGGTTGGATTTTGGGAGCTCTTTCAGTTGACTCCTGTGTCTCCTTGACACACCCCTACCAATGTGTGTTTGTGTGTGTGTTTAGCACTTCCTTACTTTCTGACTACAAGATACCAGATGCTCATCTTGTGTATTTCCTTTTCAATGCTAGAATCAGCCATTTCATCAAGGAACCACGGTTCCTTTTATTAGAGAATGATATTAGAAACCAAGATGTAGAAATTGGGTGTGTTTCTTGCTACTAGAGTATTGTTTCTTTGTTGTCATACCGTCTGACATAGAAAGGAAATCTATGTGTACACACTAACCCATGTATTTCTATAAATATTTCCATACACAACTATCTGTGTATGAAGGACATCTGAGTGAAATACGAATTTATAGTGGTATCTCCAACTCTAATGCATTACCACATGGATCATTCTAACCTGCTCGCTTTGCTTATCTGTAAACTCCTATCCCAACAGTGACAAATCTGGCTCCCATGAGCTGCCATCTATTTACTTCAATGTGCGATACTAATACACATGTGTGAGAACTGTTATAGCAAGGTCAGAATTGTTCATCCGTGTAACCCTAGGAAACAGTTGTAAGATATGGAGGACAGTGCTTATACGCAAGTCATTTTGCTTTAGTCTTTAAAGATCCCGCCCACTTTCAAAGTTAAGTTAGATGCATACCTTTTCCCTCCCCTGCTTCAGTGAGTCTGTTTCATACACGTGAAATAAGGTTAGAATCTCTTGTTACAGCCTCATAGGACCCCTAACATAATGATTTCTCTAGTTTGCGTGCTTTTCGTCATGCTTTTATTTTATTTTATTTATTTATTTGTTGTTGTTGTTGTTTGAGACAGAGTCTTGCTCAGTTGCCCAGGCTGGAGTGCAGTGGCATGGTCTCGGCTCACTGCAACCTCCTCCTCCTAGGTTCAAGGGATTCTCCTGCCTCAACCTCCCAAGTAGCTGAGACTACAGGCGCCCGCCACCATGCCCAGCTAATTTTTGTATTTTTAGTAGAGATGGGGGTTCACCATGTTGGCCAGGCTGGTCTCGATCTCTTGACCTTGTGATCCTCCTGCTTTGGCCTCCCAAAGTACTAGGATTACAGGCGTGAGCCACCATGGCCGGATGCTTTTCGTCATTAAGATCTCTATGTTTTTACAAATATATAACATCATGTATCCACCATCACAATTTTATGCAGAATGTATTTTAATACCCTAAAAATCCCCTGTGCTTTATCTATTTACCTTTCCCATTGCTTCTAAAACTGTTGATTTTTTTTCTCTACTCTGTCTATAATTTTCCCTTTTCCAGGATGCCATATAGTTGGAATCATACAGGAGATAGCCTTTTCAGACTGTCTTATTTAATGTACCAATATACCTGTAAGATTCTTCAATGTCTTTTCATGGCTCCATAGTCTATAAATAAGTTAATTAAGTGACGACAATATAGTGGACTCATGGATGAGTGAGGTGTGTTTTCACCTGCAGTAGTGATTGTGAGTACATGAGGCACTAGAAGACACCTCAGTTGACTATTATTCAGTTGCTCATTTTGCTTTGTGCTTTCTTGTAGCCGATGTTCTGATACTAGAGTCCACAGGCATCTCTTCTCTATTGGTGTGAATTCGGGAGTCTGAATTTCCTGAGAGAAGATGCAGAGTGCAGATGTATACACACAGGCATTAGCAGGGCCTATGTCTTTTATTTATTTCAAAATTGTATTCTGCTAATATCTATATTTATACTAAAATGAGACTACTGCTATTTTGTCATAACAAGTTAAATGCCTTATATGCTATCAACATTCTGTTAGTGAATTTAGGATTGCTGGTACTGATCATTAGAAGAGATAATCGCTGCTTATTGTAACTTTGATCTCCTGTTGTTTAACTGTGACAGTACGAACTTTGAATGCATTCCATAAAAGCTGAAATACTCTTATAGAAATAAGCCTATCCTAAACAATGACATGAAAAATTCATCAATATGCATTAATAAGTTAATGAACTCAAATTATTGCCTATTACAATGTTCAGAAATGTAAGCTCCAGAGAAAAGGACAACTGTTCTGGAAAAGGCATCCCTGGAATGAGGATTCGGCAGAGCCCAGGCTTTGATCTCAGCACTCCTGGGAATGATTTCCAAGACACCAATTACCTTAAGGACAGGAGCTGGATTTCCACCCTGACTACAGAATTTTCCACTAATTTCAAATTCCTGGTGGATAGAAAAACTACTCTGTGCCAAACCTGCTTGTCCTGAACTTAAAATTTCTTCTTTTACAAAATCACAAAAATCCGATCTCTAATAAACCGTATATTTTCTATCAGTTAGTTTAACTTGAATTAAGTGTGATACCCCAAGTTTTTATGATGGCTATTACCAGAATATATTTTTAGTTAATATATATTTACCATCTAATGAGAGACATATGAATATTAATATAATCTATAATGATTATCTAAAAGCTAAAAGAAATATGTCATCAAAATCAATTCTACAAATAGAAGTCTAATAAGTCTATCAATTGACAGAAAATATTAAATATGTCTAAAATATAGGGTTAAAATGGTACAGTAATAAAGCTTCTGAAATTTTCAAAAATCAAATAAATGTATGTAATATGCAATTATTTAGGGATTAGGAAAAGAGAGAAATTACACAATTTCTAAAACTAATCATGATACCAAAACTTGAGAAAACCTTTAACAGAATAATCTCACTTATAAACATATATGCATACATGCAGTTGCATATATACATAAATGCTAGTTTCTAAACATATATGCATAAAATGCCATATAGAAATTAGAAGTTAATAGTATAGTAGCATTGAAGATATAGAATCTATCTGAGGACTAGGCTGATTATTTCTAATATCTGAAAGTCTTTTACTTTAATGTATCAATAGGTAAAAATATCTTAAATATATGCAAAATATGTTTAGAAAATTTAACAAAATATTTTTAAGTAAAACACCCAAAATGATAATGTTGTCAAATATTTCAAGCAATAGGCAAGACAGCATTTCAGTTATCTATAGCTTTGTAACAAGTTGTTTCAAGACTTTTTGGCTTAAAAATATTAAAGGTATAATTTCTTGTAATTCTCTTAACCAGGAATTTGAGCAGTGAACTTCTCTGGAGCTGTAAGAAATAAGATAGACTCTCAGTCCTTAAATGTTTATCTTCACTTGCCTTCTCAGCCAGTTCTCTCGTCTGATTGTCTTACTGCATGATGACTGGGGTTTAAGATGGAGGAGGCAGAGCTGCCTGATTTTATGTCCTGGGCTTTGAAATTCCAGAACATAACTTTTGCCATATTGTATTGATCAAAGCAAGTCACAACATAAAACTAGATTCAAGGAAAGGGAAAATAGACTCCACTTCTTGAAGTGAGGAAGACAATAAGCATATGGCTATAAGATAATATTATGCCTGTCGTAAACATCAACATCCCTCACAAGAAAAACACATTCGCACGCTCTCTGAACATTCCGTTCGTTTACCAATTTTTAAATTAAGGTTTAGATATGGAAGCTTTTCAAGTATAGCTCCTCTCAGTGAGGTCACCTGTAAACTCAAAATATATTTTTTTCTGCCTCACCTCCTGACCCATGCACCTAACAGGAATAGAATGACTGCAATAGATCTGCCCAATCAAAAAGCAAGGAACATAAACATTCAGGGAAGCCATTGGTCTAATGCAATCCTCAAATCCAACTGGACATAGATTTTCAGGGCCTCCTATTCCAACAGCAGGGAACATCCTTCAACTGGGGCATAGTTCTTCTTTGGGGTATGTCTCTGCAACTCTTGGCTCTGTCTTCTGGACTTTGGCTCTACTTGATCCATTCTTTTCCATAAGTGAATGTCCTATGTATGCAACTGAATTGCTTTCTCAGCTTGGTTTTGGCTGTAGAAAGTTGAATGTTTTTATTTTATTTTATTTTTATTTTTTGAGATGGAGTCCTGCTCTGTTGGCAGGCTGGAGTGCTCACTGCCACCTCTGCCCCCAGGTTCAAGCGATTCTCCTGCCTCAGCCTCCCGAGTAGCTGGGATTACAGGTGTGTGCCACCACACCCGGCTAATTTTTTGTATTTCAGTAGAGGTGGGGTTTCACCATGTTGGCCAGGTAGGTCTCGATCTCCTGACCTCATGATCTACCCGCCTCAGCCCCCCAAAGTGCTAGGATTACAGGCATGAGCCACCCCGTTCAGCTGCTTTATTATTATTATTAAATAATTGTTACACCTCCTTTAAAAACTCTGTGGGCTTCTCATGCATAAAATAATAATGCATTTCCTATATTAAAAGCCCCTCCCATAAAACTGTATGTGCTGAATTTCTCTTTATATTTGGGCTGCCAGTCAGAATGCTAAAGGAAAAAACCTTTAAGATTTTTAGATGGCTTTTTAGTTCGTTGATAACATCTACAATGTAACACTTTAAATCTTTCTGAAATTTCAAAAAATACTGTATAGACACAAACCTATTTAATGTTTACACTGAAGCTATATTTTACGTGGAGTCCCCTGGACCCTAGATTTCATCTTTACCTTGAAACTATCATTTTTAAAATTTATTTTTATTTTTAGTTTTTAACTTTGAGAAGTTTTTGCTATCCAGAGAGGTTCAAAGTGAAAAACAATTTTATTTTTCAATAGAGTAAGTCCGGTTCGGAACTATTTCTTCTAAATTCTGCTTGAGAACTGAAAAACTTTTTCTTTAGTTTTTCTCTCTTTCCACACTTCATCCTAAGCTATTTACGGATAAATCATGTTACTATAAAGACACAAACAAACATATGTCTATTGCGGCACTATTCACAATAGCAAAGACTTGGAACCAACCTAAATCTCCATCAATAATAGACTGGATGAAGAAAATGTGGCACTTATACACCATGGAATACTATGCAGCCATAAAAAAGGATGAGTTAATGTCCTTTGCAGGACCGTGGATGAAGCTGGAAACCATCATTCTCAGCAAACTATCACAAGGATAGAAAACCAAACACCACATGTTCTCACTCATAAGTGGGAGATGAACAATGAGAACACATGGACATAGGAAGAGGAACATCACACACGGGGCCTGTTGGGGGTTGGGGGACTAGGGGAGGGATAACATTAGCAGAAATACCTGATGTAGGTGACAGGTTGATGGGTGCAGCAAACCACCATGGCACGTGTATACCTATGTAACAAACATGCACGTTCTGCACACGTACCCCAGAACTTAAAGTATAATTAATTAATTAATTAATTAAAAAGAAGCTGACTGACACTTTCAGTGTTTCACCTGGAACTCTCAACCTGGTCCAAGATCAATGATATCTTTCAAAATTTTCAGCAGCACTCCCATTCCAGATACAAAATTTCGTGTCCCTTCTCTATTGCTATATAGTAGGTTGCCCCAGAACTTAGTGTATTCCAACAGCATTTTTTTCACCTTTTAAATGATTTTATCAGTCAGGATTCAGGTAGGGTTCAGTTGTGCTGCTTTTCCAAAGTCTGTCTGTTGCTGCTGGAGCCACCCAGTCAGTGTCATTGAACCGGAACCTCAGATAGGGCCAGAGCCACAGGTAGGCCTCTCATTGTTCACAGTGTCCTCTCCAGTCCTTCAAGCATTCAGTTGTCTAGACTGGACTGACTTACACATGGTGGTTGACTTCTACGAAGGAGGATATAAAAGTGTCTAACCCAGGCAAAGATTTCTTGAGTAATACCCCACAAGCACAGGCAACCAAAGCAAAAATTGACAAAATCATATCAATTTAAAAAGTCTGCACAGCAAAGAAAACAATGAACAAAGTAAAGAGATAACTCACAGAATGGGAGATAAAATTGGCAAACAACCCATCTGACAAGGGATTGATAATCAGAATATATAAGGAACTCAAACAACTCTATAGGGAAAGAAATCTAATAATACGGTTAAAAAATAGGCAAAATGCCTGAATAGACATTTCTCAAAAGAAGACATACAAGTGACAAACAGGCATATGGAAAGGTGCTCAAAGTCATCAGTCATCAGAGAACTGCAGATCTAAACTACAATGTGATATCATCTCATCCCAGTTCAAATGGCTTTTATCTAAAGTCAGTCAATGACAAATGCTGCTGACGATGTGAAGCAAAGGGAACCCTTGTGCACTGTTGTTGGGAATGCAAATTAATACAACCCCTGTGGAGAACCGTTTGGATGTTTCTCAAACAACTAAAAATAGAGCTGCCAGATGATCCAGCAAACCTACTGCTGGGTATATACCCCCCAAAACGGGAAATCAGTACATTGAAGAGATAGCTGCACCCCCATATTTATTGCAGCACTATTCCCAATAGCAAGATTTGGAAGCAACCTCTGTATCCATCAGCAGATGAATGGATAAAGAAAATGTGGTACATATACACAATGAACTACTATTCAGCCATAAAAAAAGATCATGTCACTTGCAACAACATGGATGAAACTGGAGGACATTATGTTAAATGAAATAAACTCGGCACCGAAAGACGAGCTTTGCATGCTCGTCTTTGTATTTGTATTAGTGGAAGCTAAGAATTAAAATGGCCTCATAGAGATAGACAGTAGGATGATGCTTACCAGAGACTGGGTAGGTTAATTAGAGAGGGACAGTGGTGGGGGAATGAAGGTGGTTAATGGATAAAAGAAAATAGTTAGAAAGAATGAATGAGACTTAGTGTTTGCTTACACAACAAGGTGACTATAGTCAAAAATAACTTAATTGTATATTTTAAAATAGCTAAAAGAATGTAACTGGATTGTTTGTAAAACAAAGGAAAAAGGCTTCCCTCAACACAAAGATAATGAATACCCTATTTTCCATGATGTGATTATTACACATTGTATGTCTATATCAAAATATCCCTCACAGCCCATAAAGATATACACCTACTACGTACCCACAAAAATTAAAAGCCAATAAATAAGTAAATAGCTGAGGTGGGCAGATCGCCTAAAGCAGAGAGTTCCAGACCAGCCTGGTCAACATGGTGAAACCCATTCTCTACTAAAAATACAAGAATTAGCGAGATGTGGTGGCGGCGGGCACCTGTAATCCCAGTTACTTGGGAGGCTGAGGCAGAAGAATCACTTGAACCTGGGAGGCAGAGGTTGCAGTGAGCCGAGATCATGCCACTGCACTCCAGCCTGGGCGACAGAGTGAGACTCCGTTTCAACAAAATAAAAAATAGAAGTAAGTAAATAAATAAATACAATGAAATTTTCTAGTCCTCCTAAGACTAGAGCTAAGAAGTTCCCCATCATCACTTCCACCACCACATTGCATTGAACAAAGCAAGTTACAAGGCCAGACCAGATTCAAAGCGGGAGTTTCCAATTACATTAAAGAAAAGCACAGAAAAAGTCAACTACTCAATTTTGGGAATAACTTTCTTAAAAGTCGACATATATTTAGGGCACACATTTATATGTTTGTAACTCATTTTCTTATAACCACTACTTAAAATCTGCTTATATTATAGGTAATGTATCTGGTAGAAGCAATGACTAAGCCTTTGGGCTTTCTTCTTTTATAAACGTACTGTTTTTAGGGAATTCTAAACTCTGAAAGGTTTTCTGTCTAGACAGTTTCATTAGGTAAAAAAAATCCAAATATCATTATTCTACCTGATTTACTTATATTTTGTTCTAGATATTTAGTCATGTTGCCTATCACAGAAATCAGAAACACAATGCCAAACTTTAGACTGTTAACCATTTACAGTAAAGGTAGTGCCTGCATGTGTGTGTATCAGTCAGCTCAGGCTGCTGTAAGAAAATACCACTGACTAGATCTGTAAACAGTGTAAATTTATTTTCTCATAGTTTTGGAGGCTGAAAGTCTGAGATCAGGGTGGCAGTTTGGTTGTTTTCTGTTGAAGGCTTGCAGATGGCTGTGTGTTTACATGGTCTTTCTTGGGTATCTCTACGTGTGGGGAGAGAGATGAATCCTATCAGATCAGGGCCCAACTCTTATTTCATTCTCTTTAATCATCTCCTAAAAGCCCTGTCTGCAAACACAGCCATAGTGAGGGGATAGAGTTTCAACGTAGGAATTTAGAGGGAGACACAATTCTATCCCTACAAGGATGCTGGGCCTGTTTAATGACTTTCCTAGGCCTCCCCACCCCAGTCCCTTTCAAGGATGGGAATTATTTTCTAACTTCTATTTTCTCTGAAGCTCCTGGTTAAAATTCTGTGAATTAGAGAAACCGACACAAGACTGACATGGTGGGAAGGCAGTGGAAGCATTTATTCTCAGAAGCTGGTAACTGTCATACGCAGTGAGGCTCAGATGCGGAGTTCCTAGAGAACAGTTTGTTTTTACACATTAGGGGCTGCCACACACCCAGATGCTGCACAGACCTCCACAGGAGCTCCCAGGCCACTGTCCAGGCAGATTCAGGAGCCCTCCACGGGCCCTCACTTTGCAGCCCTGCGCATCCTGCCTCTTATACTTGTCTGTACTCTCTGGCCTTAGCTCTGGCACCAAGGCTTTGAGCTGCAGTGGTTATTGAATATTCCTCTTTGCTCTTCAAACACTTGTGCAAACAGTAGTTTGTATATACTGCCTCCTAATCTTTTAATATTTGTAGTGGCTTTTTCATCCTGAGAACATTCAGATTGATATACTGAGGTAAATATCTTTCTTCATAATATGTGAGGATCTATTTACACATTTTTAGATTGTTACATTTGTATATGGCTTTACCTAAGCACAGAATAATGTGAAACTTAGGTTTTACAATTACTGATTAATTTTCTCTAGGATTTGCCCTTTTTGTAAAAAAAAAAAAACAAAAACAAAACAAAACCCTTTAAAACGTCATAGGTTTTACTTGGTTTTATGTGTAATGTAAATAAAAAGTTGACAAATAAAGCCACACTGTAGAAGAGTAATTGGTGTTACTTGACTCATAGTAAACTCCAAAGACACTGAGTTGTGAATTAGGTACATGAAATGGACATTAATTTTTATAATAAAAATGTTGCATAAAATCCTAACTTTTCTGATTTTCATAACTTGTGTATTATAGACTACTTAACAAAGTGTTTTAGAAAAACTTGTATTGTACTAGATAAAGCACATTTTTACAGTAATTACAAAAGGCATAGCCCAAGAAATATCTATAAATGTTTAATCCTAATAGTTCAGAGTTACAACCTGGAAGCAACCAAATACATCTTCTTATTGTAAAGTGTTTGCAAGGTAAAAAGTCTGAACAATCAGTTTTCACTCTCATTCAGATGTATATTGGGAAGAGGCTCTCATTAATTATGTTTAATAGTTATTTTGGTTTTGAAATATATTTCATCTATACAAACAATGCTCAAAATTGAGGTTTAATAATAGTTTCTATTGTTCAGTTTGTATGTTCAAGAAACAGCAATTGACGTTGCTACTCGGGTGTTTACTTTGCAAACCTTAAGCCTCCCTTGCTTTTAGAGTTAGGGAAATGAAAAGGAACTCAAGGCAGAAATGGGAGTTATTAGTTCCATTAACACATCAAGAAACAGATTTAGATTTTAGCTTCAAAGTTGCAATAGAATCTGTGATGTAGGACCTGTAATGAGCATGTCCTTCATGCATTTTTTTTTTAGGCTGCCATTCATAATAATGTCAACTAGCATGACTCATTTTGCCATTATCATTCAGAACCTACTCACAAAGAGTAATGGGTGGGATGGAAGGTGAAAAAAATTTTTGGCCAAAACTAACTGGAGTATTGTGTATTATTATCGACTTCTTTTGACTGTGGACAACTACGTACTTTTTCTTTACATGTATAATATGTATGTATGTTTTTAAGTTGCTGCTGTTTGCTATTAATATTCAGTCTTGAGATTGCAATTCGATTATAATATTTCTAAAATATTTCTTTAGAAATATCCAGTTCGTCTTAAAACATTTCCAAATTCTTTACATTATATAGAAAGTGGTATTTACTAATATTGAGATTGGAATCTGAATTCTTTAGTGTAATATCTGCATTTATGAGCAGTCTAGTGTTTAAGATTTATGTAAGAAACAAGTTGATTCTTTAGTAGCAGTGACATATCTGTAAATAATCTGTCATGTAGAAAGTTATATATAAATATGTTTTCTCAATTAGATACATTATTATTCATTTCCCAGAGTAAATGAGAAGACTGAGACAACTTTATGTTTCTTGCTTAAGTAAATATATTTCTATGATTGATGATCATTTCTCTTCTCCTCAAATAAAAATAACTGTTAGGTAATAAACTACTTAAAATTCCAAGGCAGTAGAATGATATTTTCTTTTTATCTTACTTATAAAATGTAGTAAAAGGTAATTTGTCCAGAAAAACATGAATAACAAATACAGAGAATATTAAAACTCCTAGTCAGTTTCTTTGTATATTTTTCTGGGAAGAAAATATCAATGATCATCCCAGGTCTCTGAGTGAAAACTCAACTCATGCATGGGTATGTTCTTTTTAATTTATTACTCATGACATTGCAGTTCACTTAAGGCTCTCAAGGATTCAATAAAATATGATTTTGTTAAGAGTAATAGCTGCTAAATTTGAGGTTTCACTAACAATTTTCTTTGGTAAGATATTTGCCATACACCTACAAATTCAAATTGAGGAAATAATGCAATTAAATTTTCTTAAATTTTGTAAAGGATTACCAATGTGGTTGATTTATTTGTGGTTGAATGAGTTGTGATGTGTATCATCTATACATTAATTTCCCACAGGTATCATTTATGTGAGTGTGAGCCAAAATCTGTAAGAGAAATGAGTAACCTTTGAAAAAAATTATTTTCAGGTACGGTTACAATTACATGCATCTAAAATGCATATCTGATCTCACAAACTCAATGGGCAGATAGATATTTTAAAGCATTATTTTGTATGTGATATTTCTCTTTTGACTCTTTATATCTTAATAATGCTTTAAGGTCTAGAATAGATCTTTCCCTTTCTATCCATCACAGCCATAAGTAGTGCATTTATTGAGCAATATAATTTAATGCTCATGTACATGACTCCTGGGTTCAGCATCCCAGCTCCTCCATTAATAATTGTGACCATAGCTAGTTATTTACCTTTTCTGTGTCTCAGTTTTCTCAGTTACAAAATGAGAGAAATGATAGCATCTATCTCATAAAATTGTTGAGAGGATACAATGTATTAATAAGTGTAAAATATTTTGAAAAGTGGTACATACTGTTTTTTAATTGTGAATTGCAATTTTTGTATCATTAAATTCTATCAAAGCCCTATGAGTTCATAATTTTAGTTTTTCATTGTTTAGATTAAAAAAAAAAACCCCTGAGATTTGGAAAGTTTAATTGACTTGTCCAAGGTGACATATCTTGTAAATACTATGGCCTGGATTATAACCCAGACTGTATGATCCAAAGTCCATGGGTTTTATTTCTATGCTATATGTTCCCAATCCATATGAATTTTTCCTGGCACCTCCATATCTCATTATTCACATACTTTTTCCCTAAATTGTCAATCACTGATGCAGTTACAGCATAAGTTAGAACTTACCAATACACTGCTTTATAAACATTATTTTCCACGTGTTTTTGTTTCATTTGTCCAAATAGGTTAGAACTTTGCAAAACCCAGGTGGTCTATCAATTTTGTTGATCTTTTCAAAAAACCAACTCCTGGATTCATTGATTTTTTGGAGGCTTTTTTGTGTCTCTATCTCCTTCAGTTCTGCTCTGATCTTAGTTATTTCTTGCCTTCTGCTAGCTTTCGAATGTGTTTGCTCTTGCTTCTCTAGTTCTTTTAATTGCGATGTTAGAGTGTCAATTTTAGATCTTTCCAGCTTTCTCTTGTGGGCATTTAGTGCTATAAATTTCCCTCTACACACTGCTTTAAATGTGTCCCAGAGATTCTGGTATGTTGTATCTTTGTTCTCATTGGTTTCAAAGAACATCTTTATTTCTGCCTTCATTTCGTTATGTACCCAGTAGTCATTCAGGAGCAGGTTATTCAGTTTCCATGTAGTTGAGTGGTTTTGATTGAGTTTCTTAGTCCTGAGTTCTAGTTTGATTGCACTGTGGTCTGAGAGACAGTTTGTTATAATTTCTGTTCTTGTACATTTGCTGAGGAGTGCTTTACTTCCAATTATGTGGTCAGTTTTGGACTAAGTGTGATGTGGTGCTGAGAAGAATGTATATTCTGTTGATTTGGGGTGGAGAGTTCTATAGATGTCTATTAGGTCTGCTTGCTGCAGAGATGAGTTCAATTCCTGGATATCCTTGTTAACTTTCTGTCTTGTTGATCTGTCTAATGTTGACAGTGGGGTGTTGAAGTCTCCCATTATTATTGTATGGGAGTCTAAGTCTCTTTGTAAGTCTCTAAGGACTTGCTTTATGAATCTGGGTGCTCCTGTATTGGGTGCATATATATTTAGGATAGTTAGCTCTTCCTGTTGAATTGATCCCTTTACCATTATGTAATGGCCTTCTTTGTCTCTTTTGATCTTTGATGGTTTAAAGTCTGTTTTATCAGAGACTAGTATTGCAACCCCTGCTTTCTTTTGTTCTCCATTTGCTTGGTAGATCTTCCTCCATCCCTTTATTTTGAGCCTATGTATGTCTCTGCATGTGAAATGGGTCTCCTGAATACAGCAGACTGATCGGTCTTGACTCTTTATCCAGTTTGCCAGTCTGTGTCTTTTAATTGGAGCATTTAGTCCATTTACATTTAAGGTCAATATTGTTATGTGTGAACTTGATCCTGTCATTATGATATTAACTAGTTATTTTGCTCGTTAGTTGATGCAGTTCCTTCCTAGCCTCGATGGTCTTTACAT
The DNA here is from genome assembly GCF_024542745.1 of Macaca thibetana thibetana. NCBI lineage: Eukaryota > Metazoa > Chordata > Mammalia > Primates > Cercopithecidae > Macaca > Macaca thibetana. The sequence continues at coordinate 6,516,210 of NC_065595.1, forward strand.
TTTGGCATGTTTTTGCAATGGCTGGTACCGGTTGTTCCTTTCCATGTTTAGTGCTTCCTTCAGGGTCTCTTGTAAGGCAGGCCTGGTGGTGACAAAATCTCTAAGCATTTGCTTGTCTGTAAAGGATTTTATTTCTCCTTCACTTATGAAACTTAGTTTGGCTGGATATGAAATTCTGGGTTTAAAATTCTTTTCTTTAAGAATGTTGAATATTGGCCCCCACTCTCTTCTGGCTTGGAGAGTTTCTGCCGAGAGATCTGCTATTAGTCTGATGGGCTTCCCTTTGTGGGTAACCCGACCTTTCTCTCTGGCTGCCCTTAAGATTTTTTCCTTCATTTCAACTTCGGTGAATCTGGCAATTATGTGTCTTGGAGTTGCTCTTCTCGAGGAGTATCTTTGTGGCGTTCTCTGTATTTCCTGAATTTGAATGTTGGCCTGCCCTACTAGGTTGGGGAAGTTCTCCTGGATGATATCCTGAAGAGTGTTTTCCAACTTGGTTCCATTTTCCCCCTCACTTTCAGGCACCCCAATCAGATGTAGATTTGGTCTTTTTACATAATCCCATACTTCTTGCAGGCTTTGTTCATTTCTTTTTCTTCTTTTTTCTTTAGATTTCTCTTCTCGCTTCATTTCATTCATTTGATCCTCAATCTCTGCTACTCTTTCTTCCAGTTGATTGAGTCGGTTACTGAAGCTTGTGCATTTGTCACGTATTTCTCGTGTCATGGTTTTCATCTCTGTCAGTTAGTTTATGGCCTTCTCTGCATTAATTATTCTGGTTATCAATTCTTCCACTCTTTTTTCAAGATTTTTAGTTTCTTTGTGCTGGGTACGTAATTCCTCCTTTAGCTCTGAGAAGTTTGATGGACTGAAGCCTTCTTCTCTCATCTCGTCAAAGTCATTCTCCGTCCAGCTTTGATCCATTACTGGCGATGAGCTGTGTTCCTTTGGAGGGGGAGATGCGCTCTTATTTTTTGAATTTCCAGCTTTTCTGCCCTGCTTTTTCCCCATCTTTGTGGTTTTATCTGCCTCTGGTCTTTGATGATGGTGACATACTGATGGGGTTTTGGTGTGGGTGTCCTTCCTGTTTGTTAGTTTTCCTTCTAACAGTCAGGACCCTCAGCTGTAGGTCTGTTGGAGATTGCTTGAGGTCCACTCCAGACCCTATTTGCCTGGGTGTCAGCAGCAGAGGCTGCAGAAGATAGAATACTGCTGAACAGCGAGTGTACCTGTCTGATTCTTGCTTTGGAAGTTTCCTCTCAGGGGTGTACTCCACTGTGTGAGGTGTGGGGTGTCAGTCTGCCCCTAGTGGGGGATGTCTCCCAGTTAGGCTACTCAGGGGTCAGGGACCCACCTGAGCAGGCAGTCTGTCCCTTCTCAGATCTCAACCTCCGTGTTGTGAGATCCACTGCTCTCTTCAAAGCTGTCAGACAGAGTCGTTTGCCTCTGCAGAGGTTTCTACTGCTTTTTTGTTGTTGTTGTTGTTGCTGTTGTTGTTTAGCTGTGCCCTGTCCCCAGAGGTGGAGTCTACAGAGACTGGCAGGCCTCCTTGAGCTGCTGTGAGCTCCACCCAGTTGGATCTTCGATCTTCGCAGGGCTTTGTTTACCTACTTAAGCCTCAGCAATGGCAGGCGCCCCTCCCCCAGCCTCGCTGCTGCCTTGCCGGTAGATCACAGACTGCTGTGCTAGCAATGAGGGAGGCTCCGTCGGCGTGGGACCCTCCCGGCCAGGTGTGGGATATAATCTCCTGGTGTGCCCGTTTCCTTAAAGCGCAGTATTGGGGTGGGAGTTACCCGATTTTCCAGGTGTTGTGTGTCTCAGTTCCCCTGGCTAGGAAAAGGGATTCCCTTCCCCCTTGGGCTTCACAGGTGAGGCGATGCCTCGCCCTGCTTCAGCTCTGGCTGGTCGGGCTGCAGCAGCTGACCAGCACCGATTGTCCGGCACTCCCTAGTGAGATGAACTGAGTACCTCAGTTGAAAATGCAGAAATCACCTGTCTTCTGTGTCGCTCACGCTGGGAACTGGAGACTGGAGCTGTTCCTATGATTCTGACTTTTAAAAAGGGTAAGAGTTAGATGGGATACGGCCAGGGGATACAGAAACACTTAACTTCATTTTTTTTTCCTGTAATTCAATGCTAGCCTTCTTCAAATGAAATTTCTTACCCCAAGTTTGCTTCACATATAAAATTTCCCCTCCTGCCTACCCTGAAACTACTTGTTTTTGTGTACTTATCCTTACACGGAGATCATAAATTGTTTCCTGTTCAAGAGATGTGCTGCCTGTCCCCGCCTTTCCCACACAATGTGAGAAAATATATCCTCTCATCACACAGCCTGAATCCATACCACTGCCTGCTCAGCTGTGGAATCTCTCCAACCAGCACATTTCTCTTCATTTTCTGCATCCATACTCCTTTCTAAGAACGTTTCTTCTGTATTTCACCTTACCTGAAGCCTCTCTTTCTTCATACATGTTAAACTCCTTCCACCTCTCTCAAATATTATTATTCCCTGTTTCATGTTCCCAAGAGCCACAGTCCTTTCCAGTTCAGTTCACACACTGGAGTCTATTTTATTATCCTTCCATTACTTTATAAAAAGACATAATGGTGGTGACAACTGGGTACGAATTTGTTTTCCATTGCTGCTGAAAATAATACCACCATTTGGCAGCTTAAAACAACATCCCTCTATTATCTCATAATTCTACAGGTCAGAAGTATCAGAATTCTGTTGGACTCAACTGGGCACCGTGCTTAGCATCCTGTAAGGACAAAATTGGAGTTCAGAGAGTCTGGGCTCTTATTTAGAGGCTCCTGTCTGCAGCGTTATTCAGGCCATTGACAAATCATATCCCAGTTCCTTGCTGATATGATTATGAGGTTCCCATTTCCTTACTGGCTGTCAGCTGGGGAGACGACCTCAGAACCCAAGGCTGCCCGCACTCCTTGGCTTGTGGTCTTCTCCTCCATCAAAGTCAGACCCTTGTGCTTTGGGTTTCTTGGACTCCCCCTTATGCTTTTAAAGGCTTGTGTGATTACTCAGGCACACCTGGATGTTTCTTAAAATCAACTGATTAGTAACTTTAAGCACATACACAAAGTCCTTTTTGCCATGTAAGATGACACATTTGCAGTCCTGGGGCTGAGGGTGGAATCGCCATACGCCTTGGCCACTCTGATTCACTGATGATAATTTTCACTCCTTAGTTGGAGACTGTGTTGCCCATGCCACACTCCACTCCTCCATCCCAAGCCTGGGCTGTCTCCCACAACAGGTCACTGCCAGAGTCTCAGCCTCTTGGCTTCTTACCCCCATTGAGCTGCTCTTCACTGGTGCCTGAGTCTTCCTGCCCGCATGAGAACCCCACAGCGTCATGTCCTCCAGATCATCCTGGGAATCCTGTTCTGACTCCCTCATATATCTCACCGCACTGCATTTCTTTCAGCAACCCCAGGCCTCCAGTGCCTTCAGTCTTCTTCTTTCAGCTGAAACTGTTCCCTTTCATGTCTAGTGGTCTCTTCATTTAACCATGCTCTGGCTCATATTCTAACCCTTCCATTCCAAAACTGTTCCATTTTTCTTCGATATAAAATGAAATCCTCCTTGAATCCAGGTGGACACCCTCTTCACAACTGTACCAGCTTGATCACTGCTGTTTAAAAAGAGCCCATGCAGTGCAAATGGATGCCAGGAATGAGACAGGGTGGGCTCCAGGTTCCAGCAGGGTCTCCCGTGCTGCCCAGTCAGCCTCCTATGTCACCTGCTGAGCTTCCCTCCCATGCTGCCGAGGGCAATTGAAACTCGCTCCATTCTTTTCAAACCCCCAAATCTGTCACCTTCTCCTGTACTAGTGTCAGATCACCTTGTTTTCCATTATAGGTCCTGATAATATGATCTAATCATAGGGTGCTTGTTTTTAAAAATCTTCCGAAATCTACAGTCTCATATAATTTTGGGGGAAAAACCTAATCAGACTTGTTCTCTGATGAATTAGAAATCTTAATGTATTTTATATTTATTTACAAGTAGTTTAGTATTCCTTTAAGTGAATTCATTTTGTCCCTTTGACAAAAAATACGAAAATTTAATTCGATAGGATGAATAAGACCTAGTATTTGATAGCACAGAAGGGTAACTACAGTCAACAATAATTTATTGTGCACTTTAATATAACTAAAAGAGCGTAACTGATTTTTTTGTAACCCAAAGAGAGGAGAAATGCTTGAGGTGATGAACAGTCCATTACTCTGATGTGATTATTATGCATTGTATTCTGGTATGAAAATATCTTATGTACCTCATAAACATATATACCTGCTTTTTCCCCAAAAAGATAAAAATGAAGATTATTTAACAGGTTTAAATTGTCTAATCCCATCTCTATGGAAAGGACTGTAAATACAAGTCATTCCCAAAGTTTGGTTTGGTTTTGTTTGCTTGATTGACTAATGTTCAGTTTTAAAAAGACAAAATGTCTATATAAACTCAAACTTAAAACATAAATACAAAATAAATGTAAATTTTAAAAATTAAGGGGTTAAAAACTAAGTAAGCTAAGGAAAAAAAATGAAAACTTTACCAACATTATCAGAAAATGCTGAAAACAAAACATGAAAACAAAATCTTCTCTCGAAGAGGTAATTAAAGACCTTCAGGTCAGGGTGACAGCTTATTTCTTTTCAAGGTCTCAGGGTGATTGGATAAATATTTTTCACAGCTGGGTAAACATTGCTGGAAACAACAGTATTACAGGAGATTTTTCATGGCTGCAGACTATATGTAATTCTTTCTCCTCCTGTTGCATATGTTTCATTAAATAAAGAGGAATAAAAATCTGAATATCTTTCACCAAAATAATGTAAGAGAATCACGACTTGAAAGACACATTTTTTTTAGTCCCTTTCACTGCATCTTTTCCTTTAAATGGTTGAGGAATGAGCATGAGCTTCTGAATTCAAACTTTAGGACTATTCACTCACAGGGTTTTAGCCGATATTAAATTTGGATCTGTCTGGTACTACAGAAGTAAAAGATCATCCCTTCAGTTGAGAGGGAACACATTGCTCCCATGCTGTTATTATGCTGGAAAGTGGAACGTTTTCCATGGTATTAAATAGCAGCACCATGAACAGCAGGAGCAGGGATAAACTTACGGTCCTGACCACAGGACTTGGCACCTGCAGCCACCATGGATTGAGAACACTTATGGTCTCTACCCACTGGGATATGTGTAAATGGAAAGTGATCTGACTTTCCAGTTGGTGCACCAAATACCTGTGAAATGATACCCCAAGGGCAGTCAGTGCCTTAAGGCCCATCTGCCCCAGCATCTGCCTTGACTCTTCTTCCAACCTCCAGGGCACACATGGAAACTCATTACTGGGGTCATATGGGTGTGTTCTAAAACTTTTTCTCTGCCCTCGTGTTTTGCATACCTAGAGAGACAAGGCAGACTGAGAAAATTAGAAGGCCTAAAAAGAACATTATTATCTTTACCTCAGCATTATTAATGGGGGAGTCAGATAAGCTTGCTTTGGAAAATAAATGTTTACTTTGGAAGTGAAATACTTGTACTGGGTGAGGGGCTAGTAGAAACCTGTGTGGGTCTAATTTAGTTATTTCTAACTTATAAATAGGAAGAGACTTAATTTGATGAATAAATCCAAAGAGTAGTGAAGGAAAGATGTCTGATGGAGAAATTAAGAACACACAAGTTGATATGATTTTCTCTTTTTTTTTGGGGGGGGGGAAGTGTTTTCATTATTAGATAGGTCAAAAAATTATATTCCCCATTCTTCACAGTGAGGCTAGTATCCTGCTCCTGTTTCAAGATAGCAACTAATGCCAGACTTCATTGACAACCCTTGATGGTGAACCATTTAGTAACAGGTTTTTATTACCTCTCATTGCTAAAAAGCATGAAAAAAATATATAGTCTATATACCCATGACACAAGGCCTTCTTGTAGTGCTTATCTTGATATAGAAAAGCAAATAAGAGTTAATGAATGCCCAGAACACAGACTCTGGACGAGGAAGACAAAATATCAATCTTAAGAATACCTATAGCAGTAGTGAAAATGCTACAGCTCTGGTAGTCAGGTGCTTCCAAATCTCTACAACTGGTTTCCAGGCTTCAAGCAACTATTTTTCTTGCTGAATGTGCCACCTTCCTCTTGTCTTCTGCAGCAATCCTTCCTCCTTGATTTCTGTGACCCTGGGCTCCCCCAGCTCTCTTTGTAGCTTTCTGATACTCTCTTCTGTCTCTTTGCTTTCATCTTTATCTTCTTTCCACACTGTAGATGCTGGTGTTCCACATAGATGCTGGCCTGGTTTTTTTGTTTTTTTGGGTTTTTTTTGTCCTTTCTCTTCTTCCTCCCTGGAAGCTTTCATTCACTCACACTTCCACTTCAGGATAATGTAAGCCCTTCAAATGTCTGACAAGCTGAGGATGGAACTCATCCTTTGCCCCTTCCTTCCCCACTTAACTCAAACCTTTTCTTCCTTTTTGGTCTTTCTTGGGATTAATGGTAGCCTCTTTATCCAGTCAGTCATTTAGATTGAAAATCTTGACATCATCATAGACTTTTCTTCATTTGCCTCCTCTGAATTGATCACAGCAAAGGTCTCCTGCTTTGCATTCTACGTGTTTCTGAGTTCCACTTCTGCCTTTCAAACTTCACTGTTGTTGGTTGAGATGAATTCCTCTCCCATTAGGCTTTTCTAACCTCTGCCTCTAATGTCAAATATCCATTATCATTAATATTAGTTATACTAATTTACTAATATTGCACTATTACTGAAATCTTTATGTATTCCATTTCTTTGGGGTCAAATTTCAGTATCCTCAGTGTGATTTTTATGGACTCTCTATCATCTGTTTCTATTCATTTGTAATCATTATTTATTGCTACATTTATACCAAAGTTTAGCAGATGAAAGCAACAAACATGTAACATCTCATGATGGCAAGGATCCAGGTATGGATAAGCTAACTGCCTCTGCCTCAGAGCCTCACGACAACCCATCATGTTGTCCACTATCCTAGAGCTGTCTTACAGTTTTCTTTATTTTCATTTTTTTGGCAGACCTCATATTCTCACTAGCTGTTGACCAGATATATTCGTTTCTGGCCACTTTGGTCTCAGTATGGCTATGGAAAAAATGGTGGCTTGTTTTTCTGAGAGTTAAGGTTCTAAGTGAGAGACAGGGGAAGGGCAAGATAGAAGTTACAATATTTTCATATCCAAGTCATAGAAAGTGACATCTCATCACTTTTTGCCATATTCTATTTTTAAGAAGAGAGTCACTAGTTTTAACCATAATAAGGAAGAGCGGATAAAAAAAAAGGTAGTAATACTAGTTAGGAGGATAATTTGCATTTAGAGGCTCCTTGCTGCTTTCAGAATCCAGCATAAGGTCTTGTTACATCCTCTTTTGTCTGTCTTTTGTAGGTAGATATTTAAACACACTTCATGGATTTTTGTGGAATCTATTTTTCCATGTATCATTTTTTCTTTCTGAAACTCTTTGTTTTTCTTAGCCAGATTTGAAGAACTGATATTTACACTTCAAATTTAGCTTTAGGTAAAGCCAAAGCTAAGCTCCTTTATAAGACATTCCCTAAATTCTCATTATTGTATGTCTTCTGTATCTTTTATATTTCTCTATTACTGTATGTGTTACACTCTGCTAAATGTATTAGTTTATGAGCTTCTCAAAAGACTGTAAGTTTATTGAAAGCATGGGCTCTCTTACATTCAGTGTTCATTGAGTAAACACCTGTGAATTATAAAATGAATAATTTTTAATTGATCAAATTAACTAGAACATAATTTTAAGGATTCATGATATCTACTTTAGAATGTAACACTTTTGAAATACTGTTACTTCTATGAAATAAGATATATACAAGTAAAAAGATAAATTCAGTACATTATTCATTACCTTCTATTGTGGCATTGTGTTTATTTTTTGGACAAAAATACTAAGTAAATTATGTTTCCTTTGAAGGAGCTCATAATTTTAGGGTAGAAGTTAGATAAGACAGGCTGAAAGTCTCAGCTTTATCATCTTTAGTACGGTTGATTTGGTGAGTCAATCTTTTTCAGCTTTATAATATTAATATTGATACCTACTTTAGAGAGTTGTTGTAAGCATCAATCTTAGTCTTCATGTAATATTTCAGTGTTATTATATATAATCTATCATTGTACTTTGAGGTATCTTCTGAGTAAAGTAATATATTCAATCACCCTTCAAAATGAGAGGGAATAAAAAACACTATGGTAGGTAAAGAATACAGTCTTCAGACTCAGACATCTATTAATAATGAAGATGGAGGAATTTATATTCCAATATAGAAACTTAGAGAAATATTTAAAATTATAGATCTCTTATATTATTGAGATTTTAATACATTTTAAAAAAGAAAAATGTCATAGTATCAATCAATACGTCCTATTGCTGTTCATTTCTCTTTCAGACATTTTATATTTTTTCATTTTCTCTCTCAGCACTTTCCACTAATCTTCATTTTACATGTATAAATTTCTTCCTGGTGTAATTTCTTTCATTTTGGCACAAAGACATCAACGAAGAAAACAACAGTTCTGAGAATTTGCTGAGATCATGTAGGGAAATAACTGTTTTCTAAAATTAAAAATGCTTAACCATAGTCTAGAGATTTTCTAGGTTAAAATTCTAAATGGATAAGTAAGATGTCATGCAATATTTAAAAGCTTCCCTAAGGAAAGTTAAATAATAACAACAAAAATTTAAGATGAATATTGTTTAAAAGCTGCCCTTAGGAAACCGAATGGTCATGATGACATAACGACAGTTATACAGAGGGCTTCCTACATCTTATAGCACCGATGTGGCTGCTAAATGAAATCTTCACACACCTGTTCTAAAAGTGACACAGATAAATAAAGACTACATGTACTGTCATTCAAAACTCATACTAAGAGGACAATTCATAAATAAAGAATGTGATAAATCCTGATTTACTGGTAATTTGGAAATAAACTCCTGAGGTCAGCAGAGGTGTTTCTAAAACTATTATCAGCAACATAATTAAGGGGAAGATAAGCTGAAGATGATCGAAAGTGACAAATGATGGAGAAGCACAAGTATGCCCAGTGGTGGGGGGGTCACCCCAAGCTGCCCCCAAATGAGTGACAATGGAACAAGAAGAACAGGTTTGAGAGTAGTACTAAAGATTATGGGCTTGGAAATTGTGAAGGACCAGAGGTGCCTGTCTTGGAAATGAAAGCTCCTGGGGGAGGGAAGACATTACTTGTAGACTTAGAAGGGAAGGTATTAAAACAAAGTGACTGCAAGAAAGATTGGTTAAAACAGAGATTGTGTAAAAAGTTACAAGATAGACTCTCCATAGACGTCATTGATTTAATAATGTGGTGCCTCACAATACCAAAAGAAGAGAGTGCTTTGAATAAAAAATGAATTAAGCTACTTAAACTTTCCCCTCATACAATTGTTAAAATGCTTTATTATTGTTTAAACAGGAATATCCTAGTATGCAATAATGAGCAGGAAGTCTAAGTCTTCATTTAATCAAAGCTATGAGAAGAGAACACAAAGTGAAGATAAGACATTGTCTGATGAAAATACTTAAAAAATCTGTAAAGCAGGGAAGAAACCTAGAGCACAAACAGGAAAAAATTTATCGCTTACTCATTTAAATAAGCAACCATCATATAAAAATACAAACTAATAGGCATAAATTTAAAATAGAAATGGATGAACAGCAAAAGATATATAATTGAAGTGGAAAAAATTCAGACAGACATTAAATAAAAGAAAAAATTATCTTAGAAATGAATAACAAAATATAATCTGCAAATAAGGAAATCAACACATATATAACATAAACATGTATGAAGGATTCCTTCTTTTGGCTATGTATGCAGCCATGAGATTGCTGTATCGTATGTTGGTACTATTTTTAGTTTTTGAGAAACCACCATACCGTTTTCTGTGGTCACTGTACTAATTTACATTCCCACTAGCAGTATATGAATGTTCCCCTTCCTCCATATCCTTGCTGCTTTGCTGGTCTCTGTGTTTTTTTTTTTTTTTGACGCAGTCTCGCTCTGACGCCCAGGCTGGAGTGCGGTGGCGCCATCTCGGCTCACTGCAAGCTCCGCCTCCCGGGTTCCCGCCATTCTCCTGCCTCAGCCTCCCGAGTAGCTGGGACTACAGGCGCCGCCATCACGCCCGGCTTTTTTTTTTTTTGTATTTTTAGTAGAGACGGGGTTTCACCGTGTTAGCCAGGATGGTCTCAATCTCCTGAACTCGTGATCCGCCTGCCTCGGCCTCACAAAGTGCTGGGATTACAGGCGTGAGCCACGGCGCCCAGGCAATAATAGCAATTGTAACTGAGGTGAGATTACAGCTCATTGTGGCTTTGATTTGTACTCCCCTGATGAATAGCTATGTTGAGCATTTTTTCATATACCTGGTTGCCATCTATAAGTCTTCTTTTGAGAAATGTCTATTCAAATCCTTTGCCTATTTTTATTTTTATTTTTTAATTTTGCTGTTGATTTGAGTTGTTTACATATTCTGGTGATTAATACTTTGCCAGTTGAAGAGTTTTCAAATATTTTCTCCCATTCTGTGTGCTGTCTTTTCTCTCTATAATGGTTTCCTCTACTGTGCAGAATCTCTTTAGCTTCATATAATTCCTTTTGTCTATTTTTGTGTTTGTTGCCTGTGCTTTTGAGATCTTTATTTACCCAGATCAATGTTTTGAAGAATTTCCCCAATATTATTTTCTGGTAGTTTGATAGTTTAAGGTCTTACATTTAAGTCTTTAATCCATTGTGAGTTGATTTTTGTATACAGTTAGAGATAGAGATCTAGTTTCATTCTGCTGGATATGGCTATCCAGTTTTCCCAGCACCATTTATTAAAGAGAATGTCGTTTTCTTGTGTATGCTCTTGGTGCCTTTGTTGAAAATGAGTTGGCTGTGAATGGAGATTTATTTCTGAGTTCTTTATTCTGTTGCCTTGGTCTACATGTCTGTTTCTATCCCAGTATAATACCGTTTTGGTTACTATAGCTTTCTAGTATGATTGGAAGTCAGGTAATGTAATGCCTCCAGCTTTGCTTTTTTTTTTTTTTCCCTCATGATTATTTTGGCTATTCTGGGTCCTTTGTGGGTCCATATAAATTTCAGAATTATTTATTTTATTTCTGTGAAGAATGTCATTGGTATGTTGATAGATTTAGCATTGAATCTATAGATCTTTGGGTAGTATGAACATTTAAAAATATTAATTCTTCCATTTTGTGACAACGGAATACCTTTTCGTTATTTTTATGTCCTCTTCAGTTCTTTCATCAGTGTTTTATAGTTTTCATTGCAGAGATCTTTTCCTTCTTTTGTTAAATTTATTCCTAAGCATTTTATTTTTGTGTAGCTATTATAAATGCATTTGCTTGCTTGATTTCAGATTGTTCACTGTTGGCATATAGAAATACTACTGATTTTTAAATATTTTATGCCCTGAATAGTTTGTTTTCTAATACATTACAAATTTAGGTAAAGTAAAAGGCTGATTGTTAAGAAGCAGATTGCCATTTATAAAACTAGGATATGTGTTGTAAACCATTTTTCAATAAAGTGGGTTATCAGGAACAAAAACACTAGATTATAACATATCTGTCATGTTCTCTTCCTTGAACATCCAATTCTTCGTATAAAATGGCTTGCCACGTGAAACTCTCAGCTAGTCATTGGAATGACTTGCTATTCATAAACTTTGGTTCCCTACCGAGTCACTGATTGAGTTGGCTATGCAGAATTCCCTGACCTTCCTGTCTTTCCAGCTGCCATTATTCCAAGGTAAAATAATCCTCATCAGGAGCCTGAATTCTGCCCCAGCTTATGTTGCTAGCCATATCTCCCTTACTATGCTTTGTGGGATTAAAGCTGTACCCAAATGAGTCATAATTCTCCTTCTCTTGCTTTATCTCAGTTGATTCCCTGCATTTAGAATGTCTCTCCTCATCGCCACTTGAATAGTTCCTTCTTTCCATTAATTAAGTTGTAATTAAAGGATCTCTTCCTCTAGGATGTTTCTATAATCCTTGTCAACCAGTCTTTTTCTCTTCTTCTGCAGAGTGCAAAATAATACATGGTATGATTCTGAGAAATTTCTAGAGTGCAAAATGGTTGCCTTGATACTATTTATTTGTGTGTCACTAGTGAAAAATATGTAATAAAAATAAAATGATAGAATGTGATAAAAATGAAATCTTACTACTTGACTCAGAAATGACAACTATTACCTTATTGATTTATATTCATATTATTTTTCAAAAATCTTAGGCATTTGAGAGATGAAATATTAAATATATCTCCATTTATTTAATGTTTCATGGTTATAGAATAGAATATAAATAATATCAGTGACCTAGAGACTAAAAAAGTTGTAAAGAGGAAAATATTGTATAGGAGGTGTTAAGGAGATATAGTAAGCCATGATACCTTTATTTTACACAATGGGGAGACGAGATGTTACAACTAAAACTGAAAGAAAATGACATAGAGGATTAAGTACACAATTTTAAAAAATGCAAACATAAACAGTAGATGAATATAAAATAAAATTGTATCAGCTTGTGGGCAAGGAGGAGAAGGAAGGTAGAAAGTAATTTGTGTGAGTCAAATGCTCATCTTTCAAAAACAACCATGCACATGCAGTATGTAAAGCTGACACGTAAGTAGAGCTGTAAGGTACATTTAAAATCATGGAAGTCATTACTCAGAAACACCAAACATCAAAACCATCATACCCAGAAGCCTCTGCAGACAGACTTGAGGGTGCTAAAGGATAGAACAGACAGCCATGCTGTTCATTCTAGAGCTTTCAATTTTTTTTTCAATTGTGTGCCTTAATAAATAAAACATGTTGCTACATTTTTCTCTCTCCAAAAATGACCTACATGTCTCTGTTACAATATTTCTTTTCATTTATTTGTGGAAGAAAAAAGTTGGCTCATTTTCTTTGCAGAAATAAAATTAATAATTATTCTTGATAACTGTTTCTATCTGTATATTATGATATCAATTAAGAGAAAAATGTTGAGTTAATTGAATCTGATAAGAATTATTTGCTTGAGGCAGTGTAGTAGAGTGGACAGAGCTCATCTTTAAAAATAGATGCTGTTCTAGGCCCTGTTATTCACTGATTATATTATTTTATTGTAAGTTACTTTACCTTTCTGAGCTTGTTTGCATATGTAAATTGAGTTAATATCTAGTTCACAGGGTACTGTGAAGATTAATTGCGACAATTTAAGTAAAGTGTCCTTCCGTAATTACCATTCACAAAACATTAGTTTTCTGATATCCTTTTAGCTTCACTGGTTGATTGAAAGAAGATGAATTGGATGATCGTGATATGAGGGTGCTGGGAATGGAAGATGTCAACTCCATTGACAGCTAGAGCCATCAGATAGTTTATGGTTAAGATGACGTACATTATCTTCTCCTTATTTAACATATAATTCTCACAAATTTTAATACTTAATTTGTACTATTAATATTAGCTTCTAGATCACCCTCACAGATGAAATGTTCCTCTTTTTATTTTATATATTTTCCCTCAAATCGCCTGAATATTTTGAAGTGTCCAATGCAGATCATGGTTCAGTTAATTCTTACCACAAATCACATTGCATCTTTATTATTGTCACTTACATAACTACCTTTCATGGTGTTAACCTCTCAGCTCGTATGAAAGAACAAAATGGTTTTCTGAGTTTGATATAAAAATTTACTCCCTTATGGGTAAGAATCACTTTTTAGCATATTCATTATAAACTGTATTTAATTGCTTAGCGAAATACTATACATTATTTGGCTACTTACCATACATTATTCAATGGGGCTCAACAAAATATACCCCCTTTTGTTGCTAAAATATATTATTTAATACATGTACATATTTCATATATATTAAGATTATATATATTAAAGTTCCCAAATATACAAGTTTTGGAAGACATAGCCTCAAATACTAACACATACATATATATTCTCCTTTATTTTTTGAAGTATGCATCTTCTAGAACTTGTATTTTTTATTTTATTACTTTAATTGACACACATTGATTGTACATATTTATGGAGTACAGTGATATTTCAATACAAGTATACAGTATGTAATATTTTAACTATGAAACTTCATTCTGTGTTATGCCTACATTAAATTTCAGTTGCAATTACATGTACTTATAAACAGGATGGTTAGCATCTATGTTATTAAAACATCACCTGAAATATTTTCATCTGAAGTAAAACAGAACCAAATATATTATTTATGTTAAGATGAATAATACATGTTCCAGCTTTGTTACTCAATGTTAATTACAGGAGTGAAAAAGTACTAAATGTCGTGTTTAGTTACTCAGCTGAAGATGTTACAGGACCTATTACAATGTACGATTTGTACTTCACACATACAGATGTTTCAGTCTTGAAGCAAGACAATGATAGGACCAGACCAGTATTTCTTTATAGAAAGTTTTCGATGCTCTAGTTGATTAAAACCATATTTAAACAAACTACAACAAATAAACGGTATTACTAACAATAATACAAAATTCAATTTGACTGAATTTCATGGAGTCAGTATTATACCCCGATGTTATATAGTATATTGTGTGTACTAGAGTTTATTGTGAAATATACCCAACTAACTATAACCAAATAACAATAAGATATTGGGTTTGAAGCACTTGCCTAAATTTACAACAAACATTAATAATGTTTTACAGAATGTCAGATTTGCAAAGTGTTTTCACTGATTTCATTTTTTTCACCAATATTTATTGAGTATCTGCCACATACCAAGATCAACATAGGCTGCTGAGGAAAGAACAGTCAGCACAGGAGAGCCAGTCCTGCATGTTTCCGTACTTAAACATTTTCCATGCATGATGAACATCAGTCAAACATCCACACAATACAGCTAAGATGACAGAGACGACTGCCATGAAGGAAAAGTGGATGTAGATAAGAGAGTATGTTATAAAGACATTGACATGGAATTGAGGGCAGAAAGAACTCTGACAAAATGACCTTTGAGAAATCTATTAGGAAACCAGAATGTTATCCACAAAGTTCCCGTGGCAGGAAAAATCATTTGCTATATCTGTCCTTAATTTTTTTAATCTGATATTCATTGCCTTAAGAAAATCGAAGATTCACAAAAGCTAAATACAGGAGTTAGCTAATAAAATAATATTTGAAAAACCTGTGGGAATATGTTAGTGTTTTGCTATTTATTGACTAAATTGCTGTGTTTTAGGTTCAAATCCATTTAGAAATATTCATGGCTGAGAAAATCATGACCCAAGTATATGCCTAACCTTCACAACAGGAAACAAAAACACTGAAAGGAGGCAAAACCATTCCTGGACAATAAGGAACATACCCTCTTTGTCTGTGTTTTGTTAACATGGTTTTGTTAACCATGGATCACCAAAACTCAATTTGCCAAATGTTAATTTGAACAAATTAATTATTTTAATTGTGTAGTTAGCTGTTTTTTTAAAATTTGGGTTTTAGTATGGCATCTAAAATAATAACAGCTGGCCGGGCGCGGTGGCTCAAGCCTGTAATCCCAGCACTTCGGGAGGCCGAGATGGGCGGATCACGAGGTCAGGAGATCGAGACCATCCTGGCCAACACAGTGAAACCCCGTCTCTACTAAAAAATACAAAAACTAGCCGGGCGAGTTGGCGGGTGCCTGTACTCCCAGCTACTCGGGAGGCTGAGGCAGGAGAATGGCGTGAACCTGGGAGGCGGAGCTTGCAGTGAGCTGAGATCCGGCCACTGCACTCCAGCCTGGGTGACAGAGTGAGACTCTGTCTCAAAAAAAAAAAAAAAAAAATAGCTGTATTGAGTTATAATTATTTATAATAAGTGCACACATGTTAGATGTTCCATTTTGGCCTATGTGCAAACCAATGAAACCATAACCACAATCAAGACATTGAACGTATTCATCATCCCAGTCAAAACAAAATTGCACGAACATTAAACAGGCAAAGAAGACTTCATATGAGACTTGCAAGAGGGCAGAAAGGCAGGACTTGGTCTGAACTGGATTCCACTGAAAAAAAAGGCCTGGATCCTGGTATGGTAGTGCACTTATACCCTTGTCACTTGGGAGGCTGAGGCAGGAACATCACTTGAGCATAGAAATTTGAGGCTGTAATGTGTCATGATTATACCTGTGAATAGGCACTGAACTCCATGCTGGGCAACATAGCAAATCCTCATCTCTAAAAATAAAATAAAATAAAGAGCTGGAGAGTTTTAAGAGCTGCGGTGAGTGAGCAGGAGCCGAGATCATAGGTCTCCTGTTTGCTAATTGGCTGTGCCCAAAGCAGGAGTAATCCTTCTGTTTTCATGGGAAGTAGTTCTATAACGTGGAGAAAGGCATTCAGCAAAGTTAGGCTCCTACTCTCCCACAGAGAGTGGTCATTCTTGATTATTACATGTCAAAAAGATGACTCCCAGGTTTCTCAGAAAGAAAGTCTTGTGTTGTGAAACTGGTCAGAGGCTTTTAAAAAAAGATTTACAGCTCAAAGGGGCAGAACTGACAATTATGTTTCCAAAAGTAGTAGTCTGGAACAAGAGAGCTTGGAACCTAGGGTCAGGAAGAAATCTGTCTGAACTTTAGTCAGGTCACAGGGACGTGATGGCCACCATGGTCACCCCAGAAGTTGTCTTGTGCCCCTTGGGAATCCCTCCTCCTCACATCTTGCCCTCATAACAGCCAATGTGCTTCTTTCATGATATATTAAGTTGCCTTTATGAAACTTTTTATAACTGGAATCATACAGTACATACCGTTTCGTGTGCCTTCTGTCACTCAGTATAAGTGTGAGATCGGTGTCTGATGTGGCCAGTATTCACTGTCTATTCCCATTGATAGTTGGGTAGTATTCCATTGTATGGATAATGCCCAATGTTTAAATTGCTTTACCTGTTGATGGAAATTTGGGTTCTTTCTAGCCTTTGTTTTATTGGCAGCTACAAATAGCTGCAGTGAACATTGCCATGCAAGTCTTTCTACGGGCATATACTTTAATTTTTCTCATGTAAATTCCTGGAAGTAGTATGGCTGTCATATGGTGGGTGTATGTTTACCTTTTAAAAAAATTTCCCAGTGTTTCTTAAAGTGACTGCACAATATAATAATCCCACTAGCAGTGTGTGACAGTTCTCGTTCTGCCAGGTCCTCACCAACACTTGATGTGATCAGACTTTTAAATTCCGTGCATTCTAAAGGTGGACATAGTATCACACTGTGGTTCTTATGACTAATGATGCTGAGCACATTTTTAAATGTACATTCACCATATGTACATATTCTTTGGACAAGTATTTGCTCAAATAATTTGAGAATTTGGGAGCTTGTATGTTTCCTTATTATTGAGTCTGAGAGTTCTTTATATATTCTGAAGACAAAGTCCTTTATTAGGTATGTGATTGACACATTTTTTCTTCCATTGTGTGACTTGTCTTTTCCTCCTATTAACAGCATAAATGAAAGAGTAAAAGTGTTTATACTGATGAAGTTAACATAGGGTAAGAGGAGAGAGAGGGTCTCCAAGGGACCACAGGAATTTAGTGAACTTGAGCAAGCAGCCTGTTTTACAGCCTCCTACCCTGCAGTCTGCTTATCCCCAAACCCTGTATGGAATGTGGTCACCTGGGTTGTTGGAACCAGCCTTTGACAGACCCTAGAAACTTACAGATGAACTCAAGTGAACTTTCCTCATGGCCATGCTAAAGTCTCCACCCAACCCAGGAGAAGCTATAGCTTTATCACCACAACGTGTGACCTATGTGCTGGCATGATGACTCGCTGCACCTACATCTCCTCTACCTGTGACAATGTGCCCTCACCTCTCTCCATCACCCTATGAAACCCTCCTGTCAATTTCCCTCAGGGAGACACTGCCTTGGAGAGTACTCCCAGCGTCCTCCTTACTGGCACTGAGTAATAAAACTCCCACTGATCAAAACATGCATTCTCATGGACAGTCATTTGTGACTCACCAGTCAAATGAACCATATTTTATATTGGGTAAACATAGTTGCATTTGCCTCCAAATATGTTCAGTTCCACAAGTGTGAGCCTGGATAAGGCAGATTAAATTTAACCAGATCTAAATTTAAATTTAGATTTAAATTAAATTAAAATCTAATCAATTTTAATGAGATTAATTAATTTAATTTTAAATTAAAATTGAAGCATTCTTATGGCTTTTCTGGTAGTTTTTGCTCTAAACATTTAGTGGGTATATTGTCTGTTGCTCAGCAGTTATGTCAATTTAATGAAATTTCTTACAAATTGGACTATTTTTCATTATTTTATTTTATTTCATTTTATTCTGATTTGCCCCAGAATAAAATGAAGGGAAAAAATCTCCAGGAAGTTGGTGGCACATTCACTGTAATGGTTAAAATAAATGACCTTGGATTCAGGCAAACTAAAAAGGAGCAAATAGGTAGGTGGAGCTGAGGCATGATACAAAGGTGGGAACATCTGTGCGTCCCTGTTGGATGCAGGATTTTGGATTCAGAGTGTGAGAGGGAGTGAACTAGAAAAATAGGAGGTGGTTGGATAGAGCTCTGTTATTTGAAATTATCATTTTTACAGGGTGTTCAGTTTTTAAGATGAGAAATTCCAGGGAATGATCCTTGCATGAATGGCTGAAGAAGAGGAGATCAAATAATTGAGATATCCTGTGTATACATCTTGCATGCAGGTATTGAAATCACCAAGAATTAAGAAGGAGATGTGTTGGAGAGAGTGAAATTGAGTCAGGAGGTAAAATGTCCAAGAAACTAAGAAAACTGGATTGAATAAATTAACAGAACAGTGAGAACTAGTGGGTGACATAGCCTGGTACAAATTGAGTGTTCTAGGGCAAAAAGTGTGCTGGCAAAGGACACAGGCTCCCCTCTCTGCCTGTCTGTTGCATGCTGCAGTATCAGGGGGCTGGAAATAATTGAACACTCCTAAAAATATAGTTCTGGAAAAAGAAGAGGAAAATTAGTGAAATAATTTAAATTGTAAAAAACAAAAATTTTATTGGGAATATGAGTTATTTTGCACATTGGTTATTTGGTAAACTGTTAAAAAATGGCAGCCTCATTGGAAGCAGGTTCATAATATATTACCTGGTCTATGTTAGTAAGGGACATAAAAGCGGCGGGGGGACAGTCACTGACATTCAGAAGATGGCCTGCACCCACAGTTAGACTGTACATTCTCCTATGGGAAGTAGTTTCACAGAATACCAACCTCACATAATCCTTATCCCAAAAATTCTGGAGATGATAACCATTATATTCTGATAGTTAGCATATAGAGGACAAGTCTGTATTCTACATCATTTTTGTTTGTTTTTAGATAATTTGTTTTCTTTCTAGGTACTTAAATAATGTCCTCTATAATCTCTATGACAATTGTGTGGTTAGTAGTGGCCCTATTTTTATTACTTTTTCCAGAATCTGGTGAAAAATTTTTTTTACACCTTAGAAAGTTTTTAGTACCATAAATATTAATAAATAAACATAAAAAATAAAATGCATCTATAATCCACATCATATCTATTGTACTCATACATTCATATGATATATATGATATATATATAATGCATATATATTCATATATACATGTCTATCATCCATCCCTTCACCCATCTCTCCACCCATCCAGCCAGCTTGCCATCTATATGCTTATTCGTTCTGGTCTCTAAGAAATGCTAGCCATCTATACTTTGTTATTTACTTTCTCTACATTTTATCAGGGCTTCATCAATTTGATTTTCTTCAGTATTACATAAATAATGTGTCCAATGTGATTTTAATTTCTGCCTTTGTATTCTCGGTTTCCATGGAGTCCATTTTACTTCATCTGTTTTTCTCCCCTCTGCTCCCTCCCTTCCTCTCTCATTCTTCTTTCTGGGAGGCGTGGTCTCATATTTTTCTCACCTTATGATTTCCTGATCATAATATCCTATTGTGATGTCAGTTTCGTATTTTTATTTTGAATCCATTAGAACAGTTTACAGAAATTAAATTTGATTGTCTTTGGGTTTGTCTTTTTTTGGTTGTTTTATAAGGTTTCAGTGAAGACCAAGTTACTTTTGCCACTCTTTACCAAGGCTGGAATATTCATAAAATTAGAATTCATGTTGTGTGTAACTATGTAAATTGTGTTTTGCCCATTCTCTGTTTGCTACTGAAGTAACCCAAAAATCTACATTTACAGTGAAGGGGGGCAGAATAACTCCATGTCCTTTCAGGCAGTCACTAGGTGCAGGGATGCAGTATCAAGACGGGATTATCTATGTTGTACTCTGAGAATGTAGAAACCCCACATCTCCTAATTCCTATAACTAACAAGATTAAGATTCCTTACATGACCTTACTTGTGAGAATTCTACTTCCTAGAGTGTTAATTTTTAAAATATTTATTGAGTTCTAATGTTTTTAGCAATATGGGAAATGAAGAGCATTTAGATAGAATTTAGGATTATCATGTTACCTAGAGTTTGTTTTCCTTAACTGTTGAAGAAATGCTGAATTGAACATATTAATGCTTTAGGAAAAATTGAGATTGCAGGGATGAAGATGAAGATGCTGCAAATTTCTCATCACAGGGCAGACTCAATTCCAGGGATGCTATTATGTCCCTGCCAATTTGTTGTTAAATTCTGGAAAAGAAATGTTTCAAAGCCAAACCATTTCAAAAATCTTTCAATGATAGGCATTTGCTATGCTGAAATGGCCAAGGACTTGCTGCAGAGATTGGGGAATAAGCATTTTGAGTCTTCACTTTTGGTTGAATGCCTTGAATAATGCTGGCTACATATAAGCTGAATAATCAATGATACGAAGACAACTTTAAGAACACATCCGAAAATTCTATTTCTTAGTAGTTTACTCATATAAAGAAATCCTTCCATATCATAGCTTTATCATTTCCTAAAAAGACACTTTTGTACAACTTTCTGTGGGATAATATGACATGCATTATTAAGATTTATAATTACCACAGAATTTGAAAACAATTCCAAAGTATTACTGCTGTTCTAGAAAATAATTTTTACCAAATGTATTTTTCCTACATTTGTAAAATGTAGTAATAATTCATTAGGTTTGCCTGTGCTTTGTCAACTTATAATTAATGCAATTGTTTGATTATCTGCTCTAGTGAAGTGGTAAAGCCTCAATATTGTGCATTCAACTTTGGAGGATATATCAAATTTTTGGCCTTTTTTTTTCTGTTTGTTTCGTGAAAGTTAGACAAAGGTTCTCTGAAATAGCAAAAAAAAAAAAAAAAAAAAAAAAAAAAAAAAAAAAAAAAAAAAAATTGACCCTTATCCTTTTAATAGTACTGGAGAGATCTTGTATATTATATTTATATTTTTTCCTTGTCAAGTATTATGGTTATCTCTGAATGTGACTACTATCTTAAGAAAACAGAAGAAATATTTTTGATTGCTTTCTATTTTGCTTATAACCTCATTACAAGTTGAAATTTGTTTACAATGCAGACGCTCCATGGCACAGGTCAAAAATCAAACTTCGTCACTTTAAATAGTCTTTTTAATTAAATCAAGGGCAAGCAACAAACTGAAAATTCACTGTACCTATTTTACTTTTCAGGATTTTATTAATGAGGCGTAATTTAAAATAGGAATCCCAAAATGCTATCTTCTTCAATTTTAAATTAGCAACAAATTACATGTTAGTTTTTGAAATGGGTTTGGAATTTGTTCCTTGCCAAACTTGTTTCATTTTATAAATGCTTTCTTTTAAAGGTCAACTATAAATTGTCTGGAGATTGTTTTAAATAAAATGAAACAACAAATATCTAAATACGTTGCTAATGTTTTCTAAAGAGTTAATGTTCAAGTTCAACAGAAATTTAATACTAGGAATATTTTATTTTCTAAAGTTAAAAGTTTAAAGTGTTGCACATAAATCTGAAATAATCCATCTTCGTTTTAAAAGAAAATTGTGTTCCTTTTAAATATTTCCATGAAGTCTAATGCAATTCCATTTTTTTCTGTTTATAATATAAAGAATGGAAGTAATTGGAATAAATCAAGAAACTATATATCACCAGGTCAGTATTTTCTGTGTGAGAGAGAGAGTACTGAACTGTGGTATGTGTCATAGCTCCATTCCCAAATATTACTCACACAAAAAAGAGAAATGTAAGCTAAAGCATGTCAGAATCCACCACAAACATATCAATCCCTCATAATAAATTTATCTTAATTTTATTTGAAGCTATTAGGATTTTAAATTATGCCACTTAGAGTAATACTCTATGAAGTTTAATATCTGATATATAAATTTGAGTTTTTATTTTACTTTTTTTAAATAAGTAAATTCATGTTTCAAGGTTAACTTCCTGTGATTTGTTAAAGAGAACAATAGTCGCCGGGCGCGGTGGCTCACGCCTGTAATCCCAGCACTTTGGGAGGCCGAGGCGGGCGGATCACAAGGTCAGGAGATCGAGACCATCCTGGCTAACACGGTGAAACCCCGTCTCTATTAAAAAATACAAAAAATTAGCCGGGCGCGGTGGCGGCGCCTGTAGTCCCAGCTACTCGGGAGGCTGAGGCAGGAGAATGGCGGGAACCCGGGAGGTGGAGCTTGCAGTGAGCCGAGATCGCGCCACTGCACTCCAGCCTGGGCGACAGAGCGAGACTCCATCTGAAAAAAAAAAAAAAAAAAAAGAAAGAAAAAGAAAAGAAAACAATAGTCACTACTTCCTTTATTGTGTTAAATATTGATCAAAATTATCTTTAAAATTCTGAAAAATTCTGTATTTTCTCAGTCTGTTTTATATTAGCAGTCTGTTACATAGGTTTGGTATTTATTCATTTTATAAAGCTGCTGTGTCATTTTCTGATGTTACTTGTGTAGATACAGGTTTATCTAGATCATAATTTTGCATATACTTTAAGTATTTTCTAATTTGCCTATTATAGTCCTTCTTAATCATAACCAAAATTGTATCCTCACTGTCATATTGAGTAGTTGTTTTTAAGATAATGCTATGCAGTGACATTCTTTTACTGAATAACTGATATAAAATTTGTCCTTCAAATTATGGTAATTTGTGAATATTATGCATCTTGATAGTTCATAGCATTTTTTTAGTTGACTTGGCATTTCATTACATAGATAAGTTTTATTCCATCTGTCAAATTAAGACATTTGTGCTATTAAGTCACTCTTGTGACTTATTTACATACGCAGGCATTTTATCTTTAAGCATTTATGAATATGTGCGCAGTGTGGCATTGACTTTCGGGAAACAGTTTCTATGCCTAGAAGAGTTCTTTCCCCCTACCCTTTATTTCTATCCTCTGAGTTCCCTATTGATGGAATACTCTCCTAAAGTTATTGTGTTGTATCAATAAGTTGGATGTGGAATTCTACTAATAATTTTAAGTAATCTTTTTAAAGTGTTGTGAGATAATTACAGATTCGCAGGCAACTATATGAAATAATACGGAGAGATCTCGTTTACCCTTTACCCAGTCTCCACCAATCTTGCAAAACTATAGTACAATATCAAAAAGCATAATTGGCATGATACAATTTGCTCATCTGTTTCGTATTTACCCACATTTATATACACTTCTTAAAATTTTTATGGATTATGTGTGTGTCTGTTTAGTTCTATGCAATTCTAACATGCATAGATTTATGAATCTATTGACACTGTCAATATATATAAGAAATCCATCCCCAAAGGAATCCATCATGTGGTGCTTTCACAATCACACTCACCTCCCTAAACCGCTGTCCCATCCTAAACTCTGGCAACCAGTCATCTGTTCTCCATTATTATGATTTTGTCATCTCACGATGTCCTGTAGATGGAATTGTGTAGCATGTAATATTTTGGGATTGCATTTTTGTTCCTCACTGAGAATAATTGCCTTGAGATACATCCAAGCTGTTGAATTATCAATAGTTGTATCAGTTATCAATAGTGCATTTCATTTTTTTTTGCTGGTAGTATTCCATGGTACAGATGAACCGCCGTTTGTTTAACCATTCACCCTTTCAATGCCATCCGGGGTATTTCCGGTTTGGGACTATTGTGAATAAAACTATTATGAATGTTCATGTACAAGTGTTTGTGTCAGCAGAAGTGTTTATTTCTCAGGGATAAATGTGAGAGTGCAATTACAGGGTCCTGTGGTAATCGCATGTTTATTTTTATAAGAAACTCAAATTGTTTTCTATAGTGCTACATCATTTTACATTCCACCAGCAATGTGTAAGTTATCCAGATTTTCTTCATCCAAACCAGCATTTGGTAGTGGTGGTTTATTTGTTTATTTTTTCGTCATTCTGATAGGTACATAGTAATATCTCATTACAGTATTAATTTGCATTTTCCTAATGGTTAATGATGTTGAACATATTTTCATGTGTTTATTTGTGATTTGTATCTTTGGTGAAATACAGTCTTGCCTTGTTTGATTGCGCCTTACTTCCTTGTGGTTTGCAGATAATGTGGTTTTTACAAGTTGAAGGTTGTGGCAACCCTGTGTCAAGCTAGTCTATTGGTCCCATTTTTCCAACTGCTGCTGCTCACTTCATGTGGCTGTCAACATTTTTTAGCAATAATATATTTTTAAATAATTGCATTTTAGACATAGTGTTATTGCACATTCGATAAACCACAGTTTGGCCTAAATATAACTTTTATATACACTGCGAAACCAAAAAAAATTGTGACTCACTTTATAGTGATATTCGTTTTATTGTGATGATCTGGAATTGTAGCCACACTGTCTCTGAATTCTGCCTATAGTTATTCATATCTCTATCTTTTCTTGAATTTTTAATTTTTGTGTGTATGTAGTAGGTATATATGTTTATGGGGTATATGGGATATTTTGGTACAGGCATGCATTGTGTAAAAATCACATCAGGGTAAATGGGGTATCCATCACCCGAAGCATTTATCCTTTGTGTTACAAACAGTCCAATTACACTGTGCTGTGTTGTTGTTTTGCATGGAGCTTTTAGAGTACTTTACATGTTCAGGCTATTACCCCTTTATCAGATACGTGGTTGGCATATGTTTTTGCCCAAGCTGTAGCTTGTCTTTTCGTCTTCTCTCAAGGTCTTTCACAGAGCAAAAGCATTTCATTTTCATGAGGTCCAATTTATCTGTTTTTGGCTTTATAAATCATGATTTTGGTATCAAGTATAAATATCTTCCCCCAACTTCAATTCTGAAAACTTTCTCTTTTTTGTAAAAAATTTTCTAGTTTTGTGTTTCATGATTAAGCCCATGACCTATTTTGAGTTCATTTTCATATAAGGTGCTTGAGATTTAAGTCGAAGTTATGTTTTTGTTTTTGTTTTAGCTTTTTTGCCTGTATCTATTCAATTACCTTAGTATCTTTTGTTTAAAAGACCATCCTTACCATTTTAAATTGACTTTGCATCTTTGTCAAAATCAACTGGGTGTATTGTGTGGGTCTATCTTGGGGTTCTCTGACAACAACAACACATAACAACACACTGTGTTGTTGTTATACCTGAATAGTAAATTTTAACATCAGGTACAGTGGCTCCATTCATTTTATATTTTTCAAGATCAATTTAGCTATTCGAGGGCAAATTAGTTTCCACAAAAGCTATTGATTTTTGTGTATTGATCTTGTGTCCTCCAACCTTGTTTAACTCACATATTCGAGAAATTTTTTAAATCAAATCTTGGTTTGTTTTGGTTAATTTCTGCCTTAGTGTTTCTTACATAGACAATCATGTCATCTACAAATAGGGACCATATTGTAACTTCTTGTCCAACCAATATGTATATTATTATTTTTTTTGTTTTACAATGTGGCTAGAACTTCCAGCACTATTTTAAATATCAGTGATGAGTGTGTTTACCGTTGCCTTATTTCTGATAAAAGTGTGTAAACGTTAGGCTTTCATCATTATGTATGATATAAGATGTAGATTATTTGTAGATAATATTTTTTAAGCAATTTGAGGCTTTTGTTTTTAGTCCTTACTTGGTGAGACATACATAATTAGTTGGTTCTGATTTTTCTGCAATAATTAATATAATCATATAATTTTTCTTCCTTAGTGTATTGATGTAGTATGTAACATCGATTAATGCCTGGAATAAATCCCATTTAGTCATGTTGTATAATTATTGTAATTTTCAGGTATGTGCTTTCCATCTGGTTCTCCTATATAATTTCTAGTTCTTTTCTGGTATTTTCCATTTCTTCCTTTGTTTCAATAGATTGTTATCATTTTTTGAAGAATTTTTGTAACAGCTTCTTTAAAATCCTTGTTAGATAATTCCGACAGCTGATGTATCTTGGTGCTGTCATCGATTGCTTGTCTTTCCTCATTTAAGATGTGATTTTTCTGGTTCTTAGTATTTTAGTATGTGCATTTTTGTTGTTTGTCTATTATATTATGAGATGCTGGGTTCTATTTAAATCTTGAGACAATCGTGTTTTCAAGGACAATTTAATTTTAACAGCTCTTGTGGTGCTATTTTGGTCTGCTTGGTTTGTCTAGTGATCCCTGCTGGTGCCATGTGAAGGAGCAGAAGGAGCTTCCCCAGGAGACATCAGGAGTGCCTCTCAGTGGGGTGAGCGGTCTCTGCCCCTGGAGACAAAGTTCCCTTGTGGCATCTGGCACTTACCTTGTTGAGATTCTTGCTCTTCAGCTGGCAGCCTCTTGTCGCCCCTTATTGGTAACTCTCAATGCCTGGTGTTTCCAGGTGGGACCAGGAGCTCTGCCTGGTGGAATCAAAGAAGGTTTTAGGGAGAAGCACTTACTTATTTGAGTGGGACACTCCTTGTTCTTACCTTCTGGTCACCAGGTGTCTCCATCGGAATGAGGGGAGTTTCAGTAGATGGGGAGCTTCTCTGTCTCTGGCCCAGGTGATTTTACTGGCAAGACCCTCTTGTCTGTGATGCCAGGCTATGTGTTGTCTCTAGGTGAGGAATGGAGTCCTCTGGCCCATAGCTCAAAGAGACTTTCCCAAGTGGAGTCACAGTGACTTGATCTTTCCTGCTGGTGCCCCCGGCTGCCCCCCTTCTGGGTGGGGCAGAGGAGTACCTCCTAAGGCCACTTACTCTTAACAGAGCTCCCTGTGGATTTGCCTTCCTGGTGGCAGTGGGCTGGCTTGGTGATGTTAGAGAGATTTCTGTGCTATGGGGGAGGAATGAGCCTAGGTGGGATAACTCCTGTTGCTAGGCTGGGCTCCAGGGATGGTCAGCCTCGGTTGTCTTCTGCCGTTCAGTGGTAGGTCATAAGCCGTGTTGTTGCTACAGTCCTTGTTGTTTCTACCTTTCAGAGTCCTTCTTTGGTTGCCTCTTGTATTATTTCCAGGGTTTATAATTGTGCTAATCATGGAGGAGTAAGGATGGCTGAGTACGTCATCTTGTCTGAACCAGAGTTTTCTAACAAAGTTTTTGAACTTGGAAAATTAGATGAATTGCAACAATTCAACTCCCCACGGAGTACTTTGTTGGAACTTGAAGATTTACTCTTTTGTTTATACTTTTGTAAATAAATGGATTGCTTAATTAATTTATTTGCAAATTCTTAATGTATGCCAAAACGTGTGTGGGAAACTTTAAATGAAAAGAGGAAAAGAATTGAGCCTCATCCACCAGCACTCATGATCTACCTAGTGAAGTTTTACATGCAAACAAATAAATAAAGCAATTAAGACAAGTAGTATGATAGAAGACTATATGAATATATAACTCACAAAAGTACAGAGATGAATGCATTCACTAGTATTGATTGAGGGAGTGGTATGAAGTTTACAAAGAAGGGAAGTGGATAGTTGTGTCTAGCAGTGGACTATAGTATGATTTGAAGTAAGCTAGTGTTTGATGATAGACAGAATATGGAAATTGTTGAAACATTTAGAAAATTATGACAGTACTTCAAGTGGGAGATGGTAACAGCTAAGAATATGTAGTGCCAGTAGGAATGGGAAGGGTGATGACAATACAAATGCCCAGTCGAAGTGTTCCAGCTCCCCTCCTGTGGATAAAGACCATCAACCTAGTCAATTATGAATAAAGTTAAATGATCAGATGTTTCCTAGTGACCTTCATACAATGTAACTTCTGGTTGTCTCTCTAATATCCATTCCATCCCCAATCCATTGTTCAGAAGTGAGCGCTAAATGACCTAAATTGGTGCTGACAAATAGTAGTATGCTATAATCTTTATATGCAATTGTAAATCTTTTAGCAGGCTTTAAAAATTTTTTTAAAAAAGACAAAATTGATTTAATAATATGTTTTATTTAACCACATATATTCAATATGTTAACATTTCAATGTGAAACCAATATAAAATTGATGATATGTATTACATTTTAGAATTAAGTCTTTAAAATGCAGTGTATATTTTATAAATACACATAGCTAAATATAGACATATCTCTATATTTCAATTAAGAGGTTACATTTTTATTGGAGATCCTTGACTTGTATTTAAATTTTGTAAAATGTACACCTGAAAAATAGATTCCCCATTTGAAAATTGTTCCAAACATAGTTTTCCTAATAACTGAATGAAATATTTTTCAATTTGAATTTAAGTTAACTAAACTTCAATAAATTTTAAAAATTAATTTCTCCAGCATAGTAGCTACATTACAAATGTCTAATAACCACATATAGCTTATGGTTACCATATTGGAAAGTGCAGGTCTAAGTCAATTTGTATGATTCTGGTCCTATGTCTTTATATTTGATTAAAGAACTGACATGAATTATAGCCTTAGGCCAATTTGTAGATTCTATTTTCCACAATAATTAATTCAGGGATGGACTAAAGGATTGGATATTTGTGATGGTTTAGTGGCTCCTTCATTCCTGTTTATTATGAGAGTAGTTACTTTTCAACCTAATGCCTAAGGAAAGTTAAAGTAAGATTTTTGTATAAAACCATTACACAAAGAGGGCGAGCTGAGAGATGAGCAGATAAGTAAAATTGGATTAGAGTCAATATTACTTGAAGCCCAAATGATTATTTATGGTCTTTTTAGTCACATGACTTAACAAATTCTTATTTATTCTTCAAGCTATTTTGAGTTAGATGCTTCATTATTTGTAAGAAAAAATAATCCCAGTGGGTACAGGATTACTCTCAAAAGTAATAACTATCAAGAAACAGATGATGAAATATGAAACTGATTCACCAGAGGATTTAGGTAGAACAGCCCTGAGAATCATTCTTTCTCAGGTGGGAAGTAAGTTGGCAATTATAATTACACACTGCTAGTATTTATCTGGGATACCCAGTTACAGACTCACTGGTGTTTCTTCTTACAGGACACTGATACTATTGGGTCAGGGCCCCGCCTCTAGGACCTCATTTAACCTTGACTAAGGTTAAACTTCTTACAGGCCCTGTCTCCAAATATAGTCACACTGCGTATTAGGATTTCAATACATGAATTTGGGGGAGACATATACATTCAGTCCAAAAGACTTCTACTTGCTTATACAGTCTTTTCTATTTTTCCAACTTATGGTCACTCTATGCATCAGTTGGGATATCTCCTGATGTATCTTTTTATTTACTAATTTTCTCTTCAGGTCTTTCGTTGTATTCAATCACTGAGTCTTTAATTTCAGATATTATATCATTCTAGTCCTCCCATTTAGTTCTCTTTTATGTCTCTGTGTTCTCTAGCAAAATCCCCAGTAACATTGTAAATTTAATTTATAATATTTTACAGTATTTTTTACAATATTTATTTACAATAATTTATTTGTTTACAATAATTTATATTATTTACAATATTTTTGCAATATTTTATAATATTTTTACACAACTATCCAGTTACCTTCTCTACAAACTTTATATCACTTCCTCAATCAATACTAGTGAATGAATTCATCTTATTTATTGTGAAATTATTAAGCTTAGGATTTTAAGGTCTGTGTTTGATAATTTCTCCAATCTGAGGCTGTTGTAGAGTTTATTCCATTGTATACTGTTTTTCTGTATTGTCAGTCATACTTTTTGTCTAGTTTGTCTCATTTTTTATCAACTTACAAACTTCAAAAAATGTAGTAATCATTTTAAAATTGAAAAAAATTGCTCTAAGTTTCTTTAGTTTTGTTTCTGACAGTTGGTTATCTCAAATTTAATCAACTGTCAAGGGTTAAGATAGTCAAAATCTAGGCTCCGGTGCTGGCATAGGCTGAACTACTTCTAGAACACTTTTACTCCGGTAAGCACTCAAGAGTCCTGGCATAGTAACTGGAAGGCTAAGAAGCCTCTACTTTTTGTCTGCAGAGAGGGTGTTCTCATTTTGGCCCCATGAGCCTCACGTTGCTGTCAAAATTGCTGCTTATAATCTTGAGCTTTCAGTTTTTACTTCAAAGATGGGTTGACAGCTGTGGAAAAAGTGATTCCAAGTGTCAGGCTTACCTCTCTGGGTTTTCTTAACTTGGATCTTAGCCCCATAGTTCTTCATCATGTTATAATATCTCTAATGCCTCCAAGAGTAGTTTAGAAAATATTTACTTTACGTTTTTGAGTCGACTTCACTAGGATGATCCTTACAAATTACTTAGTCTTTCATTACCAGAATCAGAAGCCCTCATTTAAATTTTAAAGTTTCATTGCCTAACAAGGTAAAATCAGCAGATCAATACAGTAATATGAAGGATATCAAGCATATCAAGAAGTTGATTGTTAAAGTGTGACATTTGCAGATAATATCATAATGGCAATAGTGGAAACATATGATAATATCAAGAACAAAAATATTCACTTATTTTGTCTTAGGCACTCTCCTGAGAGCTTATTTTTTAAAAAACTTTTATTTTAGGTTCAGGGGTATATGTGCAGGCTTGTTATACAGGTAACCTCAAGTCATGGGAGTTTGCAGTCCAGATTATTTCATCACCCAGGTACTAAGCCTAGTACCCAACAGTTATTTTTTCTGATCCTCTCCCTCCTCCACCCTCATGTAGGCCCCAGTGTCTATTGTTCCCCTCTTTGTGTCCATGTGTTTTCATAATTTAACTCCCATCTATAAGTGAGAACATGCGGTATTTGGTTTTTTGTTCCTGGGTTAGTTTGCTAAGGACGATGGCCTTCGACTCCATCCATGTTCCTGCAAAGAATATTATCTCATTGTTTTTTTGTTTGTTTTTGTTTTTGCTTTGATGGAGTTTCGCTCTATTGCCCAGGATGGAGTGCAGTGGTGCGATCTCGGCTCTGCAACCTCCTCCTCCTGAGCTCAAGCAATTCTCCTGCCTCAGTCTCCCAAATAGGTGGGACTACAGGTGCCCGCCACCACGCCTGGCTAATTTTTGTATTTATAGTAGAGACAGGGTTTCACCGTGTTGGCCAGGCTGGTCTTGAATTCCTGCCTCAGCCTCCCAAAGTGCTGGGATTACAGGCATGAGCCACTGCACCCGGCCTAACCTCATTCTTTTTATTGCTGTGTAGTATTCCATGGTGTATATGTACCATGTTTTCTTGATCCACTCACGTTGATGGGCATTTAGGCTGATTCCATGTTTTTGCTATTGTGAATAGTGCTACAATGAACATATGTGTGGATGTGTCTTTAAGGCAGAATGATTTTTATTTCTTTGGGTGTATACTGAGTAACAAGATTGCTGGGTCAAATGGCAGTTCTGTTTTTAGCTCTTTGAGGAATTGCCTGGCTGCTTTCCACAGTGGTTGAAATAATTTACCCATCCATCAACAGTGTATAAGTGTTCCCTTTTCCCTGCAACCCCACCAGCATGTTTTTGTTTGCTTGTTCGTTTGTTTGTTTGTTGTTTTACTTGTTAACGATGGCCATCCTGACTGGTGTGAGATGCTATCTCATTGTGGTTTTGATTTTGAGAGATCATTTTGAAGTTATTTGTTCAGTGCTAAAGGAAAAAGAAGTGAGATGGGAATGCCATGCCCAACTTTGGACACATAGAAGAGGTGGCAGAGAGAGAATCCTTCTCCAGCCAGTCCCAACAAGGTTATAAGTAGTTTATGCAAATCATACTTAGCTTTTCCAGTTCCAGAGCCTCCACCTTTGATAACTACACCACAGTTCTCAGCAGGCAAACATAGTGGCCAAAAAGAATAAAGAGCAAGAAAAAGTCTCTTGGGAGCAGAACAGGGACAGATTCACTACTGACAGACTGATTGGGCAAGAGCACAATGTACAGGGGAACGCTGAGCCCTGTTTGTTGTTTTTCTGTTTGCTTTTCAAAATAACGCTTTTTGTCATGATTATAAAGTTCCACCTTGGTATTGCATATTGACCATATTGTGGATAAAATCATCAGGTTGTTAGATATGGTAGAGGGTATGGCTTATATTTCAGGCGTTTGGCTCATTGTGTACTGGTGTTTTGGGGGAGGGGGTGACGGTATCTCAGATAGGGGAAAACATATTTGGAATTCTTTGCATGGGAAGGTGGGCATTTGTGAAAGCTGAGTAGCAGCATGTCATTTCTGTTATTTTGAATATTATACCTATTGGCAAAATATAAGTACCTAATAGTAAAATTAAATGACTTTTTAATATCTTTCTCTCTCTCTGTTTCTCTCTCTCTCTCTGTCTCTCTCTCTCTCTCTCTCTCTCACACACACACACACACACACACACACACACGTGCATACACAAAGTCCTTGTTAATTCCCCAAATCAACTGGTTTGGATATTATATAATTTAATCACACTCTTAGATATGGGAATAAAATGTCACTCACTTGTCTCAGCTAAAGAAGATGTGGAAGTATATGGTTTGCAAAAATTCTAGATTGTGAGGGAACATGTTTTAGGTAGATGGTAGGTCCGAAGAATAGAAATTTCTTTGAGGTTTATAGAAAAATAAAAATTTGCCTGAACATTTTTTTCTTTATACTTGAAACAGGACTTCAATTTAACTTTAAAAATTATTGAATCATTTACGTTTTATATTAGACTCAATGCACTGTTTTCTTATGCTACAATAAGCCATTAGATATATCAAAATAGAAAAAAGATTATTTAAAAATATCCATTTAAGCTTGCAGTGAGCTGAGATCCGGCCACTGCACTCCAGCCTGGGCGACAGAGCGAGACTCTGTCTCAAAAAAAAAAAAAATCAATTTAACATATTTATATTGTATAAAATTATTTAACATTTAAAAAGATGAATAGTGTAATTAATTTATTTTTCTTCCAAGCTAATTATTTCTCAGTCTGAGGTTCTGAGACCGATCTGCAAAGATTCTGTTTTTAACATTAAAACATACATATATATATGTGTATATATATGTGTGTGTGTGTATACACTTAAAGCCTAAGTTAGTAAGTAAAAAAGTAATAATGGAAAAACGAAGTTTTCCTTTTTTAGTAAATCTTTAAACACCAAAATGACCAAGAGAATTATAATTTGCTACAATAGATGGATAATGTGTTTTGACCTAAAACATAAAATGAGTGAAAGACTGGGAAGCTAAAGGAAGATAAAGTAGCTTGAACATGATGAAGGCAATAACGGAACTGATTAGGCATGGAAGGACCACAGGAAGTGTTTAGTTGAACAGGTGTATCAGTAATATACTGTTAGGAAGGAGTTGGAGGCAGGGGAGAATAGTTACGTTTGTTATGAATCTGTTTTCAAAGAGTAAAATCTATGAGGTGATACTACTTTATCAAATAAATGAGATGTTTTTAATATAAGACAGGGAAATCTCAGAAATGACAGAAAATAGTGCTGTAAGGTACATGTCAATACAATTTCAGTGCAGTGGTGACTCATCTATGCTTTTTATCTGTCTTTAGACAGTTAAGATAGTTGAAACTCAGTATTCTACTATTATTAAATGTAACTCTACACATGATTGCATTTTTAATAAATGAAGGATAAAAGGAATTATATTGCCTGAAATTGAAAAATGATCACTGCAAATATTTTACTAGCAACATGACCAAAAACAATTAAATATAAGTGAGCCTTATTTA
This sequence comes from Macaca thibetana thibetana, assembly GCF_024542745.1. NCBI lineage: Eukaryota > Metazoa > Chordata > Mammalia > Primates > Cercopithecidae > Macaca > Macaca thibetana. Next base: position 6,550,307 of record NC_065595.1, read on the forward strand.
AGATGTAATTGTGGCTTATCAAAAATTCTACTGATAATGTTCTTATTCACAATCCTTATTATAACATTTGTATCTAAACTCTTTTGCTAAAGTATACTGTAAAGTTTCTTTAATGTTCTTCTTTACTTCTTACTTCAAAATAGTAAAAAAAACCTCAATGGGTATGCAAGTTTTCATAAATGTGATTTCTTATTTGAAGTTTTGAATATTTATTCTTGATGTGGTTCTAATCATTCTTTCAAAGAAGTTAGGAATCAGAGAGGGAGAGTTTTCTTCTGAAACTTGTCTTACGTGTGAGTTAAAATATGTTAATATATTGCAGAACACACAAAAGATGTGAATGACAGCATTTCTGAACAAAATCACAAGTTAATCAAACGGTGAATATTTTATGCTCAAACACACAGCTCAAATCTGTGAAGCAGCTTAGTATCCATAGCAACTATCGTAGTATAACAGTCTGTTTTCCCAGATCACATTTTTTCGTTTGTTTTGTTTTGGGTTAAGAAGAATTCCCTAGGCTTACTGTTAATATATTGTGCTAGCAAACTACTGAACCAAGAAAAGAATCTTGCTAGCAACTGTGTTCGAGATTAACTTCTGAAAAATTAATTTGCTAAGGACAAGAGTGAAAGTCAAATGGTTGCAATAAATATAACACAATCAAATCTATGAAATTTATGAGTCATTAAAAAGGTCAAATTTAGAATCACCAGCTGTGAATTTAAATGGAATAAAAGGATTGATTTCTTTATAGTTTTCTGAGCAATTAGGCATGTGAAAATATACATTAGACAAGAAAGCCAAGTGGTGCCAATCTATCAGCTACTGAGCAGGTTTACAAAAATAATATACACACATAGGAATCATTAATCCAAAATCCATGTTAATAATTTATTATTTATTAATTTATTTAAAGCTTACATTTTCCACATGGGGAACATGCCATAATTTAAAAGTCAACCTTTTGAGAATATACAGAGTAAATGTACAACTTAGTTCTCTATATTGCTACGAAATTAGGATCCAGATGGTATTAGCATTTTCAAATGTGACAGTCATGATAATATGTGTTCCTTTCTTTACATTGCAAAACACCTTCAGACAAGTTAACCAAAGGAGTGATAAGCATGCCACATAATTTATCAGAGAAGAGAAATAAATGCTGCTTATTTTCTTGTACATTTCACAGGAAGTGCCTTAGACTAGTTCTCAAGCCTCAGTCCACGTCAGGATCGCAAAAGGGCCTGAAGCATCCCAGATTCCCATTCCTTCTCTCCGTCCCAGACATTCTGCTGAGGTAGGTCAGAGGTGAGGCCTGAGAATCTCATTTCTCACAACTGTTCCGCTAATACTGATACTGCAGTTGGGGGAGTACTCTCTGACAGCCACTTCCTTAGAATATAAAGCATCTCCTGCCTTCTACGACTATTAAAATGGAATGCATGTCTACTTTTCTGTAATTTTCTCTATATTTCTCCTGGCTTATTTGTTTAGGCAGCTTACCTTCTAATTACTAAATTCTTCCTCACATGAGCCTAAATATCTCTCTGTAATTTACTTCACATTTGTTTCCTGTTTCTGAAGTTTTTAGTTATCACACTTCTCTATGGATTATCTAAATCTCTCTAGATTTAATGTTTTTCAGCTACCATCACACATTTCAAATTTATTTGCCTGTTAACAGCATGTTGACACTTTGTTATTATGAGTCAATCTTGGTTTGACTATTGCCCCAATCCTAAATAATATGAAATATTTAGCATAGTATCTGACACATAAACACTTTTACCTTCTGTTATTTCCATAAGAAAATTGGACATTTCTGATTTTAAGATATATATTTTGTAAGTACATTCTGCTTTTGTTTCTTAACTTTATCTTATATATTCCAGGTGTTTTTGAAGTAAATCAAATGAAATATACAGTAAGAAAAACATCATTGGTTCTTTGATGGAATGATGCTTAAGAAATCTGAAATTCCATCACAATGGAATCAAGTGTTAGTTTAAGCTGCCTAGCACATGTTACTTTAAAATGAATATCTTTCTTCTGCTGTAACCAAAGGATGTTATATCCTGAAGTAGTATTATGCTTGTAACAGATAGGCTTGAGGCCAAGCTGCTAAAACACACAGATCACAAAATATAGATGCTGCTTATTCTACCCCATAAGGCTCTAGAAAGGGAGGGAAGGACGAAGGGAGGTAGGGAAGGCTCTCTGTCAACATGTCCTGCAGGAACGCTCCCTGGCAGGGAAGCTCTGCTGTTCTTTCCACGTGCTTTCTGTTTTTACATCTGAAACACCACCCCAGTTGTCCGCAGACTAGCTCATCATTTCACACCAGAGATAAAGGAGAACATGGAAGGCAAGAACATTCATATTTGTAAGGCCCTAAAATGATATTGCACCCATCACTTATTTTATTTTATTTTTTTATTTTTGTGGGTACGTAGTAGGTGTATATTTATGGGGAACAGGAGATGTTTTGATACAGGCATACAATGTGAAAGTGGGTACGTAGTAGGTGTCTATTTATGGGGAACAGGAGATGTTTTGATACAGGCATGCAATGTGAAATAAGCACATCACGGAGAATGAAATACTGACAAGGATGGGGAGAAAAGGGAACCTTCACACACTGTGGGTGGGAATGTAAATTAATACAGCTACGATGGAGAACAATTTGGAGGTTCCTGAACAAAGCTAAAAATAGAGCTACCACATGATCCAGTAATCCCACTGCTGGGTATATACCCCAAAGAAAGGAAATCAGTATATGAAAGAGATATCTGCACTCCTATGTTTGTTGCAGCTCTGTTTACAGTAGCTAAGATTTGGAAGCAACCTGTGTGCACACATCACTTATTTTAGTCTATCAGTCAAAATGTAGCCACACACTGACACCTAGCAACAAAGCAGGCTTGGGGCTCTCACACTCATGGGACTCTCACATTTGTGCACATCTTGTGGGTACGGCACACTGTTCCCTATGTTTTGGATTAGTTTTTCAAGGATTTTTGTCTAACCAATAGCCTTGAAAGATGATGAGAATGTCTCCCTCCAAAGTGAGAGCTGGGCACAGGAACTCCCACCAGCCTAGCTTGCCTCTTGACTCCCTAAGTGCAGGGCTCCTGTACTGCCATGCCATCCACTCCAGATGAATGTGTCATCTGGCCGTCTCCACACCACTCTGTGGGGATTGGAGCACAGGGAATTGTCACAATGAAATGCTTATGCTATGGATACTGTTATTGCTGTAAGCAACAAAGCCCTTTTTCTCCAGAAATCTCCTATCTTCTGCCAGCATCAGTGACACTAGGAAAGGCTAACTCGTCAGTTTGAAAGTAGGGTAAAACCTCAGCCCTATAAGAGTTCTTGACAACTTTGGCAATGCTGATGGGATAGTGATAAACATAGTGGAAAATAAAAGATGAGGGCATTGTCAGCTGATTAAGGGGACTTGTAGGAAGTCCGTGAGAATCAGTATGAAACACGTTGGCTAAAGTCTATCTGGTAGTGATGGTCCTTCACTTTATTGACTGATAGTGAGGAGAAATTGGGGAGAGAGCTAAAGTTTGAGCAAGCACAAAGGAGATTTAAAGGCCACTGCCCAGATGATCTTCTGGCTGTGGTTACCACTCCCCCGGTGGGAGGACTTCCTGGTTCATCCAGCAACCAGCCTTAGGTTCAGCGCGCCACGTTGCCTAGTGCTGAAATTCGTCCCGAGTGACCAGGACATTCCAATTCCTTTCAGACCAGAGTTACAGAGGTGCACACTCACTCAGCATGAAATGAGAGAAATTCATGACAGCACTTGGCTGAAACTAGGCAAATCAGTATTTTTGCTGGTTTGATTGGAGGATGACAGTCTGGGGTAAGTAACAGTTTTAAAGAAAGAAGATGCCAGGAGCGGTGGCTGACACCTGTAATCCCAGCACTTTGGGAGGCCGAGGCAGGTGGATCACGAGGTCAGGAGATCGAGACCATCCTGATCAATGTGGTGAAAGCCTGTTTCTACTAAAATACAAAAAATTAGGTGAGTATGGTGGCACGTGCCTATAGTCCCAGCTACTCCGGAGGCTGAGGCAAAGGAATCGCCGGGAGGCAGAGGTTTCAGTGAGCCGAGATCGCGCCACTGCACTCCAGTGAGCCTGGCGACAGAGCGAGACTCTGTCTCAAAAAAGAAAAAAGAAAAGAAAAAGAAAGAAGAAATAAGTTCTCATATTCTACACCACTGTAGGATGACTATAGTTCGCAACAATATGTATTTTCATTCAAATAGCTATAAGGAGGATATTGAACTTTCCTAACACAGAGAAATAATAAATGCTTGAGATGATGGATATGCTAAGTTTCCTGAATATATGCATTATATGCATGAAAACATCACTGCTGCGAGTGCAGTGGCTCATGCCTGTAATCCCAGTGCTTTGAGAGGTCAAAGTAGGTAGGTCGCTTGAGCTCAGAAGTTTGAGACCTGCCTGGGCAACATATTGAAATCCTGTCTCTACAAAAACATAACAAAAATTAACCGAGCATGATGTCATGTGCCTGTAGTCACAGCTACTTGGGAGGCTGAGGTGAGAGAATCCCTTGAACGTGGGAGGGGGAGGTTGCAATGACAAGAGATCACTCCAGTGATCCAACCTAGGTGATAGAGAAGAATCGTGTCTAAAAACAAAAACAAAACAAAACAACAACAACAAAAACATGTATTCCATGAACATGTAAAACTATTATTTGCCAATTAAAAAGGGGAAATTTTTTTTTAAAGAAAGAACAACAACTTTGCCATTTTATGGTCTTTATGGTTCAGTAGCTCCTGTAGTCTTTCTGTCAAACTTTGATTCATTTAGGGATGGCAGTTAAAGTTCTCAGAGATTTATTTTTTTAGTGGTTCCTGACTACATTAAGGAAGCTTTGATTCTCTTGTGGAGAATCTTCCAAGAAAACCTACTTGTATCATGGAAACTCATAGATTCAGCACTGGGCAGTTTGGGGCCTCTTACTGCCCTCCATTCAACTATAATGTTGATGAAGGTGGCCTTTAGGACAATGAGGAACTGACCAGGAAACATCCTGATACACTCTTGCATCCACCCCACAGTCTTGGAAAGCTCTTTTAGTCCTTATGTTAAAATTGGACAAAGCTCAAGCCCTATGGAAATGAGCAGCAAATGGCAGCCATTGGATTGGGATGGTGATATTGTTTGGATTTGCATCCCCAGCCAAATCTCATGTTGAACTGTAATCTCCACAGGTTAGGGGAGGGACCTGGTGAGAGGTGATTGGATCATGGTGGCAGTTTCCCCTATGCTGTTCTTGTGATAATGAGTGAGTTCTCATGAGGTCTGATGGTTTAAAAGGGTGTGGTAGTTTTCCCAGGCACTCTCCCTCCTGCCCCCATTTTTGATTGCCTTGTTTTTCCTTCATCTTCTGCAATGATTATACGTTTCCTGAGGCCTCCCCAGCTGTGCAGAACTATGAGTCAATTAAACCTCTTTTCTTTATAAATTACCCGGTCTCAGGTAGTACTTTATAGCAGTGTGAAAACAGACTAATACAGATGGGCTTCTTAGAAAATGAGTTGCATCTGAATGAGTTAGGTTTGGTTCAACCGAAGGGTGCAGATTCCAATGCCCTGGCCGGAAAGTAATGCAACTGTGGCTGCTGAATTCAAGGATCTCCAAGGCTCAAGTAGATGGTGTCAGCCATGAGGACCAGGCTGAAAAGTCTGCAAGTTCACGTGGCTGGGCCACAAGCTGCACCACAACACTCTGCTTACAGGGCCTTTCTTTCCTCCTTGTCCTGATCCTTCCATCTTGCTCTCCTGCTTTAAACAAAAAGATGACTAAAAGTTTGGCTGAGATGTCCCTCCCAGTCCCCACTGGGGACTAAAAACCATTTACATCTATCCAAGCATGCTGGGAAACTTGGGAGACATGAGAAAATTCAGAATTGATGGCTTTATTGACACAGGCGATCAAATCACCATTAATGGGGAAGGAAAGCTAATGTAACTTTTTTGGTGGGGCCCATGAGCGGGGTTGATTTGATGTTCTATTCAGTGGCCTACAACCTTGACAGTGTAGTAGGAGTTGATGTGCTCTGTGTGTGCACTTCTAATACTGCAAGTGCTGGTTCTCATCAGAAAGAGCCATTTGGATAGAAGTTTCAGCAGCACCCAAAGATGTCCTTGGGTTTTTGATGCCTCACCTCCGTGACACAGTCACTTGTCACATTCATTTTGAAAATCACTTTTACTTTTCTTCTCAGAAGCAAATACCTGACCCATGGAGGTCTCGTGACTCTCTATCCTGATGTTCTGGTTGTGGGGTGGGTATAATCAGACTCAATAATTAACAAGAGTCTGATTATGTAACTTGATTTAGAACTACATCCTGGCAGAATGAGAAATGGGATCCATTTACTCTGATTTCCATATGAATGGTTTTCCCAGGATCACAAGTCTTTTTAAAAGAGGCATAAATTTAAGGTAAACAAAGGTTCAGTGTAATGCAAAAAATGTGTGCAATAACTAAGCATGTTAATTAAACTATGAAAAAGATTCTATCTATCTAAAACTAATTTGATATTATACTCTTAACACTCTGGATAATGTGATAATTGCTAGCATATTAAGACTATCCAGAGTGTTAATATTTTAATAAATAATATTATTAGTATTCATTGAACCTTAGATAAAATATTTTTGAAGGATCATATAAATGAGACATGTGCCATGAATAAGATTATTTTATTAAAATATTCTAATTTCTTCTAACAAATAGATACAGTAAAAACTATTTTTGTTTTCTTTCTTTTTTTTTTTTTTTTTTTTTTTTTTTGAGACAGAGTCTCGCTCTGTCGCCCAGGCTGGAGTGCAGTGGCCGGATCTCAGCTCACTGCAAGCTCCGCCTCCCAAGTTCCCGCCATTCTCCTGCCTCAGCCTCCCGAGTAGCTGGGACTACAGGCGCCGCCACCATGCCCGGCTAGTTTTTTTGTATTTTTTAGTAGAGACGGGGTTTCACCATGTTAGCCAGGATGGTCTTGATCTCCTGACCTCGTGATCCGCCTCCCAAAGTGCTGGGATTACAGGCTTGAGCCACCGCGCCCGGCCTATTTTTGTTTTCTTTTTAGACCACTACCACATCTAAGTGGACAAGTTCGTCATTAATATTTAACATATGAGGCCTCTCTTGGATCAGCATTTCTTCACTGCCCATTCACATTTGAGGTACCATTGCTCCCTTACCTCAGTCAACATCAAGAAAAATATTAAGTGCTACACAGAAGTGTGCCAAGGGTAAAAGTATGTGAAAGTAGAAAATGTAGTTTGCTATGAATCTGCTAATAATGGCGGTGATGTAGGGGGAGGGTGATGTGCAGTATAATGGACCCCAAAGGTGTCCATGTACTGATTTTCCAGAACTGTGGTTATGGTACTTTACATGGTAAGGAGAATTAAGGTAGCAGATGAAATTGAGATTTCTAATCAGTTGATCTTAAAATAAGGAGATGATCCTGGTTTATGCAGACGGGGCTAATATAATACTAAGAGTCTTAAAGATGAGAGAGGACGGCTGGTGTGTCTTTGTCACAGTGCCACGACGTGAAGAAGACTCGATTAGTCACTGCCATGAGGCCAAGAGGGCAGTCAGCCTCTAGAAGCTGGAAAAAGCCAGAAAACACTTCCCCCTAGAGCCTCCAGAAATGAATGCAGCCTTGCTGATACCTCATTTTAAAGCCCAGTAAGATCTATTTTGTATTTCTGACCTTCAAAACTGTAAGGTAATAAATTTGTGTTGTTGTAAGCCAGCAAATTTTTGGTAATTCTTCACAGCTGTGTTAGTAAACTAATACAGAATACATGCAAGCTACCATGTCTGTTTTACAAACATCATGGGCATCTATCTTTCTACTGTCTCTGCTGTTGTGCGAGTTCGGTTCCTTCATGAAAATGAAACAAGAATTATATATAAGGCCAGATACAGTGGCTCACGCCTATAATCCCAGCACTTTGGGAGGTCAATATGATGGGCAGATTGTTTGAAGCCAGGAGTTCAAGACCAGCCTGGGCAACATAGGGAGAGCCTTTACCGAAAATACAAAAAAATTGCCAGGCATGGTGGCGCGCCTGTAGTCCTAGCTACTCAGAAGGCCAAGGCAGGCGGATAGCTTGAGCTCAAAAGGTCGAGGCTGCAGTGAGCTATGATCTGGACTCCAGACTGGATGAAAGATTGAGACCCTTTCCTAGGAAATGGCAACGACAATGACAAAAAGAATTCTACAGATGTGTTAGATAGAAACAAGCAAACATAATGATAGAAGAGGTCTTGAAGAAGGAGCACTGCTACTGTTCAGGAACGTAGTCTCGCCTGCTCATCCCAACCCTCCCACTTCATCCTTTTCCCTTGTAGTTTTCTCATCTTCATCTTCCACTTACTACATGTTCACTTTTGAGGACAGCATGGCTCTTACTCAACTGTCATATAAAAGAGGGTGTTATGATTGGAGGAAGTCTGGTCTTAAGCAATTCCTTAACCCATGCTAGCCCGTGACTTGAGCAAGTCTTTCTTTACATTTGATGCTTGAACAACCCACGTTTGACCTGCACTGGTCCACTTATACGTACATTTTTTTCAATAAATCTCTCCTGTCTCCCTTTCCACCCCACCCCTACAACCTCTTTTGCCTTTGCCACCTGATATGGTTTGGATGTGTGTCCCCACCCAAATCTCATGTCGAATTGCAATCCCCGATGTTAGATGAGAGGCCTGTTGGGAATTGACTGGATCATGGGGCTGGATTTCCCTCTGGCTGTTCTCATGATAGTGAGGGAGTTCTCATGAGACTTGGTTGTTTAAAAGTGTGTAGCACCTCCCCTTTCTCACTCTTCCTCCTTCTCTGGCCATGTAAGACATGCTTGCTTCCTCTTTGCCTTCCGCCATGATTGCAAGTTTCCTGAGGTCTCGCCAGTCATGCTTCCTGTTCAGCCTGTAGAACTGTGATCCAATTAAACCTCTTTTCTTTATAAATTGCCCAGTCTCAGGTAATTCTTTATAACAATGCAAGAACCAATACACCACCCCTTAGACAGCAAAATGAACTCCTCTTCTTCCTCCTCATCAGCCCACTCAATGTGAAGATGATGAGGATGAAGACCTTTATGATGATCCACTTCCACTTAATGAATAGTAAATATATTTTCTGTTCATCATATTTTTGAACAATATTTTCTTGTGAATAATTATTACTTTATTGCAAGAATCCAGTATGTAATGCATATAGCATACAAAATACACATTTATTGACTGTTCATATTATCATTAAGGCTTCTGGTCAACAGTAGGCTATTCATAGTTACATTTTTGAGAGTCAAAAGTTTCATGTAAATTTTCGATTTCATAGGTGGGAGGTGGGGGATGGTGCCCCTAACTCTCAAGTTGTTCAAGGGTCAACTGTGTATAGGGATCACATCACTTTATGTTGAAAGTCCATTTCTCACAGTGGTAAAGCTAGAGTCAATGACTGCTGTGCATTTTTCTCAACGTTTTCTATGGCAATCAGTAGCCACATTATATATTTTTTTAACGGAGACCCTAAACACAGTAGTACTTAAAAGCTGATAGCAAAGGATTCATCAGAGAACACCTGATAAGAGGTTTTAGCCTAATCTGCAATTTACAAGTCCTTTCAAATGTCTTTCTTGACCTCAGTGCCTCACTGCAAGCAAAAATGTAATCCTTTTCATCAGCTCTTTGCAACTGCCTTATTATAGTGTCTGGCTGCAATAATCTTACTATAGTGAGAACATTTTGCACAGCTCTTCATATTCATTGGAGGTTTCTTAAACCTGACAGAGGGCCCCAGCCATTTAAATGACAATTTTCTCTAGCTGTCATTTTAATATCAATAATTCGGCTATCCTCCACGTTTCTGGCTTTTATTCCTTTTTTTTTACTTCAGATGTGAAGGTATGAATTGTTTCTTTTATTGTCTTGTAAATATGCTTCTGAAATTCACCATTGCTTTCTATTTCTCAGGTGTTTCCTAACTGCATGAAATTAAAATAATCAAAAAATAGCTTGCAGATTCAACTATTTATTCATTTTAAAAATCAACAACAGACACTTACTTGAAAATCTGCATGTATTTAGAAGCATATCTGTACAATTTATGTCTTGCTTAATGCCTACTGAGCAATGACTCTAAGTTAACATTGTTCTAAGTTCTTTAAATACCACATTCATTTTAGTAATCAAAATAAAACTTTGACTGTTCTGTTGTAAATGTATGGCATTAAATATTAGACACTATATTGAATAGGTTATAGCAAAAAATGATTTTATTGATCATCTGCTATAGAACATTTGTTCATTTTAGACAATATAAAAAGTTGAGTAAACATGATTTCAAATAAGTTAAAGAGATTACATGCATCCGTGGTTTAAAATTATCACAAGTTAGCACTATTCACAATAGCAAAGACTTGGAACCAAGCCAAATGGCCGTCAATGATAGACTGGATAAAGAAAATGTGGCATATACACCTATGTAACAAGCCTGCATGTTATGTACGTGTATCCCAGAACTTAAAGCATAATATATATTTTTTATATATATAACTATTACCTTGTATTCAATATAGAGGGGCCTCACCAAAGAAGTGAACCAGCTGGCAGCTTGACCTTGGACTTCTGAACCTCTAGAAGCATAAGAAATAAATTCCTTTTCTTTACCCACCCAGTTTGCGGTAAGGTTGTGTCCACCCAGATTGAGGGTGGGTCTGCCTTTCCCTGTCCACTGACTTCACCCTCACAGACACCCAGGATCGACACTTTGCATCCTTCAATCCAATCAAGTTGACACTCTACATTAACCATCGCAAATATATATTCAATTCTGTGTTTGATATCTGTGCTTGAATATCTGCTCGCCGTTTAAAAACCAAATATTTTCTAAGTTAAATATCTGATGTAATCTACCCTGAATCAGCTCTCCCATCTCAGTAAATGGAAATTCCATTTGACTTAGTTGCAAAACCTTCCACATTCTGGGGTGTATTCCACCTAAAGGCCTTGATACTTGCCATTAACCTTACCTGGGATTTTCTTCTAGATATTCCATTGCTGATTTCCTCATCTCTTTCTAGTCTCCATTCAAATGTCACATTATCAGTAAGGGTCTTCCTGATTTTCCTAATTTAAATTTGCAATGATTTTTCTCCAAAGCCCATTTCAATACAAACTTTTCCAGGCTTTGTCCAAGATGTTACTTATTTATATCGCTTATGATCTGTCTAACCAAACGACAAGGCTGGAATTCTTGTCTGTTTTCTTCATTGCTGTATGTCTAACACCAAAAGCAATGTTTAGTACATCTTTGAGTCTTAAGTATTTTTGGAATAATAAATAAAAATTAGCACAGACCTATTCCATTTATTTCAGTAAACATTTTTCAAGCACCCGTTTACACTCCTTTTCTGCCTATGAAAACACTCATTCTGACTCAGGAGGAATCAGACATTTAACTAAATGGTTGGGAAAGAGAATGAAGCTGGAAGAACAATGTTACATCTGAGTTGGCAAAAGGTATTGTTTCTAGGTTCAGTAGAGAAAGTATAAAAGGGGGGAATCCATCTCTGAAGAAGGAGTCAGGTGATGGGGGTGACACTGTCTTCCTCCATCTGTGCTTTCTTTTCCAAGCTGTGTTCAAGATGATGACACTCTTTTTAATTCAAGTTATTTTTGCTGTATTTTCAAGCTGTATAAAATAAACTGAATATATTGGGAGTTCTAGTTCTATTTTTAGCTCACAGACTATTCATTCACCCATTCATTCATTACAAAAATGTTATGCAGCATCTACACTGAACCAGGCTCACAGCAGAAAATGTCACTACAGGAAAATAAAGTAAAAAAATTGGCATTGTACTTTTAGGGTATGTTCCCCATCTCCAAAGAACACATCCTACTTACAGCCTAAAGAAGGTCTTGCTTTCAAATTCAAGTCTCAGTAGGGCATAGATGAATTCATCCCACTATTAATGTGTAGCCAAATTAGAACCTGCTTATTTAATTTCTATTTTGAATAAAATTTGTCTTGGAATGATTCAGTGTATATTTACATATTGCTTGAGTAAAGTACTATATTAAGCCATCTTATTGCATCCTATTGTGTTTATCCTTACTTGTCAGAAATTGCGTGCTGCTGATTTGGAGAATACGGATGGCTTTCAGGTCTGAATGGGCAGACATTTTGTTTTTATAATGGAGCCAACCCAAACAACACATATTTCATAGTTGGAGTTAACACTGAGCTGAGCTGAATTCAAACTACTAACCTGGAAGTGAAAGGATTCATTTTTCTTTACACCAGACTCCTAAAATGTCAACTCCTTGAAACATTCAGAAAATGACTTGAGCTAAATTTGTGTTCTCTCCAAGATCATGCACACACAATCACATACTCTCATATGCATATCTCACATTGGAGTTACACAAATTCAAATATAAGGAGAACCAAAAATGTAAACAAGAGGCCAATAAGAATCAGTTTTTGGAGATGCTAACTGCTAGTGTCCTGGGTTCCCAGTGGTCCCAGACTCCGGATTAACTGGTCCACATGTAACAATATTGGTGATATCTAGAAGATCTCGCAACAAGTCACAAAGTCCACGGTGCCTTTTAACTTAGCAGGACTGATGGCAACATGAGTGTATTTTCAGGGAAGACTGAAAATCAGAACAGTTCCCTTGGTGTTCTGGCAAGAAGTGGGGAATTGATTTAAAAAATACATTCTGAGGGGGTTCCTTAGTATTTGTGTTCTTTGGGGCCTGTGTATTTAATCTTATCTCATGTACTTCAGCATTTATGTCATGAGCCTCCGAGAGGTACCACTGAGAAAATAAAAGCTTGTCAGGCAACTTAGGACCTTTTCCAATCTCTAGGATCTTCTCTGTAGTGAAAGTGAACTAACTTTTGTCGCTACTGTCCCAGCCTTGCTGACGGCCTTCACCTCTCTCTTTGATCTGTTGTCTTCCTCTGTCCCAGACAGGCCACTCTTCCGGACTCTACTATCATTTGGCACTTTAATCTAATTCTGTGATTGCATCTGACACTTCTGACTATCTTTTTTATTTTAAATATTTCAATTAAATGGGAATTTTCTACAGAATAAAATTAAAACTCCTAAGCAAGACGTTTAGCCCATTCTACCTAGTTTCACACTAGTTTTCTAACATTATACACCATTAAATTCTCTTAAACTCTCTTTCCCTCCCTCCCTCCCTCCCTCCCTCCCTCCCTCCCCCCCCTTCCTTCCTTCCTTCCTTCCTTCCTTCCTTCCTTCCTTCCTTCCTTCCTTCCTTCCTTTCTTCCTTTCTTCCTTTCCTTCCTTTCCTTCCTTTCCTTCCTTTCCTTCCTTTCCTTCCTTTCCTTCCTTTCCTTCCTTTCCTTCCTTCCTTCCTTCCTTCCTTCCCTTCCTTCCCTTCCTTCCCTTCCCTTCCTTCCCTTCCTTCCCTTCCTTCCCTTCCTTCCCTTCCTTCCCTTCCTTCCCTTCCTTCCCTCTCTTCCTTCCCTTCCCCCTTCCCTCCCCTTCCCTCCCTTCCCTCCCTTCCCTCCCTTCCCTCCCTTCCCTCCCTTCCCTCCCTTCCCTCCCTTCCCTCCCTTCCCTCCCTTCCCTCCCTTCCCTCCCTTCCCTCCCTTCCCTCCCTTCCCTCCCTTCCCTCCCTTCCCTCCCTTCCCTCCCTTCCCTCCCTTCCCTCCCTTCCCTCCCTTCCCTCCCTTCCCTCCCTTCCCTCCCTTCCCTCCCTCCCTCCCTCCCTTCCCTCCCTTCCCTCCCTTCCCCTTCCTCCCTTCCTCCCCTTCCTCCTTCCTCCCTTCCTTCCTTCTTCTTTCTTTCTTTCTTTCTTTCTTTCTTTCTTTCTTTCTTTCTTTCTTTCTTTCTTTCTTTCTTTCTTTCTTTCTTTCTTTCTTTCTTTTCTTTCTTTCTTTCTTTCTTTCTTTCTTTCTTTCTCTTTCTTTCTTTCTTTCTTTCTTCTTTCTTTCTTTCTTTCTTTCTATTTGAGGCAGGGTTTTTCTTTGTCACCCAGGCTGGAGTGCAGTGGTGCAATCACAGCTCAATGTAGCCTTGATCTCGTGGGCTCAAGAGATTCTTCCACTTCCGCCTCCTGAGTAGCTGGGACCACATATGTGTGACACCAGGCCTGGCTAAGTTTTAAAATTTTTTTGTAGAGATGGGGCCTCACTCTGTTGACCAGGCTGGTCTTGAACTCTTGGGATCAAGCAGATGGGATCAAGCAGATCCTCCTGTCTCTGCCTCCCAAAGTGCTGAGATTATAGGCATGAGCCACTGCCCCTTGTCTTTTTAACTCTAATTTTTTAATAAACGAAGTGACTTTTGATATTCTCGCCTATTGCTATTTCTAGTATATTGTTCCCTCACCCGGAAATTACTTTTGCCATCTTCACTTGTTGAAATCGTATATGTCTATCAGGGTCCAGCTCAATCACACATCCTCAATTAAACCTTATTTGATCCTCCAAAATAAAATACTTTCTTACACTCCAGTGCTTCCAGCACATTATATCCACCTATCTACCTACCTATCATATAAAGTGGGTCCTATATATCTTAGGGTGGTATCTACATATGATAGGTAGGTAGATAGGTGGCTATAATGTGCTTGAAGCACTGGAATTTAATATATTACAATATATATATCCACCTATCTACCTACCTAACATATATAATGGGTCCTATGATATACATATGTACACGGATATATACATATCTAACCCTAACCCTCCTATGTTATACATACGTACATATACATACACACATATGTATACATATATATGTATGTCATAGGACCCATTATGTAAGATAGGTAAATAGGTGGATATAAAATCATTAGAACTGAATATGTTGTTAGAAATCAGAAAGTTAAGCAGTATTTCAGGAGTTATACTATCACTGAGGTGCTTTTCTTTATATAAAATAGAATGTGGATGCCTAAGATATGAAGTAATTAAATAAAGATATGAAGTAAATTAAATAAATAAATGCATATTTTTTCTGTATGAGGGACCTGGAGTCACTACATTATTTGTCCTGCATATGCTACCTCCAACTTCTAAAGGGTCCTTCAAGCAGTGTCATGTGGAATTTTAAAAAAATTTTTTGAAACATTTTGTGGGTACATAGTAGGTGTATATATTTATAAGGCACATGAGATGTTTTGATACAGGCATGCAATGTGAGATAAGCATGTGATGGAGAATGGAATACCCATTGTCTCAAACATTTATCCTTTGAGTTACAAACAATCCAATTACATTTTAAAAGTTATATTAAAAGGTACAATTATTATATTACAACGACTATGGAGAACAGTGTGAAATTATTTTGATTCCAAATAACAGAGTTTGAAAACCACTGGCCTTCTCCAACCCTGTACCTTTAAAAATGATGCAACCCCCAGCCAAATGACTTCCCAGTGGAATATCCATGGACCAAAAGGGGTCCTCACTGGGGGCTGCGGCCTCTCCTATCAGAAGTTTGGATTGGGGATACAGGGAATTGGGGAAATGTCACTCAAAGGATACGAATATTATAGTTAGGCAGAAGGAATAAGTTTAAGAGATCTATTGCAAAGCATGGTGACTATAGTTGATGATGTATTCTTAAAGAATGCTGAGAGAATGAATGTTAAAATGTTACATATGTGGGACAATGTATATTTCAATTAGCTAGATTTAACCATTCCACAATGTATATATACTTCAAGAGGTCATATTACTTACATAATTACATATTATTTTATCTGTCCATTTCAAATAAATAATGTGAAATTAAAAATGTTATTTTACAGATTAGGGATGAACTTATTATCTGTAATATATAGCACAAACATTTTCTCCCAACTCGTAATTTGTCTTTTGACTTTACTCATAATTTAGTGCATGTTTAAAAATAACCATGTAATCAGTTTTGTTTTTTTAGTTCCTGATCTTATTGCACCAAGATTTTGAGTCATAGAATGAAAAATTTTCAACAGGTTATTGGTGAATCATCCATATTTTATCTTAGTAACTCCGGGGATTTCACTTTCCTTTTTACATTTAGGTATGTGATCTACTTGGAGATTATTTTTATGTGTAGTCTGTCTTTTCCTGAGTGACTTGAAATGCTGATGTTTTAAAATAAGTAGTTTCATAGGTACTGTATGATTTCTTGACTTTCAATTCGATGTTACTTGTTTATCTGTCAACTCAGGTGTCACTACAACACTTTTCAATCTAGAGTAAACAACACAAAGCCTTTCTATCCTATTTTTAACTTGTATTTTTTTCTGATTCAGTGTTTGCTTAGTTATCGTAAACCTGTGTTTCCCAGGGTTTCAACAAAGTTGGTTCTGACAGCCCCTGCTTGCTTCTCCCGGAGCTTTCTTTGGAGCTGCCTACTCTGCCATTTTGCTGAAATCAACGCCCCTCTCTTTTCTTCCTCCCATATGTCCAAGAATCCCAAGGACATCTCTTCCATCCTTTTAATCCCATTCTCCCTATAATGTGAACTTTCCGGGACAGTCACCTTGAGTTCCCTTGCAGTTCCTTTGCTGTAGTCATTGATCTCATCTGTACAAATACATTCACATTTTCTGATGGGTCATTTGACCCTTTCTCTCTCTTTCTCTGTTTTATGTTTGTTTGCTTGTTTGTTTGTAATAGGATCTTCCTCTGCCTTCCAGGCTGGGGTGCTAAAGTGCACTGGCATAATCATGGCTCACTGCAGCCTTGACTTCCTGGACTTAAGAGATCCACCCACCTCAGCCTCCCAATATTCCGGGATTATAGACATGAGCCGACATGCCTGGTCTATTCTTTTTCATGCACATTTGCCAAACTCACGTCTCATTCTTTGCAAAAGCTGTGGAGAAAGACTGAGAGAGAGCACTATAAAAAATTTGAAACACATTTTTGTACTCATGATTAGTTATAACTACATCGTGTTTTCTGTGCCCCAGTTATTCTGAAGACAGGGGATTTATTTCGTTCTATGTGTTACTTTTTTTTTTAACTACACGTTTTGGAGGATATATGGAGAGATTCCGATTTAGGTGGCTGGCATTACCTACTCAGAAGTTCTCCAAATAATTTTAAAAATTCATGTGTAAAAGATTCAACATTATGATAATTTGATAAACTCAGATACTAGCTATAATTTCATAGTTTTCTCTTATTTTTCAGAAGAAATACATTTAGCAGTCATACAGCAGGTAGCTGCATAGTGTGATGGCCAATACATTGTGCTGTACATTTGCATTAAGAAAATGAAGGTTGTTCTGAAGAAGCATGAAAATAGTGACGCCAAGAGAATATTACTTTTTGTTAATATGCCAATGCTATTCTCAGAAGAACAAACAAAAAAAGGAAGGAAGAAAAAAAGAAACAGTAAGGGTTTACTCTAAAATAGCTATCCAGATAAATAAAATAGATTTGACTGTCCTATGCAGTATTAATAGATGGTTTTATTTAAGCAATGGATGCTTAGGATCAGCAAAATTTCAAACTTTTCTATCACTGAGATAGTATCACTATTTTTTTCTTTTCCCCCTTCCTTCCCTCCTTCCTTCTTCCTTCCTTCCTTCCTTCCTTCCTTCCTTCCTTCCTTCCTTCCTTCCTTCTTCTTCTCTCTCTTTCTCTCTTTCTTTCTTTCTTTCTTTCTTTCTTTCTTTCTTTCTTTCTTTCTTTCTTTCTTTCTTTCTTTCTTTCTCTCTTTCTCTCTTTCTCTCTTTCTCTCTTTCTCTCTTTCTCTCTTTCTCTCTTTCTCTCTTTCTCTCTTTCTCTCTTTCTCTCTTTCTCTCTTTCTCTCTCTTTCTTTCTGTCTTCTTGAGATGGAGCCCTGCTCTGTCACCAGGCTGGAATGTAGAAGCATGATCTTGACTCACGGCAACCTCCACCTCCCGGATTCAAGCGATTCTCCTGCCTCATCCTCCCAAGTAGTTGGGAATACAGGTGCCCGCCACCACACCCACCTAATTTTTGTATTTTTAGTAGAGACGGGGTTTCACCATGTTGGCCAGGATAGTCTCAATCTCTTGACCTCATGATCCACCCACCTCGGCCTCCCAAAATGCTGGGATTACAGGCGTGAATTATCACTATTTCTTAAGTAGACAATGACACCCCAAAATTGCTTAAATTTGCTGTTATATTCACATTTTATTCTACTTAATCAACAGACAGTTCAATGCTTTTTAAAATGTACATAAAATGTATTATATGTTGCAAAAGTATGGGGATATCTCATATTCATAATATGCCTTCTAAAAGTTTGTGATCAAGTAAAAAAAATGCCTTTAGAAGAATTAAAATGTATCTAAAACAGGTGTTAATTCAATGTCAAAATCAGTAATGAAACTGGGAAACAATGGTATTTTTATGTTATTTCCTAACATTTGGGAATATATGTAGGAAATGGTTTCAAGTATGAATGGTGGATACTAAGGGTTCTAACTGCAGGAAGAAATGAGAACGAGCTTATTGTCTTGGATTAATTAGAGATCTTTTATTGCAAATAAATTTGTATAAATAGATACACTTCAAGTAAACAAATAAGAGAGTAAATAACTTATTTTTATTATAATTATGGAAGGTAGCGATGTTTTGTCAACCTAAGAACCTCAGAAATATTCTGAATTTGGAAACTGGACACCAATGTTATATCTTCAAAAATATTCAGTGACCTTGGTCATATCCCCCCTTCCCTTGCATTTCTCCTACAGTCTCTGCACATAGGATTCATGATTTTCTTTCTCTATAGATTTGCATTCCTTCATTCTTTGTTACACAATACCTGTGCCACAGCTTGAACGTCTCAGGTTAGAGTTCTAAATATATTCTCAGATTCAGACCAATCAGGCCATTATATTTGTTGACCAAAAATTAGGTTCTTGGACTTTTAAGAAATGATTTTCTTTCATGCAGTGATCAAATTTGCATCATTTACTCAAAGATGAAGTTCAATCTTAATATCATAACCTCATGTGGAATATTATCTGTTAATGTACCTTTGCTCCCATGAAATGTTTCAAAGTAAATTGCCCAAGAACTATCTTTTTCTGTATTTTCTCCTCACTCTTCTATAGAGCTTTCTGAATCATTTGTCCTTGGTACAAGAAGCATCAAGATTTCAAGGTGTGTAAAAAATGAGTGTGAGAGGTCTCAGCAGCAATAAACTACATTGTTTGGGATCAAACTACTTTTGCCTCCAGTGATAAGGGTAACACTATTTTTCAAGGAGGAAAGAAAATTTCATAGCCTGTGTGTGATTGCACATGAGAAATTATGTACACCACTGGAAAAGTCTGAATTTGTGTTTCCAATAAATCATTCTCTTATCTTCAAAATCTGGCTGCTGACCAGAAGTGATAGGCAATATTGTGAAGGAAGAAAAGTTGTTCTGTGGAGCCCTGGTAGCATTTTGATTCTTTTCATTCCATACTATAACTTCCTTTCTTTCCACCCCAGGACTCTAGTAGAATCCCTTTTCCAATGGTGCAATCTCACGTGGGCCTGCCTGACTTACATGCTTAAATATGTTCCTTTCATTTCTCCTTTCTACTTAATAAAAATGCTTTTCCCTTACTATTCATTTGGTGTGATTATGGAATTATTTTAATACATGACTTAATAAACTATTGAAAATAACCTAAAAAGGTCTCCCAGCACTTAAAAGATTTTGTTAAAAGTCAGACTAATTTTTCCCACTTGACTCTGTACTAGAGGGTAGGCACACGCTAATGTATTTCAGAGTTATTGAAAAGATAAAGACATGTCTACAAAGCCTCTAGCACACTGCCTCTCATATAATATCAAATAAAACATTGCTAGTATCTCATGAAATGGCATGTTCTCTTTGACTAAAATATATGGAAATTTCATCTAAAAAAATTTCTAAAAGAAATTCTGGATAGTGTCGTCATGTAGAGAAGATACTATGGTTCATCAGATTCTTAAGTCTGTTCTATACCTGACCTCCTTTCACCTCCCTTTGGTCAGGGCCTCTTTTCATAAATCACCAGTTCAACCTCTTCTTCATTTAGTCCTAATTATCCTGTTCTTTGTAAAATTCTCATTTCATATTAATCTCGGAGCATTACCATCAGAGTTCCTTACCCTCATCTTTGTGATTTCATGGCAGAGTTTAATCTCAGCACACAATCATAATGTGCAAAGAGTAGAGTGTTCTTCATTTTTCCACAACTCACATTACCTTCAATGACCAGTCCAGAGTTACTGTAACTTAATAACTGTCTAATTGGAGTTTCTGTCTCTTTTCCCCTAGAAAAGGTTACTGCAGCTTTGTGAAGTATCAAGGGTCGGGTTGGGGTGTTGAATTTGTACCCTTGTCCACATAGGTTGATGGGGGGCAATTGTCCTTATCTGATGCTGGCTCACAAAAGTCACCTTTGCAGCATCTTCTGTTCTCACCTACATGACCTCCCATATCTGATGGCCATTGCCAGTAATTTTCTGCCACACAAGGCTCTGTAGTTATCTCTTGAAAGAAACAGAATATGGCATTCTCCAAGACTCTCCCCCTCCCCTGTTCCACACAACACAAGGCAAAAAATACTTTTCTTCTCTAATTTTTCCCTTGATAAAATCTTCCCCTGAGACAGTGGACCCAGAATGACGTGGGCGCTAAAAATAAGAGAAATTAATGGCAAAAGGGAAAACTATCAATGAAAAAAATCATTCCACAAATCTACCAGTGCTGTCCATGTATCACATAGTATTCTCTGAAGAATGCAGTCTACCTCTCTCCATCTTGTATGCTGTTAATGTTCATTTAACACAGTGTGTGATGAGAGCAAATGTTCAAAATAAAACCAACTTCCATCGCTAATTCTGTAGCCTTGTGTACATTTTTACTTCTTCATGTTTCAGTTTTTCATCTGCAAAATGGAGTTAATGTACTAGCTGCAGGGTTATTACTAAGATCTAAAAAGATACAAGATAAGTTATACAAAACACTTAAAATGTGCTGGGCATATATTAAATCCTCAGGAATGTTATATATTATTATGGATGCTTGAGTCAAGCCTCCAGTTACTTAAAATTACTTAAGACAGTTTTTAATTCATTCTCAAACTCACAGCACCCTACTGCAGGGCTCCAAGTAGTGATTCAATGGCTTGCTTTTAGGATGCACATATGTGTGATACAAAATATATTTGGAATAGTTACATGTTCCTGATAAGCATCGGTAATTTAAACCAAATCTGATATTACTTCTGAATTCTCCCCAATCACCTCTCCTAGATCCAATTGTAGATTAAAACTCAACAAAACTACTCCTTATGTATCTTATATTGAATAAATAAATTGGTTGTGTGACTTTTGCTGGCAAAGCATGACCGCCTGTGATTGTAAATAACAGAGGCAGATAACGGTACTGATACATTATCGGGAATTTGGGGAGAAGGGTTGATGTTAATAAAGGATAAAGGTATAAGGAAGTTGAATATGCTAGAATTTGAATAGGAAAGTAAAAGCTTAAGGTTTCTGGAAAACAGGTGGAAGAGTGAAGACACCTCTCCATGTATCTCGAACTATTTACAAATCAGGCATCCACTTCAGGACAAGAGTAAGAGATACTGGATTTACTCTTGCCTACAACAAGTAAAAATCAGGACAAGATAAATGAAACAAGGTATTTGAAATCAGGCAAATCAGGATGAGAATCCATGAGAAGAGGAAACCCAAATGAGGTGAATTGTACAACTGCTCTAATTTACTGCTGTAAAAGATTCTACGCGATGGCATCACACTTATCAAATTATATACACGAAACATGGGCGATTTGTTTTATGGCAATTATACCTCAATAAAGCTCTTAAAAACAATTAAGCTAACACATATCAAACATCTATCACGTTTCACTTGCCCTAAGCACATTCACTGTAGATTCTCAATCTCTCATAATGCAATGACCCAGTTTTGCCATATAACTCATATATACAAGGTAAATGCAGATTTGATTCAGTTCCCTTGATTTTCTTTTGATACCTCTCCGTATAAAATACTGATGACACTGTGCCAAAAAAAACAATAAAATGTTATGAAATGATTCAGAGTACACCAATTCCTGAGTCAGTGGATCATTTTGTGCACATTTTGTACATACATTTAAACTTTAATATCCTGTTACCCTTACAAAAGGTGCCAATAAATATTTGTTTTAAAAGGAAGAAAGGACATTAAACTCATTATTAGATGGGGTACCTGTGGTAGTTTCTACCATTTTTGCTGTATTATTGGGCAATTTATATCTGCATTGCAACTTTTTTTGTAACTAAAATGAAAGAGTGGTATCTGAATTGTTTTGTTCAATGTAGTGGCACTAGCCCTGGGTGGCTATCTACGTTTAAATTTAATAAAATTAAAAATTCAGCTTCTTAAGTGCACTAGCCACATTTGTGGTGCTCAGTAGCTAAACTTGGCTAGTGATGGTACTGGGTAGTGAAGATTTCAGAATATTTTCATCATTACAGAAAGTTTCTGGATAGCTCTGAGTTCACTGGCTCACCTTCTCCTGAATATGCTATATGACAATTGCTGCTTATCACAACAATGTGCACACATTTTATATACAATTTTGCATATAAAATGAAAACATTATTTTTTCAGGTCTTTCTCTAGTTATTCTAAGCAAATGCTCATTGAGATCAGCATGGAAATATGCAGTCATCTTCAGAAATGAACTGCCCCCAGGATGATAGTATAAGAAAAACTATACTTAGTTATCAGCCATTTTATCTTTCTGTGGTTTAACTGTCTAGAGGAAGAAAGAACATTATTTTTCTTCTTACTTTTAAGTAAATAAAGTCATTTTCCTTGAAAAATGTTTTGATTTCTTCTGTTTTCACATTAGTAAGTATCATATTTCCAAAGAGTGAAGAAGTGCCTTTCTATCATTTTTGGAATCAATGCAATTACAAGAGTTATAGACAATTTTATATTCTTTTGCCCTCAAATTGCATTTGATGTCAAAATGATGCTTTTTTAATACTCTTACGACATTCTCTGGCAGAAATGCAGATGGATGTATTAGCAATTCCTAGAGGATGTCTGACGTTTCCTTTTTCTTTATCACTGTTATATATTCAGAAACTTTATATAACATCATTTTATTCAACGTGTAACTATTATGGAAAAAGCAGTAATCTACTTGTAGGTTCTGATAATCTTTTGGTGAGAACAGTTGAATTCAAATATTTAAATTATCTAAAAGTACAGACTCAGGAACACAGCTAATAATAATTCTGTCAGAGTACATAAATAAATATATCATTACGTACTGGTAGAATTTAATATGTGGTCTTGCACTTTGATAACAATTTTATAAAGCTAACAACTTATTGTAAACTTGGCTTAACACATTTGAATTTTCCAGCAAAGCATGTTGAGACATTATGAAGAAGGGGCCAAGATGAAGCCAATGAGTTTTATTCCAACTAAGTTTGTTCTTGGTTGGCCACTGACGGAGTGGAACAGGGTCAAAAACCTTCAAAATTAGAATATCTTACGCGACAGTGGCAAATTGATCTGCTCTAGTTTGACAACAAATTGAAGGGGTTTATTTAATGATGGAAGCTAACATATAAAAACTCCCAGGTAATGGCAGTGACTATAAATATGCTGAATTTGGAAAAATAGTAATAACTGCCTCACAGGAATGCTCTACAGATTTAATTTATGTATACATACATACACATATACATGCACATATATAAGCGAATATAGTAAGATATATAGCTACAGAATTTAAGTCAGTTTTAAGGGTTAGCCAAATTTATGGAATAAATTTTATGGATTCTCAAAGTGAATGTAATCATAGAAGTAAACTGTAAAAATATTTATTTGGAAAAATGTGTTTCAAGATTTAAAAGGCTTTAGGAATTCTGTAATTATTCAATGCAGTAATTATAAAAGAAGGAGGTAGATTGTAAACTTAATTTTCATATTCATATGGCACTTTTTTCACAGCCTCCATATCATTTTTAGTACATTGCTCTATTCTTTTCATAAAATTTAGGAGAAATTTAGAAATTTCCTGAATACAAATAAGGATTATATAATTACAGATGGCAATTAATCTCAGGGAGTGGTAAATAAACTCTTCATTTTTCTTAGTCAATACTAGGAAATTTCTGTAAAAAATATTTTAAAATATACCACATTAAAATAAGTTTAAAGATTTGTAATGAACAAATAAAACATCTCAACTAATTCTTTTGATAGGTAGTATAATATTAAAGAACCAAAGAAAATAAAATATACTGAACATTATCAGATAATCTTTTCAAAATTACAGTTCTTTGTCTGGCTTGGTGATAGAGGCAATGAAATTAACTAGAAATCCTATCAAATTTTAGTTCCACTGTGGACAAGTGATATATCCAAGGGCTAGTCCAATAGATTTGCTGTCTTCAATTTCTTCAGTTGAATGTAGGAATAATATGGATAATATTACTCATTTGGATGAATATTTTGAAAATGTAATAGGTTATCGAAAGTGATGGATATTTTATGATGATTTAATTTATAAATGAAAGGATGAACCCATACTAGTTTATATAAAATAAATGTGACACTTCACCAAGAAATGATTTTGTTTCATACACAGTTATTCTCAGGGCAAACTTTGGTTCTCATCATTTATTTGTATTATTACTTTTCACATTTATTACTCCTTAAGGCTAAGTTTTTGGCTTTGAAAAGATATTAATTAGTAATTATCCAAAAGTAAGTTATTATAATTTCAGCTTTTTATTCTCATGTTTATTTGAAGTTGTTTAAATATAATTTTAAAATAATCTTTCAATATATTGAAAAAATAAGAAAAGATCCATTACTAAAATGATTTTGACTAAAAGTTAATGTAAATTTTATCTAAACTTAGTATGTTTTCAGCTGAGTCACAGAGAGGATGGGGTGTAATATTTCTTTTGTTTCACATTGGAGATATGTTTCATATGGAAGATAACATATATGAAGTATTATCTATATCTGAAATGAACTAAGAATAAATGATATTTTAGCAAAACAGATTTTAGAAAACCGAATGTAACAATGGAACTTCTTGTTACTTATGCAAATTTCTGCAGCAGGCTGGAATTTCTCCTCAGAAAATTGATTTTTCTTTTCTGTGGCATCATTAAGCTACAAATTTTTCAAACTTACATGCTCTGTTTCTCCTTTAAAACTGAATTTTGTTTTTAACAGCATCCAAGTCACCTGTTGAATGCTTTGCTGCTTAGAAATGTTTTCCACCAGATATCCTAAATCATATTGCTCAAGTTCAAATCCCCACAAATCTCTAGGGAAGGAGCAAAATGCCATCATTCTCTTTGCTAAAATATAGCAAGAGTCACCTTTACCCTAGTTACCAAAAAGTTCCTCATCTCCATGTGAGACCACCTCAACCTGGATTTCATTGTCCATATCATAATCAGCTATTTGGTCAAAACCATTCAACAATTCTCTAGGAAGTTCCAAATTTTCCCACATTTTTCTATCTTCTTCTGACGCCTCCAAACTGTTCCAGCCTCTGGCTGTTACCCAGTTCCAAAGTTGCTTGCACATTTCCGGGTATCTTTACAGCAGTGCCCTACTGTACCAGTGCCAATTTACTGTATTAGTCTGTTCTCATGCTGCTAATAAAGACATAGCTGACACTGGGTCATTTATAGGGAAAAGAGGTTTAATAGACTCACAGTTCTACATGGCTAGGGAGGTCTCACAATCATGGCTGAAGAGCAAGGGACATCTCACATGTTGGCAGGCAAAGACAGAATGAGGACCAAGCAAAAGGGGTTTCACCCTACAAAGCCATCAGATCTCATGAGACTGATGCATTAACGCAAGAACAGTATGGCAGAAACTATCCCCATGATTCAACTATCCCCACCAGGTCCCTCCCACAACACATGGGAATTACAACTCAAGATGAGATTTGGGTGAGGACACAGCCAAACCGTATCAAGTAGTAACTGTTTATAAACTTGGAGCTCCGGTGTTAGATGCATATATATTTAGGAATGTGATATTTTCCTGTTGGACTATTCCTTTTATTATTATAAAATGACCATCTTTGTCTTTTTTAACTTGTTTTAAAGTTTGTTTTGGCTGATGTAAGAGTAACTACTCCTGCTCACTTTTGGTGTCCATTTGCACAGAGTATCTTTTTTCAGCCCTTTACCTTTAGTTTATGTGAGTCCTTATGTGTTAGATAAGTCTTTGAAAACAGCAGATACTTGGCTGGTGAATCCTTATCTGTTCCACCATTCTGTATCTTTTAAATGGAGCATTTAGGCCATTTACATTCAACATTAGTATTGAGAGGTGAGGTACTATTCTATTCATTGTGCTATTTGCTGCCTAAATACCATTTTTCTTTGTGTTATTATTACACAGGTCATGTGAGATTTATGCTTAAAGAGGTTCTGTTTTGCTGTACTTTGAGGAATGGATTCAAGATTTAGAGCTCCTTTTAGCAGGTCTTGTAGTGCTGGCTTGGTAGTGGTGAATTCTCTTAGCATTTGTCTAGAAAAGACTGTATCTTTCTTTCATTTATGAAGCTTAGTTTTGCTGGATACAAAATTCTTGACTGATAATTGTTTTATTTCATGAGACTAAAGATAGGACCCCTATCCCTTCTGGCTTGTAGGATACCTGCTGAGAAATCTGCTGTTACTCTGACAGATTTTCCTTTGCAGGTTATCTGATCCTTTTGCCTCACAGCTCTTAAGATTCTTTCTAGTGTCTTGACTTTAGATGACCTGACGACCATGTGCCTAGCCAATGATCTTTCTGCAATTAATTTCCCAGGTGTTTTTTGAGCTTCTTGTATTGAGATGTCTAGATCTCTAGGAAGGCCTGGGAAATTTTTTTCAATTCTTGCCTCAAATATGTTTTCCAAACT
The DNA here is from genome assembly GCF_024542745.1 of Macaca thibetana thibetana. Taxonomy (NCBI): domain Eukaryota; kingdom Metazoa; phylum Chordata; class Mammalia; order Primates; family Cercopithecidae; genus Macaca; species Macaca thibetana. The sequence continues at coordinate 6,577,307 of NC_065595.1, forward strand.
TTTAGATTTATTTTGTTCTTTAGGAACACCAATTATTCTTGGGTTTGGATGCTTAACATAGTACAAAACTTCTTGGAGGCTTCGTTAATTTTTTAAATTCTTTTTTCTTGTTTTTGATGGATTGGGTTATTTGAAAGCCTTGTCTTCAAGCTCTGAAGCTCTTTATTCTGCTTGTTCAAGTCTATTGCTAAGACTTTCCAGTGCATTTAGCATTTCTCTAAGTGTGCCCTTGATTTCCAAAAGTCATGATTGCTTTTTATTTATACTATGTATTTCACTGAAGATTTTCCCTTTCATATCCTGTATCGTGTTTTTTATTTCTTTAAGTTAGACTCCCCCTTTCTCTGGTGCCTCCTTGATTAACTTAATAATTGACCTTATCAACTATTTTTTTCTGGCAAATCAGAGATTTTTGTCTTGGATTGGATCCATTGCTGGTGAGCTGGTATAATCTTTGGGTGGGTGAGTTAAAAAAAAAAACACCTTGTTTTTTCATAATACCAGAATTTTTGGGGGGTTCATTCTCTTTGGGCATACCATGTCAGAGGGAAGATCTGGGACTCCAGAGATGCTGTTTCGATTCATTTGTCTCACGGGATCCTCCCTTGATGTGGTGTTCTCTCCCTCTGCCTAGGGACGAGACTTCCTGAGAGCTGAAATGCCGTGATTGTTTTTGTTCTTCTGGGTCTAGCCACCCAACAAAGCTACCAGGTTCCAGGCTGGTACTCCAGGGGAATGTCTGCAAAGAGTCCTGTGATGTGATCCATTTTCAAGTTTTTCAGCCATGCATACTAGCACCTGCTCTGGTGGAGGTAGCAGGTGAGTGAAGTGGACTCTGCGAGGATCCTTTGTTGTATTTTTGTTTAGTGCACTGGTTTGTGTTGGTTGGCCTCCAGCAAGGAGGTGGCATTTTCCAGAGTGTGTCAGCTGCAGTACTATAAGGAGGATGCCAGCTTGCCCTAGGGTTGCTTGGTTAAGTATTCAGGTTTCTCAGGCAGTAGGCAGAGCCATAGAACTCATACGCCCTTCATCTTCAGCAACCAGGGTGGGTGGAGAAAGGCCACCAGGTAGGGGCAGGGATAGGTATGTCCGAGCTCAGACTCTTCTTGGACAGGGCTTGCTATGGCTGTTGTGTGGGATGGAGGTGTGGTTCCCAGGCCAATGGAGTTATGTTCCCAGGGGGATTATGGCTGCCTCTGCTGTGTCATGCAGGTCACCAGCGATGTTGAGGAAGGCTGGCAGCCACAGACCTCACTCTGCTCCCATGCAGCCCGCAGTTGTAAAGGCTGATCTCACGCCCACTGTGCCTCTTCAACAGTACCGAATCTATTTCCAGGCAGCAAATGACTAGGGCATAGAAGTTGCCACAGATCCCCATCCTCCATGATGAGAAAGCAAGCAGACTCACAGATTTTTGGTGTCTCAGGGAGCCTACAGTGGTGATCCAGCTCCTTTAAAGGGTCTGTGGATTCTCTCAGGTTTACTGGTATGTTTCTATGGTAGTTCTTGGAGCAAAAGTTTACGATGTGAGTCTCCACATGCTGCTGTGTCTGAGTAGGAGCTACAAGCTAGTCCTGCCTCCTACCCACCATCTTAGCTCAGAAATAACTAGATGTTTTGAAATTTAAGTTGTGTTTACATTTTGTTTTCTTCCTTTAAAGAGGCAGAAGTTAGCTTTGGAACTTAGCATCCCCTTTCTATGTCAGAATCTTTATCAGTTACTTTTCCTGAAATAATCCCATTTGTTGTTTTGCATGCACAGGAAAATTTACCCTATGCTTAATGGCTCCTCACTTGTACTGATGTACCCTTAGGTCTTGTAAAAGGTCCTAAGCATCTTTTCAAATGGAATACTTCTGTAAAATTTGCTGAAGAAGTATTTGTGACTAGTACTTTAGAAACAATATTTCCCAACGCTGTCTTTTTTCAATCTGACTTCCTTCTGGTAAATTCATGCTACCACCAGTAATTTCTACAGTAGACAAGTACATTTTTCAAATTCTGGCTAATGGAGACAGCTCAATTAGTGATACATTTGGATTCAGGATTTAGTGGAATATATCAACACTATTTGCTGTCACTATTCTCCATCAGATTATAGCACATCTAGGGATTGATTTCAGCCATGCTATTACTACTCATTATATTGACTTACCTATAGCATCATAACATGAAAGTACAAGGCCAGGTGTTACATTAAAGGACATAATGCAATGAATTTGATGTCAGAAATATGTGGGTGGTATGAAAACAGGTCTGAAATATATGGGTCCAGAAGCTAGACTGTGGAAATTTGTTCTTTATGTGAGATGGGTAAATTGAAGAGAAGTATCCAATCCTCATCAGCCTAGTCATAACGGAAGTTATATTTTCTCTGAAATTCACTTGTGATGTAACATACACAATTACAGAAACATTTTTATAGAAATTATGAAAATTAGGACTTATTGGAATTTTACATAACATAGTTCTGAAAACAGTATAGCTGCATGAAAAGATAGATTTTATAACTTCCAAGCATCATTAACAAAAGGGAAATTAATGATATTTTTTCTATTGAGAGAAAATAACATTATAAATGCTTGTCATTTGCAGAGGCTGTAAAAGAATAAAATGCCAAAAATTTAAGAAGTTTTGGAAAAACGTAGAAAAAAAAGGAGCATGCCAGATAGTTTTTAGATTAAAAAAATATGAGGTTCTTGATCCATTTTTACTATTTTAAAATTTGTGCTTTTTCTAATTCTAAAAACATTTAATTTTAAACTTGATTTTGTGTTTGTACTTATACCTACTTTTTTCTTTAATGAGGATGTTCGAAATTATGTAAACTTCTTCATAAAGGCTTCTATTATTTTGTTTAAAAAATTTTCAAGCTGGGAATGGTGGCTCACGCCTGTAATCCCAACACTATGGGAGGCCGAGATGGGTGGATCATGAGGTCAGGAGTTCGAGACCAGCCTGGCCAATATGGTGCAACACCGTCTCTACTAAAAATACAAAAAATAGACAGGCGTGGTGGCGCACACCTGTAATCCCAGATACTCAGAAGGCTGAGGTAGGAGAATTGCTTGGACTTGGGAGGCAGAGGTTGCAGTGAGCTGAGAGTATGCCACTGCACTCCAGCCTGGGTGACAGAACGAGGCTCGTCTCAAAAAAAAAAAATTCTAAGTAAACTTTAACCTATATGGCATGAAATATATACATATATATGTATATATAACATGAGATTACCTGTTTTATTTATGTATATATACACACACACACACACTGAAATATTACATATAAATAAACTTAGACACTTTGTGATAATTTAAAAAATCCCAGTTGGACACAAAGTTCTCATCTCACAAGACATCACATATGCTTGATATAGGAAACATTGGCTCAGAACTGCTTTTGCTTGGAGTACAAGCAGTGCACTTTTTGTTAAATAAATCCACATAAGCATGCTATTCTCTAGTGTTAGCTGGAGAACAGAAATGTCTTACTTGAAACTATGACTCAATGTCTTTAAATTACCTTCTAAATTACTGCGTGTTTATCAATGGCCAATGTAGAGGAACTCAGTGGGAGTTTAAGCCACTCAGCCCAAACAAACTTGTGAAGAGGAGTGAGATATATTCTACTCATCACCAGAACCGTCCACAGCACGTGCTTTTCTCCTGGTTCTCATACGAGTGTCAAGGCTAGCCCATTGCCCCTGACTGCCTAGCACATAGGCTGTGAAATCATTTCCCACCTAACAATCACTTCAATCAACCCCCAGGCTCCAATCCAGAATCATACCTGCATGTATAATAGCACATGCTTGTCAAGAAACAACCTGAAAAGTCAGAGGTGATCATATTGCAAGGGTTTTTAACAACTTTAATTTTTTGTTTCTTAAAATACCATTATCGAATAGCATTCACCATGATTATCCGATTATCTCTGTTGACAGAAAGTGCAGATTCCTATGGCGCATCTCAATTAGATAAGGAAAAACTTACAGAGATAAAGCCTGAAAGCCTGGATACTTCCAGATGACTTTTAGATACATTAAAATAGGAGATTTTGATCTAATTTATTTGGATAAAAAATGGCTGCGTTTGAAAGTAGACTTCAGGTTGCTCTGTGTATATGACCTTCTGTTTGCACACTGCAGGTCAGTGAGGGAGGCATGTGTGTATTTTGTGCCTATGGATTTGTGTTATTGGGGGACAGGGACTGTTCATTATTTAAATGGTATTTTGTTTTCTCTTAAGAATATGAGCTACAGGACAGTAGGTACCAATCTTGCTTGCTTTCTTCTTCCCAGATTACTTCTTTATCAGAATTAAAGCAACACACACACACTATTTTTGGGGTTCCTGAGTTCTAAATAAGTATACAAGTTGCTTACCAAAAGTGTATGGGTTTATCCTGGCAAAGTGGAGCTGAAGACCTATTGGTTTAGCCAACTTCGGCTTTGGCCTGTATAAGACCTGAAAGCAAGTGAGTAAAGACCCATACTGTAAGAGACCTAGCATATTAAAACATATGGTTAGTAATTCTGTCAGGTCATATCAGTAATATTAAGTCAGAAGTTTATTGATGAACTTAAAATGTTAAGAAGTCTCCCTCTCTTCCTCTGGCTTGACCTACCTTTCCTTTCTTTAATGGCGGTATCATATAATGCTATTTTAAAAAAATTCCCAAATGAAATTTTGAAGGTCACTTCTAAAAAGTTCCCAACTCCTCCTAGTATATTTTCATTCATTTGAAACATCTACTGACTACTGATTATATATGACAAATCCTTATCGTCGTAAATAATCCCTTTTTAAAATACTAGATACTGTATTATATGAGCGAGGAGCACTATTTTAATAGTTCAAATAGGAAGCTATTTAAAATAGGTTTGAATAATTCAAAAATATATGACATACATGGCCTGAAAAATGAGGAACTTAAAATTTAAATGACTGATAAAATATATAAATACTTAAAATTCTTTATTTGTACTTTTATACTTCTTTTGTACTTAGTTGTTAACATGATCAGAGTCATCCAAAAGTTTCTGAAGTATTTCTGTGAGTTCATTCCTTACTAATCCCAACAATGAGAAGTAAGTGAAAAATGATACCATTTCTGAAATTCAGAAAAAAATACAGTCTTCATGAATCATTGGAAATTTCCAGTGGTAATAGAAATTCTGAACTGAAGGCACATAACTTAGAAGATCTGTCACTGAATGATGACTGTAGAACAACTATGCAACATCACCCATGATCCGCTGTGCATAAGCTTAGCCAAGGTGGAGTTGTGTAATGACCTTCACCGCACAGGAGTTAACAGAGTGAAGCTGACCTGCTGGCACTGGGCTTAGATGAAGCCAAACTGTGTGAATCACAGTATGGTTACAGTTTTCACAGTGACCCTTAGTCAGGAGCAGAGTGAGAGTGACACAGCCTTCTGAATGCGTGCAGATGGCTTGATAGCACCAGGTGCGAGAAGATACCAGAGCTGTTCTTCCAAGTTGTTTTGTTCAGATGAAAGAATACACTTATACAATGTAAAGGTCCCTGAAAGTACAGTTGAAAAGAAGAATAACTTTATAATCATCTGACCTATGCTTATGTTAAATATCTGCATCTTGCTGACAAGTTACTTAGTCTTTCTGAGCCTCAGTTTACACTGCTGCCAATTAGTTATGGAAGAATAGACATTATAATTACTTATGTAAAGTATCCCTTGGGTCCTCAATAGCTGGGTATATTGGGGGAAGAGCAAACTAGAGGTGGGATTTGGGATTATTATTCATCAATTTCTCTGTTCATCTGACAGTATCTTGTTGATAATTGCTGTTTGAACACCCCTGGTCCTCTGCATATTTTGAACACAACCCTCTTGCTTTTAGAATATATTGCCTGAATCTTAGGATGTTTTTATGCTCATTTGTGATGATGCACGAAACTTTCTCTGCAGGAGGCATGCCACATCTTCACAAAGACTCTTAGAAAGCTTTCTCTATCTAGTCATTTAAATTTTGTATATAGTATAACCAACCACTTTGGCAAAGGGCCTTTCAAATAATGTGGCATCTACTTTATTGATGTATCAGAACTCACTTGGTATCCATTAAGTAATTTTGCTAACATCTATGTATTATTTAAAATAATGCAAGGCACTATATTGACTCAGTATTTCAACTCTGAACTTAAAAGTCTATGAGCCAGCGATAAGTGAGAACAGCAGAGTGGGTATCTTCAAAGGCACATCCCCTCAAAAAGCATCAAATAATTCAGGGAAAATTGTCAGAATCAACTTTGTCCAAACTCTGGAAAATAGTCAAAGGTTTACAGAAATTAAGCAAATATTGGATTAAGAAAAAGCACCTTGAAAAAGGTGAAAACCCTTCAGAGCATTTTAACTGGCTCTTTACCCAAAACTCCCTGGTGTTGTGGCTGTGTGTTGTGGAACACATTCCCAGTGTGGGACCCTGGTTCCTTATTGCAGAGGAAGCAGTGCAGACCTTGTTCCCAAAGAATTGCATGCGCTCGAATTTGTCTGGGGGCTACCTGTAGAACTCATGCAGGGCACTTGTCTTTATTTCCCCTAATTAGAAATTGACTCAGGATAAAAGAAAGCAGTGAACATTCCTTGAAAATATTGTAAGGTCAATGAATAACCCACAGATTTATGGGGCAAAATATTTTGGTTGAGATAAGCAATAGATTCACTGAAAATCTGGGAGGAAAATCTGGGGAGAGAGTCTTTTTGAGAAATTACGATATTTAGAAGTACCCATGTATACAGAGGAGTTTAGAAAGGGAAACATATGCTGAGATAAGAACTAAGAAGACCCTAAATTTTAACCTCTGGCCTATATCTAGGCTTCGTGCAAGCAAAATATGAAGATGAAGACAAAATTGTAAATGGCCTCAGCATTAGCAGAGTGACCCAAAACAAACTGTTAAAATTTAAAGACAAATTTGCAAAGGCTGGAAAGTTTTTCTTGTCCTTTATGACTTTTTTCTTTTCTCCTATTTTTCCTCCATGTCTTTCTTCTCCTTCTTCTCTTTCTTCTCTTTCTTTTTTCCTCCTCCTTTTTTCCATTTAAGGAAATTTATGTCAAAACGCTAACTGAACATTAGCAGAAGATACAGAGACTACAGAGATTACAAATAATAAAGAATACAGACGTTATAAAAATTGTTTCTAAAAGTTACTGAACAAATAGTTACAGCCCACAGTAAGGAACAAATAACAACAACAACAACAACAACAACAAACCTTCAGGAAGGTTTCATTGAAACCTTCAGATTCATTGAAATCTGAATTTCAATTTCCACATTATAGTGTTCAAAATGTCCAATTTCCTATCAAAAATTAGCATACAAAGAAACGAGAATAAAGCCTATTTATGGGAAAAATTAACAGATTGTTTCTTAGGGGACACAGATATTGGGCTTACTAGGCAAAAGCTTTAAGTTAACTGTCTAATATACACTCAAAGAAGTAATGAACATTGTGGACAAAGAGCTAATGAAACCTTATTTTTTAGAGAAAAATGAATAATCAAATAGAGAATACTAATAGAGACAGAAATTTTAAGAAGAAACCAAATAGAAATTCTGGATCTGAGAAGTATAATAACTGAAATAAAAAACTCAAAAAAACTCACTAGAGATTTTCAACTGCAAATTTGAGCAGACAAAAGAAAGGGTCACTTGAAGATTAGTTAATTGAAGTTATTTAGTCAGAGGAGCAGAAAGAAAAACATAAAAGATAAAGAAAAATTAACACAGCCTAAGAAGGCCGTGGAACACCATCAAGTGTACTAACATATACATAAATAATGGGAGTCCCAGCAGGAGAAGAAAGAAAGAAAGGAACAGAAGGAATATTTGAAAACAATAATGGCTGAAAACTCGCCAAATTTCATAAAGACATAAATCTACACATTCAAAAATTTCAATCAAATTCAAGAGGGATAAAAACAGAGACCTACACTGAGACACATTATAATCAAATTGTTTAAATTCAGATAATGAGAACATCTTGAAAGCAGTAAGAAAGAAATACTCATCATATACAAATGACCTTCAATAATATCAAGGACCAATTGCCCATCAGAAAGTATGGAGGCTATAATGAAATAGGATGAGTTGTTCAAAGTGGTGAAAGAAAATAAAAAAGAAAACTATCAACAGAGAATAAGATGTTCATCAGAATTATTATTGAAAATGAAAGAAAAATGTAGACAATACCATATAGTAGAATTGATTCTAGACAGTAACTCAAAGCTATATTAAAAATTAAGAACTCTAATAAGATAACTGCAAAGGTAAATACAAAACCAGCATTTTTTTTTTGCTTTTAACTATTCTTCTTGTTTCTTATATGATGTATAAGACAAATGCATAAAAAAATTATAAATCCATGTTAATGGGCATGAAATGTATGGAGGTGTAATTTGTGAGAGTAACAACATAGTGGTGGACTGGATCTCTCTAGGAGTAGACTTCTTGCATGCTATTGAGTCTCCATTGGTATCAATTCAAATTAGATTGTTATACATCTAAGATATTAATAGTACAATGTTTAGGAGCTTCCATGGTAGTTCCTAAGGAAATATCTAATAAATACAGAATAGAAAACCAAAAGGAAATCAAAATGGTATACTAAAAATCAATTAAAGATGAAGGAATGAAAGACATGTGGGACATTAGGTGTAAAACATACAGAAAACAAATAGTAAAACTGCAGACATTATTTATTAGAAGTTATTTTAGATGTAAGTGGATTTGACTATTCAATTAAAAGATATAAATTGGCATCATAGAACAAAAATATATATTCCAAGTATATGCTATCTGTAAAAGACTCATTTTAGATTCAAAGACACAAATAGTTTGAAAGTGAAATTTTGGAAAAATATATTGCATGCACATACTAACAAAAGGGAACTTGAATAGCAACACTAATATCAGACAAAATAGACTGTCAGAGAAAAAGTTATACAAAGAAAGTCATTGCTATTGGTAAATAAAATTGGGAACATTACTACCAGCCTTACAGAAGTAAAAAGGATTATAATAGAATACTACAAACAATTGTATGCCAACAAATTAGGTAACAGGTGAAATAGATACATTTCCAGAAACACACAAATTACCTACATTGACTCAAAAATGAGTAGAGAATCTCAACAGACCTATAACAAGTAAAAAGACTGAATAAATAATCAAAAACCTCCCCAAAATAACAACAAAATTCCAGGATGAGATGGTTCCTCGTTAATTTTACCAAACATTTAAAAAAAAATTAACACCAATTTTCCCCAAACTCTTCCAAGAAAACCCAGAAAATATAATAGGAGGGAATACTCCCTGACTCTTTCTATTAGGCTGGCATTACCATGATACCAAAGCCAGATAAAGATAGCAAAGAAAAAAGTTACAGACTAATATCCTTTGTAAATCTTATGAACATAGACACAAAAATCCTCAATAAAATCTTAGCAAAACAAAACAGATAGCATACTAAAATTATTTTGCACCCTGGCCAAGTAGGCTTTCTCTCAAGGATGTAGAGTTGGTTCAAAATAAGAAAATAAATTAATGTAGTGTATATTTCCTGTTCCCCTAAGGCAAGAAAAAGACAAAGATACCTGTTTTCATCACTGCTATTCAAAATTATGGTAGAAGCTCCACTCAGAGTAATTATTCAAGAAAAGAAATAAATGGCATTAAGTTGGAAATGACGTGATATTGTTATTACTTGCAGATGATATAATTCTATATTTAGAAAATCCCAAGGAATTCACAAAAGAAAACTCTACTAGAGCTTATAAGTAAGTTCAGCAAATTGAAGGGTACAGGATAAACACACACAAAAAAATCAGTTGTGTTTCTATGCACCAGAAATCCAAAATAAAAATTAAGAAAACAATTTGATTTGCAATAAAATCAAAAACTAAATTACACAAGAGTTAATTTAACCAAGAAGATGAACATTAGTTTACTAATTGAAAAGAATTAAAGGTTAAAGGTCTGAATAAACAGAAAGACTACCATGTTCACAAATTGGAAGACCTAATTGTTAAGTTGTCAATACTACCCAAAGGGATGTATAAAGTCAATGCTATGCATACGGAAATTCCAGTAGTCATTTTATAGAAATGGAAAAGCCATCCTAAAATTCGCATTGAAATGTGGCCTTCAAGTAGCCAAAATAATACTGAAAAAAGGAGAACCACATTGAAAGATTCACACTTTCTGATTTCTGGACCCAGCAATACCATGCCTAGGCATAAACCCCAAATAATTGAAAAGTGTAATCAAACAAATATTTGCACACAGCTGTTCATAGCAACACTATTCCCAAGATCTAAAATGTGAAAAGATCCCAAATGCTCATCAAGCAAACAATAAACAAAATAGGGTATATGTGTATGATAGAATACTAGTCAGATATAAAAATGATTAACATACAGATACTCTCTACATTGTGGATAAAACTTTTAAGTTGGTACGCTAAGTGAAAGAAGCCAGATACAAAAGATCACATCTTATATGGTTTCTTCTGTATGAAATCTCCAGCATAGGTAACTTAAGAAAGCAGAAAGGAGATAGGGAGCTGCCAAGGCCAAGGAGAGGGGAAATGGGATTAAATACTTAATCCATAAGTGCTTTTCTTTTGGGGTGGTAAAAATATTTTGGAAATAGAGTGGTGATGGCAAACTTTGTGCATGTAATAAATGCCACTGGATTATTAAGAAATAAGTCATATGCATAATAATTATCACACTTGTCACCTGGTCCATGGAAATTTCACAAGGCTAAACATCCATTCTCATTTGAGCCAGCCTTTTCTCATGCAGTATCTTGTGTTCCTTACGCTAAATCTTCAAGCTGTGTTTCAGTTACTTGGAGCCGTCTGAGCAGCGATTGGTTAATCTTGCCTGATTTATAAATACTATGAATCCTGATTTTGTTGACCCTGTGAGCTGGTGGTTTATGTTTACTATCTAAAGAGAAGATATTATATACCGCTTCTACAATTTCTGTAACATATCATGGGCCTTTTAAGGGGCAGTAAAACATGTCAAATTTAGGTTCAGACAAAATGAAACAAAACAAAACAAAACAAAACACTGTAGAGACTTTATTGTTTAGTAATGTTACGCTAATATTGTCATTATACATAACAATCTACTTATAAAACTAACTTGAGGTGGCTTTCAACACAAATATAAATAACATATGTTTGTTATTGTGATTTAAATGAAATTGGCATTCTTCACTGCTCTAATGCAGCTTACTCTAGTGTATATTTTATGATATGGCTTTGATCTAATTACCTGTAGTTCCCATTCTTCCATTTCTGTACACCAGTTTTGTTTTTCTTATCAACTTATACTTGGTTCAATAACATAATGTTTAACTCTCTCTTTCATCCTATTTCCATGTATTTGCCACTGCTTTGGTTTGGAACTGTTCATGTAACTTCCTGGATACCTACCATCTCCCTCAAGCCTGAATTCACTACTCCTGTCATATCAAGAGAGGGTTGGGTATGAGTGTGACTCCATTTCTTCATTTCTGATCACATGCTTTCACTCGGGTTACAAACAAGGTCACAGAGTGATTTGTCGTCCAGGTTGAGGTAACTGTGAGTTTTGCCTAATAAATTAAATACATCTACACATTCGGGGGGGTACAGGCTTGCCATTGTGGTGGATGGAAAACACCCCGATCTTACCTCTCCGGTGATTGTCTGTCCACACTGACCAGGGAGAAGGCAGAAGGGAAGTCGGTGCTGGTTTCAGAATCCTGTGTTCCAGGCAATAACATCCGTAAAGTTACATGTCACCACAAAGTCAGCAGAGATAAAGACCAGAAGGTAGAAATGAAACTGATATTATTTAATTATATGATAGTCCATATGGAAAAATTGAAAAACCCAAAATAAATTACTGAATACTACAATATTAGAACAGTAAGATAATTTAGAATGTTTGGTGAATAAAAGATAAACACATAGCTAATATTTCTAACCAAAGCAATAACCAGATAGGTAAGTGTAACAGTGTTACACTTCCAGATAAGGAAGGTGTAACACTTGTATTCATAATAGAAATGAAAATAATAAATTTCCTATGAATAAATTAGTAAAAACATGTGCAAGTCATTTATGGAGAAATAACTAAAAGATATAATAAAATCTAAGCAAAGGAAAGGATATGTTTATGATGAAAGGAGTCAGTATGGGAAAGATGGAAAATCTCCACGAATCAATACTTTAATTAAGTGTTAATTTAATAAAAATCACTGCAGCAGTTTTCAAGGAACCTTACAAATTAAAAAAAAAAAAGAATCTGCAATTTATAGGACAGCAATGAATAAAAAATATTTGAAAAAACAAATAGCAACAAGAAAGAGTATATTCCCTAGAAGATAACAGGAACTATTATTTAAATACACAAAATAATAATTAATTCAAAATAAAAACTTTGCTGGGATTTTCAACAGCTTCAAATTCATACATACTTACCTTTCCACTGAAATCTTGATCTCATCCATACTCCCAGCCTCCAGCTGACCCAAACGTGATTTATAACAATGGTATGAGCCTGATTTATTGGTCTTCCCAGAAATTTGGGACTTATCCTGGTTTTATTTTTTCCTCACAACGTGTGCATTTAATCTGTGAACAAATACTATCATTTATGCCACTAAGATTTTTCTCTGATGTGTTTCAGTCTTTTCAGTTCTTCCGCTCTCATTAGAAATGGCTGCCGGGCACAGTGACTCTTGCCTGTAATCCCAACACTTTGGGAGTCTGAGGCAGAAGGATACTTTGTACTCACAAGGTTGAGGCTGCAATGAGCCATGATCATGACAGTGCCGTTGCATTTTAGCCTGGGCAACAAAGCAAGACCCTGTCTCTGAAAAAACAAAATAAAACAAAACACCTAAACTCAATGCTATTCCAACTGTACAGAACCATATTTACAAAGAACCTCATTAGTAATGTGATTGTGATCTTTACCCATGTTCCATTCTAACCTATTCTTCATGCAGCAATCAGAATAAACATCTACCTCTACGGCTTCTCAGACAGGCCTAAGTGGCCTTTACCTTCGTCTTACAAATCACTACATAAGCAACCATAACTACTTCCCAAATTCACTCAATAACACTGAAGTTTTGTAATTTGCTTGCTTTTATAAATCCTGGTCATGTTTATTTCTCTGAAAAATCTACTTGAAAATAAGATTGACTCTCCCAAACAGTGACCTCTGCCTCTATACCCCAAAACGGTATTTGAGATGTAGGTGTCTTCGTCTGTTTGGGCTACTATAACAAAATAGACTGGGTGATTTACAAAAATGTAAATTTTAAGGGAACACAAACATTCAGACCATAGCAACTGGTTTCATGCTATCCATCTTTGAAGTGCCTGGGGTTTGTTTGATTGCTTGTTCTCTAATTCCCTTTCTGACAGACTTATTAACCCCATGCGGGGATCCCTGTTGAGGCGCCCTAGCTAGACTTTGTTTCTACCCCATTGAAATGAAACCTTTAAGCCACAGAAGGTCATGAGAAGTATATTAAACAGATGTAAGCTTTAGTGCAGGTATGCATCTCTGGAGTCATGATTTAGAAATTTTTTTTATGGGCAAGTGTTCTTAGGATTTTCTTACTTTTTTTCCCAGACAGGTATAGATGTATAGATATGTGTGTGCGTGTGCGCGCGTGCACACATACACACATTTTAGTATTTTAGGTGTTTCTTACTAGAAAGAATTTTCAGGCTATCTTGTCTACCATAATGCTGGACATAAAATTCCTGACAAATAATAATTTCACTTATAGATTTTTTTTTTTTTTTTTTTTTTTTTTTTTGAGACAGAGTCTCACTCTGTAGCCCAGGCTGGAGTGCAGTGGCTGGATCTCAGCTCACTGCAAGCTCCGCCTCCCGGGTTCACGCCATTCTCCGGCCTCAGCCTCCCGAGTAGCTGGGACTACAGGCGCCCGCCACCTCGCCCGGCTAGTTTTTTTTGTATTTCTTAGTAGAGACGGGGTTTCACCGTGTTAGCCAGGATGGTCTCGATCTCCTGACCTCATGATCCGCCCATCTCGGCCTCCCAAAGTGCTGGGATTACAGGCTTGAGCCACCGCGCCCGGCCCCACTTATAGATTTTTAAACATAGTTTAAAGCATGCAAATTAACTTTAAACAACTGAATGAAAATAATTTTATCTTGAAAATATGTAATATTGGTTATCAATGAAAAATATGTAAATCTGTTATTTGTTCTTTATAAATTTCTACCTTTGTAAAGAATTGAAGATACTGTTTTATTCAAGAGTATTTAAGGAGTCTATACAATGATAGTCCTTGTACTGCATACTCAGAATTCTCTGGGGAACAGAATAAAGACTGCTACTTGCTACGCAGAGCTTATTGTGAAAAATAAATACACATAAACGATGTTTTTGATATAACACAATGAGGGGATATGGTAGAGATACAAGGTGCTATGGGTGAATAAGAGGATGCTTTCTTCAGCCTTGGGTATCAAGGATGACTTTCTGGGTTATGGTAAAGAACTTTGTCTTTAATAATGGGTAATAATTTTCTGTATTGAAGCAATGATGTAAGAAATGCAGCAGAAACAGTTCTCACCATATATGCAATAGAGAATCATTGAAAGGTTTTATTAGGATGAGTAAAAGTTTATAGGGAATTTTCTCTCTGTAGTAATATTTCCTTTCCCATCCTCTCAGTGAAACAAAGGGAAATGATCCAAGTTTTGTAAGAAGGCAATATGAAGTGAAATTTTATTGAGCACGCAATGTACAAGTGCTTCATATATGTCAATTATTTTACCCACAATGAAGACCAATGGTGTAATTATTTTTCTTCAGAATACTAGATGAACAGACCAAGACTCAATTAACTAAGTCATCTGCCATGGTCATACTCAACCAACTGGTGGAGGCAGAATGAGAACAAGGTTTTTCTGACTCTAAAGACCATGAATTCATTATTGTATTCAGGTGGCTCCTGTAGAAAATACCTTTCAGAAGGTCACTTGTGTTTCATGCATTTAATTTGTTTACTCTAAGTCTAGACGGATCTATATTATTTTGACAATTAACCTTTGGACATTCCAATTTTACCTAGTCTCTGTTGCTTGTCATTTTAAGCTCAATTAGATATACTGATACTGGAACTAATCACTTTATTAGACTAAGTGAAATACTGAGCATTCTTTGATAATACATACTCAATTGTTTGAATTTTTTGTGATTCCAGAAAAATCATGACTCATTCCTGCTTAGGTTTTCAACTGGAGTCCAAATTTTTACATTGGACAGAAAGCCCTTGAAGATCTGCTCTTGTCTTGTGCTTTGCTCCATTGTTGAACTTAATCTCACCCTTTGACTCACTAGCAACTTCTCAACTGTATCATATTCATTTTTAATCTCTGTGGCTCTGCCTGTGTTAGCTGTCTATGATAAGACTTGGTTTTGCTATGAACTATTTTGAAATATTTTATGAGCCATTCCTGCATTTCTAAATATAATTGATCCTTATATCTGCACCTTTATTTGCATACTCAAAACATATTGCACATTATTTCATTTATTTACCTATGTATCTTTTCTTAATAGATGATGGATTTAAAGAAGGTACCATAGATTTCATGCCTGTTATCAAATTGCCTAATAAATAGCAGGTTAGGTGCTGGAGAATGTTTGCAAATTAATAAATTAATAAACACATCAATACATAAATACTTAATTTTATTTTTATTTTTAATTTTTTTAGATGGAGTCTTGCTCTGTCCCCCAGGCTGGAGTGCAGTGGTGCAATCTCAGCTCATTGCAACCTCTGCCTCCCGGGTTCAAGATTCTCCTGTCTCAGTCTCCCAAATAGCTGGGATTACAGTCCTGCACCACCACGCCTGGCTAATTTTTGTATTTTTAGTAGAGACAGGGTTTCACCATGTTGGCCAGGCTGGTCTCAAACTCCTGACCTCAAGTGATTTGCCCGCCTTGACCTCCCAAAGTACTGGGATTACAGGCATGAGCCAATGTGCCCCGCCACAGATACTTATAATAAATACGGATATGTGATTGCACACATCCATAGTGAAAATATTTCTTGGGTTTTGGATAAAATTGTGGAAAAATTTAAGAAGTCTTGTTGCACTTGTACCTCAGGTGTCTGTAAGGAAAAAAAATAAAGAGCAAATAGAATGAGAAATGTGAAAAATGGAACTTTCAGTACTACTTTGGCAAGTTCAGTGTTGCTGGCATTTTTCCAATTTAAGATACAGTATGAGGATTACATAATACATTGCCGGCAAAATAAAAAATCTGTAGATCTTTAAAATGTTTGAGATGTAAGATTTCTTCAAAGACACACCAAAGCAGTTGGAAAAGGTCTTCAAAGATAGTGTCCTTCAAGGAAGCAACAATAAATCTTGAAAAGGAAAGCTTTGCTTAGGAATTAAGGTAGGTTGAAAAAAAGGCTTTTTGCTAAGGAAGGAATTTTATAAGGCTCTGAAACATAAAAGGAGACAAAGCCAAGTGACTAAAGAATATGGTTAAAGAGAAAATTATTGCAGGACTAGAATTAGAAAAGGCAGATCAATAAATCCTATGCTAGGTTCTAAAGTCTTAGGGTGATAGAAATATTTTTGATAAGTACAGGAGGCAGTGCAGGATTTCAGGCTAATCATGGAAATGTCACTTAGAATATTTGCTTCTAAATCCTCCTTTAACACCTGGTCTCTAAAAATATAGACAATAGCTCAAGTTTTTTGTTCTTTTAGTTCATAATATACATAATGGGATTAGAGATGCTTGTCATGCCCTAATGGAAATAACTATTATAAAGGTTAATAAAATATTTTACAGATGATTTTAGACTAGTGACTAGTAAATTAGGTTTAGTAACTCAAATAATGCTATCTGAAATAAGTTTACTTTTACACATTGTTTTAATAGGATATTCAAATCATAGATTTGAAACCACTGCAGTGGGCGATTGTCAGGCTGGAGTAAGCCATGTGTCAAACAGTGATGACTATAAAGAAGCAGGGCCATTTATTAACCTGAACATCACAGTGATTAAGGATATACATTATGGAGACTTGTAGCCTGGGATTAAATCCCAACTTGCATAATTATTAGCTATGTAGATAATCTGTAGACAACTGTAGACAGTTAAATATCATATGTTTCATTTTTCTTATCAGTAATATGGAGATAATATCACTACTTATAACATATTATTATGAGCATTAAATAACATAAAGTAATTAGAATTCTGATAGACACATAAGTGTTGTCATTACGTTGTAAATACCAATATTAATACAAAATTAGTGTCAGATTGGGAAAACATAGACATTAAATATTAGAAATGTTCTTATATGTCTATATAAAGAATACAATACAGACTTCCGGTTCTGACGTGGTGACATGAAAAGCTGGCTTCACTGTCCCCTACCCCAGAAAACCAAAGCCAAATATACGGCACTGAGGTCCTCACCAATAATATCCCATAACTCAAATATAAGTTAATTCCCAAGGTCACAGAGAAATAAAATCACCAGGCAAACAGTAAGATACCCAGTTTTTATACCCTGACATATCTCACCCCAATCTGCCTGGCACCAAGCATGCAGAAAATTTCCTGCAACTCATGGTTTCTATGCTGCAAAAAGTGAGCTACAGTGACAACCAGCATCCTCAGAATTTTGGGTTCTTTGGTTGGGAGACCTGGTGATGTCTCCACCCATGGAAATATTCTGAGTGCCTGAGAGGAGACATATCTAGAGACAAAGAGGGAAGTGCAACCATCATCCGCAGTTCTGGAAACTCTGCTCTGTCACTCAGCCAAAGGAGATACCAAATCAGAGTGGTTGTTCAGCATCAACACTCTGCAGGAGGTATGTGCCATGGTCCTCTGGGCACAAACCCCTT